>NC_043017.1:12291173-12361173 GCF_006345805.1 Octopus sinensis | reverse complement strand
CCCTTTGAAATACAGGTACAAGAGAAACAGGAAGAAAGAGCGAGAGAAAGTTTTGGTGAAAGAGTACAGCAGGGTACACCACCACCACCTGCCGGAGCCTCGTGGAGCTTTAGGTGTTTTCGCTCAATAAACACTCACAATGCCCGGTCTGGGAATCGAAACCGCGATCCTCCGACCGCGAGTCCGCTGCCCTAACCACTGGGCCATTGCGCCTCCACGTACTGGCCAAAAATGGATAGAGAAATCGAAAATCTATTGAAAGTCTGTAGAAGACGTGTTCTAGCGGCAAAATTACCGACGATAAACAGTGAACCTTGGCCAAAAGTAGATGTTCCGTGGTCGAGACTATTCATCGATATCGCTGGCCCTTCAAAGAGTTCATACTACTTAGTGGTGTGGAGGCGCAATGGCCCAGTGGTTAGGGCAGCGGACTCGCGGTCATAGGATCGCGGTTTCGATTCCCAGACCGGGCGTTGTAAGTGTTTATTGAGCGAAAACACCTAAAAGCTCCACGAGGCTCCGGCAGGGGATGGTGGTGATCCCTGCTGTACTCTTTCACCACAACTTTCTCTCACTCTTACTTCCTGTTTCTGTTGTACCTGTATTTCAAAGGGCCGGCCTTGTCACTCTCTGTGTCACGCTGAATATCCCCGAGAACTACGTTAAGGGTACACGTGTCTGTGGAGTGCTCAGCCACTTACACGTTAATTTCACGAGCAGGCTGTTCCGTTGATTCGGATCAACCGGAACCCTCGTCGTCGTAACCGACGGAGTGCTTCCATCATCCATCACTACTTAGTGGTAGGGGATAGTTTTTCGAAATGGCCAGAAATTGGTAAGTGTAAAAAACTAACCTCCTCAACTAATCTCCTCAAGGCGTAGGAGTGGCTGTGTGGTAAGTAGCTGGGTTCTGGGTTCAGTCCCACTGCGTGGCACCTTGGGCAAGTGTCTTCTACTATAGCCTCGGGCCGACCAAAGCCTTGTGGGTGAATTTGGTAGACGGAAACTGAAAGAAGCCTGTCGTATATATCTATATACATATGTATGTGTATGTATATGTTTCTGTGTTTGTGCTTGTCCCCCCAACATCGCTTGACAACCGATGCTGGTGTGTTTGCGTCCCCGTAACGTAGCGGTTCGGATAAAGGGACCGATAGAATAAGTACTAGGCTTACAAAGAATAAGTCCTGGGGTCGATTTGCTCGACTAAAGGCGGTGCTCCAGCATGGCCGCAGTCAAATGACTGAAACAAGTAAATGAATAAAAGAATAACTGCGACAAATTTTGTACATGAGCTGATTGCGAGATTTGGCATCCCAGACAATGGAACGCAAAAATGTGTTTTTTTTAAAAAGTTTTCTAAAACGTTCGCTGTAGAACATAACTAGTGCGCCATACCATCCCGGCTCTAACGGACGAGTGGAATGCTTTGTCGATACGTTCAAGAGTCCTAAATAAGTCGAATAAGGAAGTCATGGATGAGGTAGCTCTACAACAATTCTTAAGAGTATACCTATTTCTTTACTACCCACAAGGGGCTAAACACAGAGGGGACAAACAAGGACAGACATAGGTATTAAGTCGATTACATCGACCCCAGTGCGTAACTGGTACTTAATTTATCGACCCCGAAAGGATGAAAGGCAAAGTCGACCTCGGCGGAATTTGAACTCACAACGTAACGCAGACGAAATACCTATTTCTTTATTACCCACAAGGGGCTAAACATAGAGGGGACAAACAAGGACAGACATAGGTATTAAGTCGATTACATCGACCCCAGTGCGTAACTGGTACTTAATTTATCGACCCCGAAAGGATGAAAGGCAAAGTCGACCTCGGCGGAATTTGAGCTCACAACGTAACGCAGACGAAATACCGCTAAGCATTTCGCCCGGCGTGCTAACGTTTCTGCCAGCTCGCCGCTTTGATTCTTAAGAGTATACCGTGTGACACCAAATCCAAACACACCAGCAGGTATGTCACCATCCGAGCTGATGTTTGCGAGGAAAATAAAATCAGTCTTCGACGAACTGCTGCTCAGCAGGAAAATAAAAATTGCAAGGGAAAATACAGCAAGATTTTTCAAAATTGGTGAAACGGTATTTGTGAGGAGATATAAGAACGGAAAACAGAGTTGGGAAGATGGCGCGATTACTAAACGCATAGGAATAAGGCTATACTTGGTAAAAAGTAGAAAACGCGTATATAAGAGACATATGAACCAACTGAAAAAAAGATTCGTTGGGAGCGAACCCATGAGAATAGAAAAACTAATGGAATGGTTATATGATACTTTTCAAGTACCAACGCCACTACAGGTGATTGAACCCACGTGCACAAGACTAAGAAAAAGAAAATGTACGGAGTTCCTGGAAGTAGATGCCAAACGGAAAATATGTTTAATGTGTAACTAAGAAAAAAAAACTCAAAAAAAGGGAGGTGGAATGATGCAAAAATTATTGCTATTACAAAAAAAATGACACTCCGTAAGAAAAAGAAAGAAAAACTTAAAGGGCAGATATTGTAGGGATAATAGTAGCAATGGTATACCACTTCCATGTGTCAAGTGGTATGTGGTAGTCGCTATAAATAATGTGATGACAATCAGTGTCAGGAAAAAGTACGAAGTAGACGGTCATAGTCGTGTTCTCACTTTCTAACTAACTATACTGCTATAACTTAGTGGGCGTTTTAACAGTCCGACACTAAGAATTATAACACACATGCATACATACATACATACATACATACATACGCATACATACATACGCATACATATACACATATATACATACATGCATGCATACATGTATGCATGTATGTATGCATACGTGTATGCGTGCAGTGAAAATCTGCTAGACATTTGAAATATTTCCCATTTGATAAATTAAGCGGCAGTAGTAGTAGTAGTAGTTGTTGTAGTAGTAGTAGTAGTAGTAGCAGCAGCAGTAGTATCAGTAGTAGTAGTAGTAGTAGTAGTAGCAGCAGCAGCAGCAGCAGTAGTAGTAGTAGTAGTAGTAGTAGCAGCAGCAGTAGTATCAGTAGTAGTAGTAGTAGTAGTAGTAGTAAGTAGTAGTAGCAGTAGTAGTAGTAGTAGCAGCAGCAGTAGTAGCAGTAGTAGTAGTAGTAGTAGTAGTAGTAGCAGTAGTAGTAGTAGTAGCAGCAGCAGCAGTAGTAGTAGTAGTAGTAGTAGTAGTAGTAGTAGTAGCAGCAGCAGTATCAGTAGTAGTAGTAGTAGTAGTAGTAGTAGTAGTAGCAGCAACAGCTGCAGCAGCGGTAGTAGTAGTAGTAGTAGTGATAGCGGGGTTGATCGTGCTGATTGCAGTAGTGGTGGTGGTTATTGTGGTACTTGTGGTTGTGGTTGTGGTTGTGGTTGTGGTGGTGGTGGCGGCGGCGCTGACTGTGCGTGGGTAGGCAGCGGTGTTCGTGAACACTGGCCTAGCATTCTAGCAGCGCTCCATTAGCTTTCCTGGAAGCAAGCTTGCAGCTGCAGCGTTGTTGTCAATCACGTGATTTACATTGACCAATAAGGAAAAGAAGCTCCCCTTAGAAACTTGCATACGTGCATTTGGTATCTTGCAGGGTCTGTTTCATGAATTCTGTACCTTGCCCCTCCGCGGGTATGGGTTAGCTAAATTGACAAGAAACACTGAATTTCAACGAAATTGATAAAGAACAAAAGAATCGATGATATTACGTTGATAGAGTTCGGTTATTGAACCTTCGAGTAAGCCATATAAACACCCGGTGTGTGGCGGAGAGGGGGGGAACACACACACACATACATAATTACACACATACACACACACACATACTCACACATACACACACACATACACACACATACACACACATACACACACACATACACACACATACACACACATACACACACACACGCATACACACACACATACACACACACATACACACACACATACACACACTACACACACACATACATACACACACACATACACACATACATACACGCACACATACACACACACATACACACACACATACAACACACACACATACACACAACATACACACACATACCACACACATACACACACACATACACACACATACACACACACACACACTACACACACACATACACACACATACACACACACATACACACACATACACACACATACACACACACATACACACACACACGCGCGCGCAACTTACGCGCTTAAACAACCGGGTTCACTGTTTAACGTAGTCCTCCATACACATAAAAATACAGGGTGGGCATGGTCAGATTGTCTTTGATTAGATCTTCGATTATTCAGAGTTGACCTGGGGGTTGGGGATTAAACAACACTACAACCACCACCACCACCGTCAAATGTAAATAATGTACTACCACCAGAACAATTACCACTGCCATCACTACTATCACCACCACCACAACCACCACCACTACCACCCCGACAACAACAACAATCGCAACCACTTTCATCCTCACCACCACCGAGCGAAAGTGAAAATCTCTTTGCAGTCATGGCGGCTGCTAGAAATAACAGCCAAATCCCCTTGAAGTCACATCATACTTAAAAAAAAAACCCCAAAAAACCTTGAATAGTATACTGATCCTAGATCAAGAGTCAATATTGACTCCTGCGTGTCTATATGGATGGAAGCACTCAGTCGGTTACGACGACGAGGGTTCCGGTTGATCCGATCAACGGAACAGCCTGCTCGTGAAATTAACGTGTAAGTGGCTGAGCACTCCACAGACTCGTGTACCCTTAACGTAGTTCTCGGGGATATTCAGCGTGACACAGAGAGTGACAAGGCCGGCCCTTTGAAATACAGGTACAACAGAAACAGGAAGTAAGAGTGAGAGAAAGTTGTGGTGAAAGAGTACAGCAGGGATCACCACCATCCCCTGCCGGAGCCTCGTGGAGCTTTAGATGTTTTCGCTCAATAAACACTCACAACGCCCGGTCTGGGAATCGAAACCGCAATCCTTTGACCGCGAGTCCGCTGCCCTAACCACTGAGCCATGGCTATCCAAGGGATCAATAGTCAGTCTATATCAATATCAATATCACTAAATTTTTTATTGTTCTTTATTAATTTCGTTACCATTTTCATTAAATTACTCTAAATATATTTTTTTTCTAATTAAAAAACGATAGCAACAAAAAAGAGTGATGGGATTGTTGATTTTAAATCAAGAAACTTATTTGCTAATTAATACTTTTTAATTGCATTTTAAGAATTTACATGACAGGCAGAATTCTTAGATCAGTGGACAAAAAATGCTTTTTCGGTATTTGTTCTGACTCTACGATTCAAGGTTCAAATCACATTGAGGTTAAATTGCCTTATCTTTTCAAGGCGGTGTCCCAGCAGGGCTGCAGTCTAATAAGGAAGACAAGTAAAAAGGAAAATAAATTGAGTGTCAAAAAGTTATCAACGATTCCATGAATGAGGTCGATGATATAAGAAATTTGTTGTCCCCCTTCACTAACTGGTCGCTAGATTTGTTAAAAATAGCAGCCAAATCTCTCTTAAACCATACTTAACTGTCTCTTGTATAAATGTATGAGTTCATAAGGGAGATCAGAAGGTAGCAATGTGTGTGGGCTTAGCCGTGCGGTTACTACGTTAACATGAACTCTTATAGTATTCTTTCAACCCTAACACCACTGGTGCTGTCTCACACACTTAAAAAAAATTTTTTTTTTTAAAGGCGGCGAGCTGGCAGAAACGTTAGCACGTCGGGCGAAATGCTTAGTGGTATTTCGTCTGCCGCCACGTTTTGAGTTCAAATTCCGCCGAGGACGACTTTGCCTCTCATCCTTTCGGGGTCGAAAAATTAAGTACCAATTACGTACTGGGGTCGATGTAATCGACTTAATCCCTTTGTCTGTCCTTGTTTGTCCTCTCTGTGTTTAGACCCTTGTGGGCAATAAAGAAATAAGGAGGCAGCAATGTGGTCAGTATTGAATCCTGTACGTGTATGTGGCTATCCAAGGAGTCGATATCACGACCATATCAAGATAAAACCACTGAATTTATTGTTTTTTTTGTTTGTTTGTATGTTTGAATGATTTTCTTTGAGTTCTTGCAAGAGTTCAAGCTAGTTGCTAACGAAGCTAACATGACTTTTTGAGTTAAGAGTGTTCCTATGTTTGTAAATATATATATTATTTGTTTCAGTCATTTGACTGCGGCCATGCTGGAGCACCGACTTTAATCGACCAAATCGACCCCAGGACTTATTCTTTGTAAGCCTAGTACTTATTCTATCGTTCTCTTTTACCGATCCGCTAACTTACGGGGACGTAAACACACCAGCATCGGTTGTCAAGCGATGTTGGGGGACAAACAAACACACACAAACATATACACACACACATGCATATTTATATATATATATACACACACAAACACACACACACACGCGCGCGCGCGCACACACACACACACACACACACATATATATATATACACATATATATATACATACATACATACATACATACATACATACATATATACGACGGGCTTCTTTCAGTTTCCGTCTACCAAAACCACTCACAAGGCTTTGGTCGACCCGAGGCTATAGTAGAAGATACTTGCTCAAAGTGCCACGCAGTGGGACTGAACCCGGAACCATGTGGTTGGTAAGCAAGCTATTTACCACACAGCCACGAACTGTCGATGCATAAACCTAGGTATCTGCATCTATTCACAAAAGAAATTCACGTAGAGAATTTTTGAAATGTCTTACAAATCTTCACTGTGCCACTAATAGGTTAGATATGGAGAATCCGTATCAGTTTCTTTTGCGCTTTCTCCTTGGAGCTTCAAACAACATTTGCAATGTTTCCAATGTCTCCATTCGGTACACAGGCCATTCGCCCCTCTCACAGAACCTATTACACATGGTGTGGACCCATATTATTTGTTTTCATGTGTATACTGTACATCTATACATCTATATATACATATACGTACATGTATGTATCTACGAGGTTGTCAAAAATTATTTGATCTCTTGTTGCTGTAAAAGCAGAGTTGAACAATTACATCATTCTTCAACAGAGTCTCCTTGCTTTTCGGTGTACTTCTTCCAGCAGTTCAACAGACTTGCTTATTCTATCGGAGAAGAAGGTTTACGTCTGGCCGTGCAGCCATTTATGCACTGCTTCCTGCACATCTTCGTCTGTAACAAATCGACGACTTCGTAAAGGATGTTTAATCGTTCAAAAGACATGATAGTCGGAAGGAGGAAGATCTGGACTGTATGCAGGGTGACTTAGCAACACAGAACCCAATTTTTCAATGGTTTCAATGATATGAGCGGCTGTGGGTATGTGGGTATGCCTTGTCGTACAACAATAACATTTACTTATCAGATCTCGGCGTTGGGTGCGAATTGCACTGGTGACTGTAAGACTCCTTTTTTTCCAGGTAAGGTTTCGGTATAAGCCCTTTTGAACCCAAAAAACGTTTAGCGTCACATTTTCTTGGAGGATGAGTATTGAATTTCTGTTTCGACGGCGATTCTGAATATTTTCATTCCATACACTGCTTTTAAGATTCTGGATCAAAGTAATAGATTCATGCCTCATCTTCTGTGACTATTCTCTTCAGACAAGCTGCTTCGTCTTCATCCTTGCAGCGGCCGAGCAAGCGTTGACAGATCTCCTCGCCATTGCGCTTATGCACTTTGGTAAGCTCTCTTTGCACCCATCTCACACTAACTTTACATAACAAGTGTGTCACCTTTTAGCACGCGAGCGCTGAAGACAGTGCGGGCAACTAAAAGAATGTTTTAACAATGTTGCGGATAATTTTTAACTTCCCTTTTTATATATACATACACATTACGTAATATATACATACATATATATATATATATATATATATATATATATATATATATATATATATATAAATTGATCAAAATAAAATAAAAACATGATGCGAAGGATTCAGCGGTACATATGTTTCGGGCCTTTATTAGACAGATTTATAACAATGCATAATGTATGTCTGTGGCCTTCTTCAGCCGCGCACAACAGCTTCCGCAAGGACATGTGTTACATCAAAAATTCTTGGTTGGGGATGCAAGTCCTCTCATTCACGTACGACATAATGCGGCAGCAGCATAGAATTGAAGCGTCCATCTCTTTCTTCTCTCAATGTAGAATGAGGAAAATTGGATGTTGAGGTAATGTAAATAAATAGATACATATATAGAGGTGAAGATGGAGGGGCGAGAGTTCGGGACGAGGGATAAAAAATGTATAAAAAGTGTAAGTATAGAATAATATAAAAATGTAGAGGATAAAGATATAAAGAGTTGTAAGGAGATGTAAAGGGGGTATAAAGAAATACAAAGAAATGTAAATAAATGTAAAGGCATAAGGTTATAAAGTAAAAATAGAAATAGAAATAAAAGTAAAAAAATCTGATAAAACCATGATAAAAGTGTAAAAGAATGTAAAGATAAGGGATGTATAGAGGTTACGGACCAAGCATGGTGGTCAGGAGATTGATAAAATTTAGTTGTAGAATTGTCAGTAAATCAACAGTAAATCAACAGTTTCGTCTGGGGACTTAATGCGGTTGTAAATCAGAGCTGATGAGCATTAATCTGGTTCCTTGAATTAATGGACTTCTAGTACATACATATCATCATGGATATATACACCCACATACACGCGTACATAACGCCTCCAAGCATATAAGCATACACACGCACTCGCGTGTAAACACGTACATAAACACACACGCACCCACACGCACGCGCGTACCCACACATACATACAACAGAATATCCGCATATATACACGGACATTACGCGTATACACGCTCCACATGTATATACGCGCGCCCATCACTACATACGCACACGTATATGCCCACGCCTCTAGGTCCAGGTATAAGATATTAAAGGATGTGCATAAGAACGTAAGTAAAGAATCCCGTACTCATGTCAGTACGCGCACGCACACACGGCTGTGTGTCCGTATGTGCGTGCACATATACACTCACATACACACACAGAGAGACACACGCGCACATGGGTATAGCTATAAGATATCGAAGTATGCATGTACATATATGCGCGTGCAAAATTATATTTTTATCTTATTTTATTTTATTTTTATTTTTACTTTTATTTTTACTTTTATTCTACTTCCATTTATTCTCATTTTCATTTTCATCCCTTACCTTAACTCTTATAATTTTTATAATTCTTATACTTCATTTCCAACTATTACATTGTATTTCTTATTTTATACTGTATTTTTTTTTCTAATCTTTACCCTTACCCTCATTCTTACCCCTAACTTATCGCTTTACACCTCTATATATGTTTATTTACTTACCTATGGATCCATCTTTTGAATATACGAGCGTCCGCGTACGTGTGTATACGCATACATACATATGCACGCGCATATATGTATATGTATATATGTATATATATGTACATGCATACTTCGATATCTTATAGCTATACCCATGTGCGCGTGTGTCTCTCTGTGTGTGTATGTGAGTGTATATGTGCACGCACATACGGACACACAGCCGTGTGTGCGTGCGCGTACTGACATGAGTACGGGATTCTTTACATACGTTCTTATACACATCCTTAATATCTTATACCTGGACCTAGAGGCGTGGGCATATACGTGTGCGTATGTAGTGATGGGCGCGCGTATATACATGTGAGCGTGTACGCGCGTAATGTCCGTGTATATATGCGGATATTCTTGTGTATGTATGGGTGTGTACGCGCGTGCGTGTGGGTGCGTGTGTGTTTATGTACGTGTTTACACGCGAGTGCGTGTGTATGCTTATATGCTTGGAGGCGTATATGTACGCGTGTATGTGGGTGTATATATCCATGATGATATGTATGTACTAGAAGTCCATTTAATTCAAGGAACCAGATTAAATGCTCATCAGCTCTGATTTACAACGCATTAAGTCCCCAGACGAAACTGTTGATTTACTGTTGATTTACTGACAATTCTACAACTAAATTTTATCAATCTCCTGACCACCATGCTTGGTCCGTAACCTCTATACATCCCTTATCTTTACATTCTTTTACACTTTTATCATGGTTTTATCAGATTTTTTTACTTTTATTTCTATTTCTATTTTTACTTTATAACCTTATGCCTTACATTTATTTTACATTTCTTTGTATTTCTTTATACCCCTTTACTCTCCTTACAACTCTTTATATCTTTATCCTCTACATTTTTATATTATTCTATACTTACACTTTTTATACATTTTTTATCCCTCGTCCCGAACTCTCGCCCCTCCATCTTCACTCTATATATGTATTTATTTATTTACATTACCTCAACATCCAATTTTCCTCATTCTACATTGAGAGAAGAAAGAGATGGACGCTTCAATTCTATGCTGCTGCCCGCATTATGTATGTCGTACGTGAATGAGAGGACTTGCATCCCCAACCAAGAATTTTTTTGATGTAACACATGTCCTCGCGGAAGCTGTTGTGCGCGGCTGAAGAAGGCCACAGACATACATTATGCATTGTTATAAATCTGTCTAATAAAGGCCCGAAACATATGTACCGCTGAATCCTTCGCATCATGTTTTTTATTTATTTTGATCAATTTACTCCACCACCTACACCACCAAAGGTATACACAGGTGCTTATAATCATCAAGTACTCACCCCGAATTATATAATATATATATATAGATTATATATATATATATATATATATATATATATATATTATATAATATATATATATATATATGTATATATATGTATATATATATATGTATTATATATATGTATATATATATATGTAATATATATATATATATATATATATATATATACTATATATATATATTTAAAAAGGGAGATGTGGAACACGAGTTGTGATATATAAAAAAGGAAATGAAGAAAATGCTGGCAAAATAATTTAAGTAATTTAAGTAATTTAATTAGGTGAAAGTTCTTTTTACCGGTTGCGCATTTGTTATGCTTATCAAAAGTTTTTTCCTCTTATCTGATAAGAGAAAAAAACTTTGATAAGCATAACAAATGCGCAACCGGTGTAAAAGAATTTCACCTAATTAAATTACTTAAATTACTTAAATTATTTTGTCAGCATTTTCTTCATTTCCTTTATATATATATATATTATATATATTATATATATATATATATATATTATATATATATATATATGTATAGAAATTAAAGGCGTAGGAGTGGCTGTGTGGTAAGTAGCTTGCTGCCGGAACTTTAAAGTTTCTGTGACCACTATTCTTGTAAAAAATATATAATAAATAAACCCGCAAAAACAATTGAGATATCTTTCGGGTTAATGTAATTTCTTTTTATCATACAGACAAAAATACGCATACGTACATACATACATACATACATACACACACACACATACATACATACATACACGCATACATACATACATACATACATACATACATACATACCCACACGTATATATATGTATGTATGTATGTATGTATGTATGCGTGTATGTATGTATGTATTTATGTATGTATGTATGTATGTATGTATGTATGTGTGCATGTGTGTATGTATGTATGTATGTATGTATGTGTATGTATGTATGTATGTATGTATGTGTGCATGTGTGTATGTATGTATGTGTGTGTGTATGTATGTATGTGTGTGTGTATGTATGTATGTATACCCACATGCACACACACACACACACACACACAGACTATCACACACAAACATTTACGCAGACACATTTTCATACATACATCCATACGCACATATATTATTCACATAGCTCTGATGCGGTTATTTCACTTTCATTTTCTCTCGCGCCATACCTATATAAACAACACGAGCTGTTTCCTTTTAAACAACCATGGGCAAAGGACAGAGATTGAGCGAAGCTGGTAAGGAATACCAGTGGGACGATATAAGTAAGACAGAATGGAAGGTTCAATACGCCCTTAACACATTTGTTCCCTTACCTGAAATACAATTGGACGGATTGGATTTCGACAAAATCTCCGATGTTGAATTAATCGCTAGCTTCGGTGAAAAGAACGTCGACGAGCACGACCGAACAGCGTATGCTTTCACTTATTTGTGCCACGGTACTACCAAATATGTGGAAGCAATTGAAAGGGAAGGTCTTCGAGGTGCAAAGGAATTATGCAGTAGAGAATTCAAAGATTGTTGTTTTACATGGTTTCACCTTTACCCCCACGATTTTATCTACGATTCTCCAGATGACGAACGATTAAAAGCGAGTAACAAGAGTAAGAGGGACCATCTGTTGAAAAATGTCATGGGTGAAGATAACCGGACGACACTAGAAGAACACTTAATCAGGTCCGCTATGTTCCGGGTGAAATTATTCCCGTTTATAGAATACAATTTCATAGCAAGTATCACAGACATTATTGAAGAATATAAAACTATCATGAAATGTGAAGACATTGAATTGAAGAAATATGGAACGTTTGTCTACTTGTATGAAAGAACGAAATACTTGAGAGAAGTGATGTATGGTATCATTGTCTGCCCCAAGGGGACAGAAAAGTTCAGTTCATTGGACAACTTGAGCAACGACGACGATATTTTCGAGTACAATGCCGAAAATCCATTGGAAGGAGCCTGGAAATGGATCCCGTATTCCACCTCTCTCGTTGGCAAGGAGCAGAGGAAACGGCTTTGGGATTACATTGGTTTCGCTTTCTACATGAACGATGACCAAATGAGGTTGAAACCTCCAGGTACCTGGAAGGCCCTAGAAGTACCGAAATTGTGAACACTTTTACGTTAAGATTATTATTATTATCATTATTATTATCATTAATATAATTGTTGTTATTGTTGTTGTTATTATTATTATTATTGAGTGAGAGAGCAGTTCATGCCATCAAAGTGACACTGGGGTAAAATATACGAAGCCCAATATACCCATCATGACTACCCGTCTGATAAAGGTACACCAGGCACATGCATCACAACCATATGTGCGCGACATGGTGATCTCATATCAAGATAAACAGCACATGACCTTGCAGGTGGGGCCCAGTTAGAATTTTCTTCAGGTTGAGTAGCCCATCCTGCTCAAACGGTCCCTTATTATTATTATTATTATTATTATTATTATTATTATTATTATTATTATTATTATTATTATTATTATTATTATTCTGTGACTCCATGTTATATGTATTCGACGCTTTTTTTAAAATTCTTTGGCGTCAACCGTATAGTATGTATTCTTCAACTTCTAATGACGAAAGCGTTTTTCATTCTTTTTTTTTTTTAATTTTAAACGTTTATTTAGATCTCCATTGCTGATGAAATTATCAATATTTATTATTTAAACGCATTATAAGACCACTATTGAATTACATACACGGTGGTAGTTTAAATAAATCCTTTTATATGTTAAATGAGTATAATATATTTCTGCATGGCCTTTTTTTAACGATATCAACTGATCGACAAGCGAGTGAAACATTATTATCATGATTCACATCGCATCCAACTTGAGATTCTAAAGTTACAACTAAAATTAATATATCTTAAAAGATTGAAATTTATATCATACATACACACATGCATACATACAAACACACACACACACATGCATGCATGCATACATACATACATACATACATATGTATATGCGTACGTACATACATACATACATACATACATACATACATACATACACATACATACATACATACATACATACATATGTATATGCGTACGTACATACATACATACATACATACATACATACACACATATTTATAGTTGAAAAGGGGTTGAGAGAAATTATAGTTCTTAGCCAATAAGAATTTAGAAATAGCAGCTAAAAGACCGTGGCTGCTATTTCTAAATTTTCGGTATGTGGTGAAGCAACTTGTTACTAAACCCTTAATTACATATATATATGTGTGTGTGTGTGTGTGTGTGTGTGTGTGTGTGTGTGTGTGTGTGTGTGTGCATATATATATATATATATATATATATATATATATATAAGGCGCATGGCTCAGTGGTTAGAGCGTCGAGCTTACGATCGTGAGGTTGTGAGCTCGAATCCCGGACCGGGCTGCGTGTTGTGTTCTTGAGCAAGACACTTTATTTCAAGTTGCTCCAGTTCACTCAGCTATAGAAATGAGTTGCGACGTCACAGGTGCCAAACTGTATCGGCCCTTGCCTTTCCCTTGGATAACACTCGCGGCGTGGAGAGGGGAGGCTGGTATGCATGGGCGACTGCTGGTCTTCCATAAAACAACCTTGCCCAGACTTGTGACTAGGAGGGTAACTTTCTAGGTGCAATCCCATGGTCACTCATGACCGAAGGGGGTCTTTACCCTTTATATATGCATACACACACACACACACACACACACACACACACACAACACACACACACACACACATATATATATATATAATTTTAAAATAGGATAAAATCTTTATAAGAATTTATCAAAGTGTGAATGGATATCCATTCACAGTTAGACGGTGATGAGAGGAACAAACACACACCCACACATATATTTATGTGTGTGTGCGTCTATACAAACATATATGTGAATATGTATACAACCTTCAACAAAGTAATAGTCATGTACACAACTTGGACGGACACATGCCAGTACACGGACATACGTTCACATACACATACACATGTACACACTCTCACAGACACGTCTGCCCATTCTCCTAGACACTCACATACATACGTAGCACATGAGTACAAACATACATACATACCTACGTATGGGCATACACATGTACATACGCACGTACATGTACGCACACACATACATGGGCACATGCATACGTGCGCGTATACATACATACGCACATGCGCACATACATATGATCTAAATGATATGATATATATGTAAAAAATGTAATATATAAATAAATATATGTAAATATAAACCATCCGATCTTCTGATTACCTCATTTCTTCTAATATATAATATCTGTATATCATCTCCAAACCTTCCAATATATATATATATATAATATATATATATATATATATATAATATATATATATATATATATGTATGTATGTATGTATGTATGTATACACACATACATGTATTGTGTCATCCCATAAATAATGCGGTTTTTCCAATTGTATGAACAGTCGGAGAGGGACGGGATAAACTACCTTCATCAACTTTCTATAAAAGTAGGTAGTAATTTTACCTTATTCTTAGTGCAAGTTTTGAAGAGTGCTGTTCGATTTTAAGTTTATTTTTTCAAAGCAAAATGGAAGTAACAAAGGAGCATGTTCGGCATATTTTGTTGCATGAATTCAATAAAGGCAACCACGCAACGGAAAGTGCGAGGAATATTTATGCAGTATATGGAGTGTCAACGGTGGTTCCAGAAATTCCGAGCCTGAGACTACAGCCTAGAAGACGACTTCTCTTTTTCGGTGGCATTTTATGTGAAAAAGAAAGGGTGAAAGTTACTTAAAGATAGAAATTGTAATGTGAATGAAATGTGGAAAAATGTTAACCGTGGAAGGAAAAGAAAGAAATATTTGCAGCTGAAAGAAATTTTTTATGCAAGTATAGCGACAGAGTGTGTAAAGTGTATTGAAAGTTGAGTTAAAAGCAAGAAAATAAAGTTAGATTTGTAAGAATGGAAGTTGTTTACGTACATGTTCGAAATGTGAAGTGTTTTAGTTGTTTAATCAAATATTTGTGTAAAGTGTATAGAAACGTAAATTGAAAAAGAAAATGAATTGAAATTTTTAAGAAAGGAATTTGTTTACATACATGTGTCAAATGGCAAATGTTTGTGCAGTTGTCCGAAATGGAACCAGGGTAAATGTGTGGAACTGATGTATTATAATGAATAGTCCTTCTCGTTCAGGGTACATTTGTGGTGTGTCATGGTGTGTGTTAAGTACGGTATATATAATGTGTTGCAGCTATAAACTTTACATGCCACGTGATTACAATAGTCAAACAGTAATAATAATAACAACAAGCCTTTTTAATTTATCCCCATTTATGTGAAACCACTTATTCAAGTTCAAGTCATTGATGCAATTTTATACGAATTGCTAATACACACACACACACACACACACACAGACACACACACACACATAAAAAGGGTGAAAAATTGAATATTAATTTGATTAATATGAATTGAAAACCAGTGGTGTAGCATATAAGACCATAGCGGATCTTCCTCTAGCAAAAAGGATGACCAGTATTAATGGCTCATCCCTGTTATATAAATACTTTCACTTTAATTGTTGCACACTTGCAAAAAGAAAGGAGGAGAAAGTGTAGTGGTAATGGAATGAGTGAAGCACTTGAAATGAAAGAGGGAAATCGTAAAATATTGAGTTTTCTTGAATTTTTGCTTAATTGGGGGTGAAATTGAAAAAACTTTACATGCCATGACCCAATCGAATCTACTTGGAAAAATCATAGGTAAATTCCAATTGAAGAAATTCTATATTGTAGAATTTTATTAAACAGAAACATGGGAACAGGCAGAGAAAATCTGCCTTTTATCATAAGAGATACGTACATGTATGTATCTACGAGGTTGTCAAAAATTATTTGATCTCTTGTTGCTGTACTTAATTAAAATAAAAGCAGAGTTGAACAATTACATCATTCTTCAACAGAGTCTCCTTGCTTTTCGGTGTACTTCTTCCAGCAGTTCAACAGACTTGCTTATTCTATCGGAGAAGAAAGTTTACGTCTGGCCGTGCAGCCATTTATGCACTGCTTCCTGCACATCTTCGTCTGTAACAAATCGACGACTTCGTAAAGGATGTTTAATCGTTCAAAAGACATGATAGTCGGAAGGAGGAAGATCTGGACTGTATGCAGGGTGACTTAGCAACACAGAACCCAAATTTTCAATGGTTTCAATGATATGAGCGGCTGTATTTGGGTATGCCTTGTCGTACAACAATAACATTTACTTATCAGATCTCGGCGTTGGGTACGAATTGCACTGGTGACTGTAAGACTCCTTTTTTTCCAGGTAAGGTTTCGGTATAAGCCCTTTTGAACCCAAAAAACATTTAGCGTCACATTTTCTTTGGAAGATTGAGTATTGAATTTCTGTTTCGACGGCGATTCTGAATATTTTCATTCCATACACTGCTTTTTAAGATTCTGGATCAAAGTAATAGATTCATGCCTCATCTTCTGTGACTATTCTCTTCAGACAAGCTGCTTCGTCTTCATCCTTGCAGCGGCCGAGCAAGCGTTGACGGATCTCCTGGCAGAAACGTTAGCACGCCGGGCGAAAGGCGGCGAGCTGGCAGAAACGTTAGCACGCCGGGCGAAATGCGTAGCTGTATTTCGTCTGTTGTCACGTTGTTAGTTCAAATTCCGTCGAGGTCGACTTTGCCTTTCATCCTTTCGGGGTCGATAAATTAAGTACCAGTTACGCACTGGGGACGATGTAATCGACTTAATACCTATGTCTGTCTTTGTTTGTCCCCTCTATGTTTAGGCCCTTGTGGGTAATAAAGAAATAGGATCTCCTCGCCATTGCGCTTATGCACTTTGGTAAGCTCTCTTTGCACCCATCTCACACTAACTTTACGGAAGCGATGAACCATGACAAATTTGCAGAGAACATGTCACCTCATCGTGGTCATTCGTCGATTCGTCAGAACAATCTCACCAGCTTGTTGAA
This sequence comes from Octopus sinensis, assembly GCF_006345805.1. NCBI lineage: Eukaryota > Metazoa > Mollusca > Cephalopoda > Octopoda > Octopodidae > Octopus > Octopus sinensis. The sequence continues at coordinate 12,343,442 of NC_043017.1, read as the reverse complement.
TCGTCACGCCAGTGGTGGAGGTTCATGGACGTTCTGTGTCCGCTTGGTACTTCTCGCTTGTCCGGTCATTCTTAAATTTCTCGATTCACTCACAGACTTTGCTGAAAAATGATGTAATTGTTCAACTCTGCTTTTATGTTGTCCTTGTATCATACTGAAATCCTGCGATGAATTTCATTCTTTGACACACACTCAGACCAGAAAAATTCGGTAACTGATCTCTGTTCTTCGTTTATGCACACTGCCAGTGGAACGAACGGCCGTGTTTACTCGGTGACACACACATAAAAAAAAAACCCAGAAAACCAGAACGATCAAGGTCAAACCTTGTTGTTACATAACAAGTGTGTCACCTTTTAGCACGCAAGCGCTGAAGACAGTGCGAGCAACTAAAAGGAAGTTTTAACAATGTTGCGGATAATTTTTAACTTCACTTTTTATATATACATACACATTACGTAATACATACATACATACATACATACATACATACATACATACATACTACATACATACATATATATATATATATATATATAATTTTAATCCAAACGGGAAACAAAAAAACAACAACAATGGAACAATTACAGTATTATTATTAATAGGCCCTCAGGAAATGGAAGCAGGGATATATATATATATGTATGTATGTGTAGAAATTAAATATAAATTACAAAATGGGACAAGAACGCATAAACACGCAAAGAGACGACACAAAAAAATAGACGGGTCATTCGAAGCCTCTAATCTTCAGTCGGGAACCGGATCATCTTAGCAATTTCGGCTGATTAATCCTGATATCGCTCCGATACGGCCAGCCCCAAAGAAAAACTAAGCTACGGGCATTAGATTTCTTGGAAAGAGGATCGATTGTATACGAAATAAAGACAGGATGCCACACGAATATAAATTATATATATATATATATATATATATATATATATATATATATCACCGTGAACATCGTGACCGACCAGGCTACCAGATGTTGCTACACATCGCTGGTCACAATGCGCTTTGCATTGTTTTAGCCTTCAAGTGACGCCACCCCGCAGGCTAAGCTAGCAGGCCAACAGAAGAAAGAGTGAGAGAAAGTTGTGGCGAAAGAGTACAGCAGGGATCGCCACCACCCCCTGCGGAGCCTCGTGGAGCTTTAGGTGTTTACGCTCAATAAACACTCACAACGCCCGGTCTGGGAATCGAAACCGCGATCCTACAACGGCAAGTCCGCTGCCCTAACCACTGGTATATATATATATATATATATATATATATATATATATATATATATATAATATATATATATATATATATGTGCACACACACACACACACACATACACATGTACATGCATGTACAGATATACATAAATGGGTATATGTGAGAGTATGCCTATGGTTGTGTGAATGTATGTGTGTGTGTGTGTGTGTGTGTGTGTGGTGTGTGTGTGTGTGACCGTGCACGCGCGCACTGAACTGTCTGCCGGAACTTTAAAGTTTCTGTGACCACTATTGATTGATTAATTCTAGTTTCAGCTCACGAGCTGTAGCCATGCTGGGGAACCGCCATTCTTGTAAAAATATATAATAAATAAACCCGCAAAAACAATTGAGATATCTTTCGGGTTAATGTGATTTCTTTTTATCATACAGACAAAAATACGCATACGTACATACATACACACCCACACGTATATATATGTATGTATGTATGTGTGTATGTATGTATGTATGTATGTATGTATGTATGTATGTATGTATGTGTGTATGTATGTATGTATGTATGTATGTATACCCAATGCACACACACACACAGACTATCACACACAAACATTTACGCAGACAAATTTTCATACATACGTCCATACGCACACACACAATTCTCAGAAAAGCTTAAGTGCCTACTAGTTCTGACGTGTTTATTTCACTTTCATTTTCTTTCGCGCCACACCTATATAAACAACACGAGCTGTTTCCTTTCTGACAGTTTTCCTTTTAAACAACCATGGGCAAAGGACAGAGATTGAGCGAAGCTGTTGAGGAATACCAGTGGGACGATATAAGTAAGACAGAAGAGAAGGGTCAGTACACACTTAACACATTTGTTCCCTTACCTGAAATACAATTGGACGGATTGGATTTCGACAAAATCTCCGATGTTGAATTAATCGCTAGCTTCGGTGAAAAGAACGTCGACGAGCACGGCCGAACTGTGTATCCTTTCACTTATTTGTGCCACGGGACCTTCAAAAATCATGTGGAAGCAATTGAAAGGGAAGGTCTTCGTGGGGCGAAGGGATCCAGCAGTAGAGAATTCGAAGATTGTTGTTTTACATGGTTTCACCTTTACCCCCACGATTTTATCTACGATTCTCCAGATGACGAACGATTAAAAGCGAGTAACAAGAGTAAGAGGGACCATCTGTTGAAAAATGTCATGGGTGAAGATAACCGGACGACACTAGAAGAACACTTAATCAGGTCCGCTATGTTCCGGGTGAAATTATTCCCGTTTATAGAATACAATTTCATAGCAAGTATCACAGACATTATTGAAGAATATAAAACTATCATGAAATGTGAAGAGATCGAATTGAAGAAATATGGAACGTTTGTCTACTTGGATCCGTATAAAAGAACGAAATACTTGAGAGAAGTGATGTATGGTATCATTGTCTGCCCCAAGGGGACAGAAAAGTTCAGTTCATTGGACAACTTGAGCAACGACAACGATATTTTCGAGTACAATGCCGAAAATCCATTGGAAGGAGCCTGGAAATGGATCCCATATTCCACCTCTCTCGTTGGCAAGGAGCAGAGGAAACGGCTTTGGGATTACATTGGTTTCGCTTTCTACATGAACGATGACCAAATGAGGTTGAAACCCCCAGGTACCTGGAAGGCCCTAGAAGTACCGAAATTGTGAACACTTTTACGTTAAGATCATTATTATTATTATCATTATTACTATCATTAATATTGTTGTTGTTGTTGTTATTATTATTATTATTATTATTATTATTATTATTATTATTATTCTGTGACTCCGAGTTATATGTATTCGACGCTTTTTTTAAAAATTCTTTTGGCGTCAACCGTATAGTATGTATTCTTCAACTTCTAATGACGAAAGCGTTTTTCATTTCTTTTTTCTTTTTTAATTTTAAACGTTTATTTAGATCTCCATTGCTGATGAAATTATCAATATTTATTATTTAAACGCATTATAAGACCACTATTGAATTACATACACGGTGGTAGTTTAAATAAATCCTTTTATATGTTAAATATTATAATATATTTCTGCATGGCCTTTTTTTAACGATATCAACTGATCGACAAGCGAGTGAAAAAATTATTTATCATGATTCACATCGCATCCAACTTGAGATTCTAAAGTTACAACTAAACTTAATATATCTTAAAAGATTGAAATTTATATCATACATACACACATGCATACATACAAACACACACACACACATGCATGCATGCATACATACATACATACATACATATGTATATGCGTACGTACATACATACATACATACATACATACATACATACATATTTATAGTTGAAAAGGGGTTGAGAGAAATTATAGTTCTTAGCCAATAAGAACTCAAATATGGGTACACACTGTTAACCCCCAATTTTTTCTTCTCTTCAAAATTCTTTCTAATATTTGATAAGATGGATACAATGAAACCGGATATATTTTACATCATTCACTAACAAAAATATTAAACATTCCCTAAACTATTCTCTTGTGCCTTTTCCAACTTCATTTACTTATATCTATGTATATATACATACATATCCATATATATATATATATATATATATATATATATATATAGTCATTACAGATATAGGGTGAAATATAATTAATTTAATAAAATCAACAAATTTCACCTAGTAGTATTTCGGTATGGAAAAGGACCATATTCGGTAAAAATTTATATAATTATATAATAATAAGGGTTTTTTGCAACATGTTGCTTAAACCACGTACCGAAAATATTAGAAATAGCAGCCAAAAGACTACTATTTGTAGTAAAAGGAAATAGTTGTCTTTTGGCTGCTATTTCTAATATTTTCGGTATGTGGTTTAAGCAACTTGTTGCAAAAAACCCTTATTATATATATATATATATATGTATATATATATATATATATAATATATATATATATATATATATATATATATAATCATTACAGATATAGGGTAAAAAATTATTAATTTAATCAATTAACAAATTTTACCAAAGTAGTTCTGTATGGAAAAGAACTATATTCGGTAAAAACTTATACAAAAAGTTTTTTTTAATATATTATTACAACAATAATTAAGGGTTTAGCAACAAGTTGCTTCACCACATACCGAAAATTTAGAAATAGCAGCCAAAAGACCGTGGCTGCTATTTCTAAATTTTCGGTATGTGTTGAAGCAACGTGTTGCTAAACCCTTAATTGTGTGTGTGTGTGTGTGTGTGTGTGTGTGTGTGTGTGTGTGTGTGTGTGTGTGTGTGTGTGTGTGTGTGTGTGTGTGTGTGTGTGTGTGTGTGTGTGTGTGCGTGTGTGTATGCATGTTTGTATGTGTATATAGACATGGACAAATATTGACATTGGCAAGTCATTTATAAATAGAAAAAAATAAAAACCCAGTCACTGAAATGCATATTGCCAAATAAACCCGGAAGTTCACTGAAGTAGGAACAGAGAGATAGAAAGAGACAGAGACAGACAGTCAGAGAGACAGAGAAGGGAGAGAGAGAGAGAGAGAGACAGAAAAAAGAGAGAGAGAGAGAGCGACAGAGAGAGAGAGAGAGAGTCATACTTATGGGCACGCCCATAAACAAACAAGATTATGTATATTTTCAGTATTATTTAATAAATTCTTCTAATTCCTCTGTTATTTTGTGTTGTTGAAATAAAATTACAATAAAGATATATTTTATGACAAATACTCAGTTGTTGATGTTGTTACTGTTGTTGTTAATGTTTTTTTTGTATAATGTTGCTTTTGTAGTTTAACCCCAGGCAAGTTGTGAGCATGGTGGGTAACCACCTTAATGGGTTTTAGCAGAAGAAATTGACCCCAGAACTTATTCTTTGTATGCCTACTACTTATTCCATCGAGTTCTTTTGCCGGGACGCGAAACTTTTTTCCCACGAGAGTTCCGGACCAAAAAGTTGATAGATATGACAGGTTAGCTTGGGAAGTTAAGCAGTTATGGTCGATGAAAAAGGTGGTAGTAGTACCAATAATTGTCGGAGCACTGGGAACAGTGAGCAAAAATCTTGAGAAGTACATGGAACAAATAGGGGCTGCAATAAGGGTGGATCACTTGCAGAAAACACCTTCAAAAATCAGCATTGCTTGGAACTGTAAGAATTTTTCGTAGGGTTCTTGAAGTATGACCAGTAAACAAATGTCACCTTAGTCAGCTGGCTGTGGACAACTGACACTTTCCATCATACCCAGCAAAATGGAAGCACTCCGTCGGTTACGACGACGAGGGTTCCGGTTGATCCGAATCAACGGAACAGCCTGCTCGTGAAATTAACGTGTAAGTGGCTGAGCACTCCACAGACACGTGTACCCTTAACGTAGTTCTCGGGGATATTCAGCGTGTCACAGAGAGTGACAAGGCTGGCCTTTTGAAATACAGGTACAACAGAAACAGGAAGTAAGAGTGAGAGAAAGTTGTGGTGAAAGAGTACAGCAGGGATCACCACCATCCCCTGCCGGAGCCTCGTGGAGCTTTATGTGTTTTCGCTCAATAAACACTCACAACGCCCGGTCTGGGAATCGAAACCGCGATCCTATGACCGCGAGTCCGCTGCCCTAAACACTGGCCATTGCGCCTCCACACCCAGCAAAATAAGCTGTGATTAGATAAAATGTACCTTTTATTCCAACAACACTATTAAACGCACGACAAAAATTCCCTCCAAAATAAGTTGAAAATCTTACATATCCACAATTTCCTCTGCCCGAACACACAAACGATCATCTTCAAAAACTTTGAAACTTTAGGAGATAAACAACTGCCAACATATATAAACTGCACGATTGCGAAAACTAACCACGGCAAAACCTATAAAAAAGCAAGAAATATTCAATGAAGTAAAAATCAACGTGTGTGTGTGTGTGTGTTATTATTATTATTATTGTTATTTTTTCTATTTGTAATTTATTTCTTTATTGCCCACAGGAGCGAAACATAGAGGGGACAAACAAGGACAGACAAAGGAATTAAGTCGATTATATCGACCCCAGTGCGTAACTAGTACTTAATTTATCGACCCCGAAAGGATGAAAGGCAAAGTCGACCTTGGCGGAATTTGAACTCAGAACGTAACAGCAGACGAAATACCTTTTTCTTTACTACCCACAAGGGGCTAAACAGAGAGGGGACAAACAAGGACAGACAAAGGGATTAAGTCGATTATATCGACCCCAGTGCGTAACTAGAACTTAATTTATCGACCCCGAAGGGATGAAAGGCAAAGTCGACCTTGGCGGAATTTGAACTCAGAACGTAACAGCAGACGAAATACCTTTTTCTTTACTACCTACAAGGGGCTAAACACAGAAGGAACAAACAAGGACAGACAAACGGATTAAGTCGATTATATCGACCCCAGTGCGTAAATGATACTTATTTAATCGACCCCGAAAGGATGAAAGGCAAAGTCGACCTCGGCGGAATTTGAACTCAGAACATAAAGACAGACGAAATACCTTTTTCTTTACTACCCAGAAGGGGCTAAACACAGAAGGAACAAATAAGGACAGACAAAGGGATTAAGTCGATTATATCGACCCCAGTGCGTAACTGATACTTATTTAATCGACCCCGAAGGGATGAAAGGCAAAGTCGACCACGGCAGACGAAAATACCGCTAAGCATTTCGCCCTTAAAACAAAACATGATAAGTTGGCCTTTTCCAAGGCCAAGGTCAGCTCTCTCATTGGCCACTTGTAGCAGTAAACACTTTTGACCTCTGCTGGGTGTAAGAGTATGACGCTTCTTTTGCTTCCTACTACTGCTATGATAATAGTGATTTGCCTGGAGACAAACACACACACGTGACAGCGTTTGCATCCTGTTGACAGAACATCAGAACATATACAATCCCATTACCACTTCTACGACCATCGCTGCCAACGCCATCACTATCCTACTGAAATAACTCGGAGGTAAACCCCCTAACATCGCTTGACAACCGATGCTAGTGTCTTTACGTCCCCGTAACTTAGCGGTTCGGCAAAATGCCAATATCATGACTGCTGCTCAGTGTTCTGCTAACACTATACAGCTGTTTTTCCCAATCTATTTGCCCCCAGGTCCCACTATAACTTTCCAGAAAAATGTATATCCCATCAGTGGCTAGAGAAAAAAAAAACGACTTTATTTTTAATATTTCATAATTATGAACTAAACTAGGCGTAAGAGTGGCTGTGTGGTAAGTAGCTTGCTTGTTTGCCAACCACATGGTTCCTGGTTAGTCCCACTGCATGGCACCCTGGGCAAGCGTCTTCTGCTATAGCCTCGGGCCGGCCGACCAAAGCCTTGTGAGTGGATTTGGTAGAGGGAAACTAAAAGAAGCCCGTCGTATATATGTATATATATTTATGTATGTGTGTGTGTATATTTGTTGGTGTGTCTGTGTTTGTCCCCCAGCATCGCTTGACAACCGATGCTGGTGTGTTTACGTCCCCGTAACATTAGCGGTTCGGCAAAAGAAAAACGATAGAATAAGTATTAGGCTTATAAATAATAAGTTCTGGAGTCGATTTGCTCGGAGTAAAAGAGTAAAAAAGTAAACTGGGCCTCCGACGGTAACGACGACGAGGGTTCCAGTTGAACCGATCAACTGAGCAGCCTACTCGTGATATTGACATGCAAGTGGCTGAGTACTCCAAAGACACGCGTACTCTTAACGTAGATCTCAGAGAGATTCAGCTGTGATACAGAAGGTGACAAGGCTGGCCCCTTGTGAATTACAGGTACTACTCATTGTTGTCAGCTGAGTGGAGTGCAGCAACGTGAAATAAAGTGTTTTGCTCATAGACACAACGCGTCGCCGGTAATTGAACTCAAGACCTTACGATTGTGAGTTAAATACCCTAACCACTAAGCTACGCGTCTTCACCCTTTCATAATTATTGGGTCATCCCATAAATAATGCGGTTTTTTTTTTCAATTACATGAACTAAAAGTCGTAGAAGGGACAGGATAAACTACTTGCACAGAATCACCCCCACCCCACCCCACCACCAGAAAACCACTTCAAAATATCCTTCAATGAGTGTATGATGAAACATACTAAATGCACTTGGTTTTTGTATCTGGTTTGCAAGATTCTTTATGGGAATTCGTGTGTTGAAACTAATTTTGTTGTCTAGGAACACAACAAAATACTAAATCTATTTATCTGAAAATATCGTCGTTGTAAAATACGGTTGCCAGAGTACATCTTATGCTGGCAAATACGATATATTTTAAGGTGTGTGGAAGTTATGCTTAGGGCGATGTAGTGGAAGGGAGAAAATGAAGAACAGAATCGATGCGGTGATATAATCACTGCAGTGATTCTGCTCGCCTTATCAAAGCATGGGAGACAATCTGCCTTTAAATGTGGACACACAGAGTGGTTCCCCTTGCATTATCTGTTATTCGGTATTGGGAAAAGTAGCTACTGAGCCGAACCAAATACTTTGTGACATTTCTTCCGGCTCTTTCGGTTCTGAGTCCAAATTCTGTCATGGTCGACATTACTAATAAATCCTTTCGGAGTCGATATAAAAAAAAGCACCAGATGATTATTGTTGTTGACGTATCGACTTTCTTTTCACATCGAAGCTTGATGATTTTCTACCAGAATTAGAAAGAATTGTTTTGTGTCGGCCCTGGTTTAAGACTGTTAATGTAACCATCACAACAAATATGAACAATTAACGTCGCCCACCCTTGATACAGAGGCAATCAGTAAATCTCCTGCCCCGGGAGATACCTTGTACAAGCAGCAGTCTAATAAAGTATCTCGTATTGTTAACACGTTAATCCAGTCTCTCTCACTTTCTTAATCTTTCATACTAAGTACTCACTATTTCCTTTCATACTCAATACACTATACATTATATATATATATTATATATATATATATATATATATATATATATATGTGTGTGTGTGTGTGTATAACAACAACAAAGACAATTGCTGTAATTCATTAACACCGATAGACTGGGAAATCGGAAAACCCGTGTAAATGCAATTTTATTATTATTAATAATGCAATTTTATTATTATTAATAATAATAATAATGAAATTATTGTATACAGTGCTCAGGTGCACCACAACTTGTCAGAAAGTGCGTATAAAGTATATGCAGTAATGTACAAATGTCTGGAAAGCGAACAATGTATGAGTCAGATACATGCTTGTGTGTGTATGGAGGGGAGAAAATCAGGTGTAGTGTTGGCGAATCTCAGAAAGCATGGAAGTTTTGAAGGATGCAGTGCTCCGACAACTAACAACTGATGCCGGCAGTTTGTTCCATGCTTCAGCATCTCTCAGCGTGAAAAAAATGTTTCCTAAAGTCATGGGAGCTGTGCTGTTTTCTGACTTTGTAAATATGTCCACGGGTGTTAGACGGTTGGAGTTTGAAAAGGATATATAATTGTAGGATATATCAGGCATCCATCAACATGTAAGCATGCTGGAGTGATGCGTGAGACAGATAATTTTCTTTGTTAATTACATGACCAAAGATGGGTCTAACAGGGGGAAATTATGTCTAAACATGAGCTCAGAACATATGAACGTCGACGTGCTTTGAGTCGGGAAAAGAATTGAGCTGACACAGACGAGTTGCAAAACAAGGCAGTAGAGGTGCATAATAGAAGTGCATGTGCATGTGCGCAGTAAAGCTTGCATGGCTGTGGCAGTAACGCTAGTGCATTGATTACAAATACAGTGTACAGTATTGAATATGCCAGTGATTAAGGCACGGCATATTCATCGCTGCATGAGGTATTATATACCTATTTCTTTATTACCCACAAGGGGCTAAACACAGAGAGGACAAACAAGGACAGACAAAGGGATTAAGTCGATTATATCGACCCCAGTGCGTAACTGGTACTTATTTAATCGACCCCGAAAGAATGAAAGGTAAAGTCGACCTCGGCGGAATTTGAACTCAGAACGTAGCGGCAGACGAAATACCGCTAAGAATTTCGCCCGGCGTGCTAACGTGTCAGCCAACGTGCAAGAGCAAAAGTGTGGCATGCTTGCGCATTGTAAGGGACAAACAACTTTCTCTATGTAGTAGGTTATAGGGAATTTGGTCACTATTTCTAGCAGTTTGAGCGACCACATTCAAGCCTCCCTCCTCTTGTCGTCTGCTATTAGTTTTTTTATTCTTTTACTTTTGGTCAGCATGTATATATATGTATTTCTTTATTACCCACAAGGGGCTAAACACAGAGTGGACAAACAAGGACAGACAAAGGGATTAAGTCGATTACATCGACCTCATTGCGTAACTGGTACTTAATTTATCGACCCCGAAAGGATGAAAGGCAAAGTCGACCTCGGCGGAATTTGAACTCAGAACGTAACGGCAGATGAAATACGGCTACGTATTTCGCCCGGCGTGCTAACGATTCTGCCAGCTCATATATATGATGTATGCACAAATGAAATGGGAGAATTAGAAAACTTCCGGTAAGTTGAAATCGGGCAAGTGAATATTCCGGAAGTCGATAGGGAAATGCGGAGATGGAAGTTGAATTATTTAAAAAACAAAATTGGAATAATATTTTTTTTTTCAGAATTGGTATCCTCCGTGGATCATTTCGGTTTGAACGGCAGTTTTTAAAAATATTTTCCACGTAACTAAACACTTTTAAACTTCGTGTACTGGTAGGATGTGTTTATAAAACATCTTTTTCTCTTGGCTTTATTGAGAAAATTCTATAGTTTGTAAGATATGTGTTGTTTTTTTCCTTCAATTTCTGCAATTTCAACCAATCACTGACGTCTATTGAGGTAAAAATCATTCTGTGCCGTATGAATATGTCCCTCGTTTAAGAAACAGATTGGGTTTATTTACATTTGTGAAGAAAAAAAAGATACCGTTCCCTCCACCTCTAACCCTAAAACAGATTGAAATGCAATAGATCGATACTAGGGTTATAATTATGGGTGACAATTTCATATGACACCGCTAGAAAAAACTGTCGTTCAAACCGAAAAGATCCGGTACTTAATTTATCGACCCCGAAAAGATGAAAGGCAAAGTCAACCTCGGTGAAATTTGAACTCACAACGTAACGATAGACGAAATACCGCTAAGCATTTTGATCGGCGTGCTAACGAGGCTGCTATTGGGAGGATGAAGTAAATATTGGTTTCAAATTTTGCCACAAGGGCAGCAAATTTGCGTGAGAAGATGAGTCGATTACATCGACCCCAGTGTTCAATTAGTTACTTATTTTATCGGGCCCGAAAGGATAAAAGGTAAAGTCGACCCTCGGCAGAATTTGAACTCAGAACGTAGCAATGTGTGAAATACTGCCAAGCAGTTCGTCCAGCGCGCAAACGATTCTGCCAATTCGCCGCTTTAAGGATGTCATAAATATTGCTTTTATTTTTGTTGTTGCAAAATTGTGATTTCTGTTAGTGAAAATGTAGGAATCTGAAGACATTTTTGAGAAAACCGCAAAAAATGATTGGTGGAATGACCGTGTCCTACATGTTCCTTTGATTCGGTTCTGTTAATACAAAAAGAAAAAGAAAGAAAAATGGAATGGCCATGGCTGGAATGCCTTAAACCAAAGACCTACTGCATCGGGGTTAGGGTTAGCGCGCGCGCGGACGAGAGAGAGAGAGAGAAAAGTGTGGATGAAGTAGGAGATAGATGGTGGGGAGAGAGATAGAAAGGAAGGAAGAAGTCAAAGAAAAATGCAAGGAGAGAGAAGGAAGAGTGTGAAAGGGAGAGAGAGGAAAGAGAAAGAAAGAAATAGAATGAAAGGGAGAAATAAAAAGGAGAAAAGGGAAGGGGAAAGTGAGAGGGAGACAGAGAGAAAGAGAAACGTGGCGAAGATAGAATAAAAAGCGAAAGGGAGTGAAGGCGAAGGAAATAGAGGAAGCGAGTACTACAAGGGAAATATAGAAAGAGGGAGGGAGGAAGCGAGAGAAAGCGACAAAATGAAAGCAAGTGAGATGGAGAAAGAGGAGAGGCGAAAAATACAAAGGTAAGATAGGAAACAAAAAGAGAGAGGGAGAAATAACAACAAAGGAAAATTAGGGAGTGAAAAATAAAAAGGGATGAGTGACAGAGAGAGGGAGCAAAAAATAATGAGAGAGAAAGCAAAGAGACGGAGAGAGAGAGATAGAGACAAAGACAGAGAGAGAGAGAGGCAAAGACAGAGAGAGAAGAGAGAGAGAGAGAGAGAGAGAGAGAGGCAAAGACAGAGAGAGAGAGAAGCAAAGACAGAGAGAGAGCGGCAAAGACAGAGATAGATAGAGACAAAGACAGAGAGAGAGAGGCAAAGACAGAGAGAGAGGCAAAGACAGAGAGAGAGGCAAAGACAGAGAGAGAGAGCGACAAAGACAGAGAGAGAGAGAGAGAGCGGCAAAGACAGAGAGAGATAGTGACAAAGAGAGAGAGAGAGAGAGAGATAGAGAGAGACAGAGAGAGAGAGAGAGGCAAAGACAGAGAGAGAGAGAGAGAGCAGCAAAGACAGAGAGAGATAGAGACAAAGACAGAGACGGAGAGGCAAAGACAGAGTGAGAGAGAGAGGCAAAGACAAAGAAAGAGAGAGGCAAAGACAAAGAGAGAGGCAAAGACAGAGAGAGAGACAAAGACAGAGAGAAAGAGGCAACGACAGAGACAGAGAGAAAGGCAAACATAGAGACAAAGACAGAGAGAGAGAGGGGGTCTGACAGACCATGAACAGATAGTGACGTGGGGAAAGCCAAAAAAAAAAAAAACCAAAAACTTTGTCTCGAATGTGCACGTGACTATAAGCGAGATTTACTCGAGACCTGAAGTATCATGTCTGATAACGAAGCTGTCGATGCCGGTGGTTCGTAAACATTTTCCTTTTAACTATTTCTCTCTTAAACTATTATTACGTTTCTGTTTAGCATTAGTATATATTGTATATTAATTATCAAACCACGGCGACGCAATAAGTGAATGGCTGTTGTCGCTATGTACACGAAGGGCAGCAGCAAAGGGTTTCATGGTCATACTTAGCTTTAAGTATGGGTGTTTAATGTTAATATTGAAGCTAGAAATAATGTGTGGGCAGAAGAAAAAGAAAGATGAGGAGTATACTCGATCATATGAACCCTAATAATTCACTGGTATAGTATTTTATCGACCACGGAAATATAAAAGACATCGGTGACCTCAACGAGATTCGAACCCGAACCGTAAAGGGAGATAACCAATCAGTTCTCCGTTGGTATCCTAAACCCGAAATTAGTCAAGATTATCGAAATAATTATTTCTAATATAGTCTGAAGCCCTGAAATTTACAGTTAGTGGCTAGGATAGTTGAGTAAAACAATTACAGTATTTTATTAATTTTTCTTCGCTCCCTCCTGTCCCCCGAGGGATGAAAGTCAGAGCTGACTCGTGTGGGATTCGAACTCGAACTTAAGGGACATAACTAAAAAAAACAAAACAAAGTAAAGCCTTTTGTTTATCGTATGAGTAGAGTCTAGCTATTTTGCAGAATCCACATTTATATCCTAAATAGTCGGGATTAGCATAATAATAATAATAATTCTTTCTACTAGAGCAGTGGGTCCCAGCCTTTTCACTACCAAGGATCCCTTTTATTTAAATGAGTTTTCCCACGGACCCCAGGATATTGAAAGGTCTCTCAGTTCAACATGTTCACAGATCCCCAATACTACCTTTGCGGACCACAGACTGGAAACCACTGTACTAGAAGCAACTAGCCTTGAGATTTTGTGGGGCGAGGATGGGGAAGTCGATTTCACCGACCCCTGCACTCAACTGGTACTTATTTTGTCGACCCTGAAAGGATGAAAGGCAAAGTCAACATCGGCGGAATTTGTACGCAAAACGCAAATACGAACGAAATACCGCTAAGCATTTTCTCTGACGTTAACGATTCTGCCAACTCACCATCTTAATAATAGCCTCGAAAACCATCTGGTTTTCGTGGTTTTGATAGAAACTCGTTATGTATCTAGTATAGATGACAATAAAAAAAAAAACGACGGAAAGGTCTACTAGAGACGAAAGATCGCCAAAACCTTATTGATTTCTGATTAAAACAGGGAAGGGTTAATCGATTATATCAATCGATGCCCCAGCACTTGACGACAGTCACTTTATTTTATCGACCCTCGGATGGATGAATGAAAGGCTAAGTTGAGGTCAGCGTGATTTGAACGTAAAGAACCGGTAAAAAAGATACCGCAAAGCATTTTTTCCCGAATCTCTAATGATTCGACCAGCTCAGTCCTCGAATTTTGTACATATGGTTTCGCACCCCTAGATGATCTTACATTCTGAAGATGCTTCAAAAATTCTTTTCACATTTAGGGATGATGGACGTCAGTACTTCACAGGGACTTCATTTCATCCGATCCCTTTACGAGTTACATGCACGTTTCCTTGGTGTAAACCACCTCTGAATATGTACACCTTTCTAACACGTTTTCATTGATGACACGAAACCTCCCACAATTGTTGAGAAAAAATGATAATAATAATCGTAGAAATATGAGTTGACATCAGTAAATGGCTGGATAGGTTTTTTTTGTTGTTTTTTTTTTTATATCGACCCTTCGAAGGTATGAAAAATAAGAGAGGACCGATCAATCATTGAATGAGGCTGTGGATTCAGAACGGAGAATGACGCAGCTAGTAATTATGACTGTCATGCGTATACACATATGCTCACCTTACACACATACGGACTTGCATAACGAGACTAATTACATATTTATGTAACTTCGTTGGTGTGTGTGTGTGTGTGTGTGTGCAGATAAATATATAATCCCCGGCGTATTAAAAGAAGGAAGACAGAAGAATAGAAGGGTAAATGAAACATAGACTAGATAGACAGTGTCGTGTAAAGAAGAAAAGCTCTTTAGAATTCAATTGTTTTAACAGAAATTCGCAATACAAAAAGTAGGTACTTGTTTGAAGTAGCTTTTCAAACCACGAACGTACTCTACACTGCCTGTTGTGTAATTTCTTGATAACCAGCTCCCAGACGGTCTCATCCATGGACAATATTAAGCATAACAATTATTATAATTTTAAAATGGAAGCAAGCAAGCTGTACATGGAACTGTTAGTAAATTCCTGATAACTTAGACTAGTCTGCGTAGGTTTAAAGAAAAGGGAGCAGTTATTTATTAATAATATTCAGACAACACTGGCCCCATTCATCATATGCAGTAGCTGTTTTAATCAGATATACTCTCTAAAAATAGCTGTACGACTTCAGTGTTGTGATAAAGAACGTTCTAGACAGTGTTTTAATTATCTTAAAAGACATATGTAGACAATTAGTGGGCTTTGTCGGTTTGGTACCGGAAGACATCGGAAGGGACATAACTGTGTCATAGAAAAGTTTTTTTTAATAACAATTTGTAAGTTATGTGTGTGTGTGTGTGTATTTATATATATTTCTTTACTGCCCACAAGGGGCTAAACATAGAGGGGACAAACAAGGACAGACAAAGGGAGTAAGTCAATTACATTGACCCCAGTGCGAAACTGGTACTTTATTTACCGACCCCGAAAGGATGAAAGGCAAAGTCGACCTCGGCGGAATTTGAACTCGGAATATAACGACAGACGAAATACCGCTAAGCACTTCGCCCGGCGCGCTAACGTTTCTGCCAGCTCGCCAGAAAGGGATGCGTGCGTTCCGTCATATAATATATTAATAAATAAAACATATGCATATATATATATACATATATGTACGTACCTACCTCGATATGTATATATACACGCATATATGAGTACAGGACACCAAAAAAACGTCGAACACAATGAGAAACGAAAACATAGACACAAACACTAGGAACTGGAGATTTTTTCTTAAACAACAAAAAAATAGAGTACAGGACAATTAACACAAGGAAAATATATATATAATATACACACACACACACTCAAGAGTCATCTTCGTAGTCATAAAGCGAGACAGATGAGTGACAACCTGGCCACTGGTGGTGGTGTTACACACACCATACTAATCATATCTGCCAGGCATGTTGAGAGTGTAATTCGGCAGGAGGACTTAAACGACATGCAAGGGTACATGAAGCCCAGTTACAACTACAGCCGGCTATTACCGGTAATGGTTTTAGCTGCCAATTCTGTACAAGACATTGTAGATCTTTAGCTGGGCTAAAAAGTCACATTCGATCACAGCACCAATAAGTTAAGCTTCGTGCAATGGCCATACTCGATAACGAGGGGGCAGCCATCATATATATATATATATATATATCATACCCCACCTGTCATGGCTGTGTTTTCCCTCTGGATATCAACCATAAAAGTTCAAGCAAAACATTTACTGTGTCGATATCGTCCACCAATAAAGATCTATAAAATCTGTGAGCCCCCTCTCCCTTCTTTGGATCAGAATATCGAAAATTGGCCCCAACTCTGTCATTCTGCTCAGTTGCAGCTTCGTTAGTTGAATCGTAATTTAAAATTTACCACATCTTTATATTGACACTAGAGTGGCGAGACAAGCCAATTTGACTCTTTCTGTGTTTGAACTGGAGAGCTAGGGGATTTGACTGCCTGATTCCACCCCTCATTCTATGCCACAAACTTTCTGTTTAAAAGTGATCAAATTTCGTGTTAATTTTTATTCCAAACACCAACTTAATAAGAAAGTTGGTTCGCTAAATTCTTCTAGTTTAACAAAAACATATTAACAAAAGGATTAATGTGTTAAGTTATCTTTATGTTAAAGAAAACCCTTGGTCACTTTAAGACTACTATGTATATTATAAGACGTGATTATATAATTATATGCTATATAATGTGTGTACATATGGTGTGTGTTGTTTTTTCTTTTTTGTATACTATATATATATATATGTGTGTTTTATAGATTCATATAAAATATATTTGAGCCATATTCATCTATAACAGTGAAATGTATTTGTGATGAATTGATCCATGAAATTAAACTCTTATGTTTACACACACATGTATACACACAAACATACATGTGTAAATGTAATGTATATACATGAGCTATAATGTACATTTATATATGCATTTTACTTCATTTATACACAAATGCATTTGTGTGCAAGTGTGTATATAAGTCTATCTGCCTGCTTGTGTGTGTATATATATGTATATATATGCATGCATGTGTCTATGTATACATATATATATATATTTGGTTAACTTTGTTTTTGTGAGTTTCCTCATTGATTCAAAACTGTGGCTTGATTCTGCTGCTGTTTCGTGGAGCAGGAATGTTCTCTGGTTCTGTAGTTATATAGTAATGGAAAAAATGCTCTAAAAACACAGAACTGGGAGAACACTATGTAGCAATGAAATTAAGCTTCAACTTCAAATCATTGAATAAACTCAACTGTAGGTATTGAGTACTTTATTTTTGTAAATCCGAAAAATGTATGCATGTATATATATGTATAGCTCTGTACATATATATATATACAAGTATAGTACATTTATTCCTGAAAGATCATTACTTTATATATGTATATATATATTATATGTATGTGTGTTTGTATCTTATATATGAAATGTATTTTTCTGTTTTTATTGCATTGTAATTCTTACTATTTTTTGCTCCTGTCGATGGCCACTGTCTCAGAACTTTAATAACTGTTTTCTTCATGTAATTCCTTCTCTAAATTTGTCTTTTAATTCTCTCATCTCAACATTTACGCATCACACACACGCAAGCACTCACACAAGCATATACAAACTCATGAAAATATTCTACAGATGGATGCAGATGTGGGCATGTGGTCAAGAGGTCTGCATTCAATTCCCATTGCCTGACACCTTGGACAAATGCTTTTTTCCATAACCTTGTGTGAACTCAATTTTTGCATAAACGACTTCAAAGGATCGAGGCACTTTCCAAGGCATAGGCTCATAAGGCTGGTTTCCCAGATTCTTAGGCATATATATTCCCCTGTCCCATCATCATCATCATCGTTTAATGTCCGTTTTTCGCGCTAGCACGGGTTGGACGGTTCGACCGGGGTCTGGTGCAGCCCCTGGCTTCCCAGACCCCGGTCGAACCGTCCAACCCGTGCTAGCGCGGAAAACGGACGTTAAACGATGATGATGATGGGACACCAGTCCATCATGTGAAGTGTGGGACCCAATTAGAGAATTGTCTGTGGGACTCTCTACTCTCAAAAGCTGAAGATTGATCTTTTATGCTTCATTTAATACACCAGCTCCAACCAAGAAGCATTGAGGGCTTGAGGCTTCACCATTAGCCACAATGATATACTAAAATTCTTCATAGCATTCAAGCACGTGCACTTGGGCCCTCTCTTGGTGTGGGGTCAAGTTTAGACAAATATGTCTAATTGCCTTAAAACTGGCCTGCTTAACTGAGTTCTCATTTCTCAGCTTCCACCCCATTCCCACCTATCTCTCACCTCCTACAAAGGTTCTTGATGTTGTCCCTCCTCTTTTCACTAAGTTGTAATTTTATAAGCTTAATAATATCATTTAACTTCCCATGTAGCACGCTTCCAAACTTAACCTATTAGCATTCAGATTATTCTGTCAGATGTTATGCTTATTTATTTACATTTGTTTCGAGTTAATCATGCATTATCTCATAGCTTTGAGATTTCGATGGCGTGATTATTTATTTTTGGAGTGATATTGTAGGGTAAGTGAGAGAGGCCAGATCTGGCTGGTCTGAGTTTAAAAGATATAGAATATTTTGGCCTGAGGTGGCCAGTTTAACCCTTTCGATACCAACTTGGCTGAAACCAGTTCTGGCTCTGTAGTACAAGTGTCTCGTTTTCATAAGTTTTGAATTAAAATCTCCCACCAAACCTTAGTCGCAATTTATGTTCCTAACACTAGCTGAATGATGACTAAGTTATTTTGCTAAATTCTTTGTTATATTTAAAATAACTGAAAGAAACACAGAGCATCTTAAAAGAAATACAATCACGAAAGGGTTAAATGCTAAAAGGTTAACCCTTCAGTGTTTAAACCGGCTATATCCAGCCCAAATATTCTACACATTTTATGTTCAAACTGGTCAGAACCAGTATCTCACACCTACCCTGCAATGTAATTCTAAAAATAAACAATTACATCTTTCAAATCTTGAAGCTACAAGATAATACCAGATTAATTTTTTTAAATGTAAATGAATAAGGATTACTTATGACATATTAATTTGAACGTTAAAGGGTTAAATATAATAATTATACATATTCAGCGGTGGTGCCCCAGCATGGCTGTGGCCTTCGGGCTAAAACATTTTTAAGGATTTAAGGATATAATTATTTTTGTGTATCAAAGGGCATTATGTAGGAATTGGTGGGGGCAGGTCCTTCTCATTCAGATTTTTGGCAGATTGTATCTTATCATGATACATGTATACAGCCAGTTGTGGAGGCGCAATGGCCCAGTGGTTAGGGCAGCGGACTCGCGGTCATAGGATCGCGGTTTCGATTCCCAGACCGGGCGTTATGAGTGTTTATTGAGTGAAAACACCTAAAGCTCCACGAGGCTCCGGCAGGGGATGGTGGTGATCCCTGCTGTACTCTTTCACCACAACTTTCTCTCACTCTTTCTTCCTGTTTCTGTTGTACCTGTATTTCAAAGGGCCGGCCTTGTCACTCTCTGTGTCACGTTGAATATCCCCGAGAACTACGTTAAGGGTGCACGTGTCTGTGCAGTGCTCAGCCACTTACACGTTAATTTCACGAGCAGGCTGTTCCGTTGATTCGGATCAACCGGAACCCTCGTCGTCGTAACCGACGGAGTGCTTCCATCCCCATACAGTCAATTAGACTGTTTGTAGAACTTAGATGCAATGGGTCAGCAATGCTATGCTGATTTCTGTACGTGTTTACAAAGAGACGGACCGGAACTATTGAGAGTTAAGCACAGCTTACAGGGAGACTGCTGCGAGGAGCACCACCCCATGGTTTCTCATTTACAGTTAAATGATTTGAACCATTAACTTTTAAATCAACAACATATGTGGATATCACATATGCCCCTCTTGCTACTGATATGACTGTGTCAGTGGTGTGTGGAAGCACTCCGTCGGTTACGACGATGAGGGTTCCGGTTGATCCAAATCAACAGAACAGCCTGCTCGTGAAATTAACGTGTAAGTGGCTGAGCACTCCACAGACACGTGCACCCTTAACGTAGTTCTCAAGGAGATTCAGCGTGACACAGAGAGTGACAAGGCCGGCCCTTTGAAATACAGGTACAACAGAAACAGGAAGAAAGAGTGAGAGAAAGTTGTGGTGAAAGAGTACAGCAGGGATCACCACCATGCCCTGCCGGAGCCTCGTGGAGCTTTAGGTGTTTTCGGTCAATAAACACTCACAATGCCCGGTCTGGGAATCGAAACCGCGATCCTACGACCGCAAGTCCGCTACCCTAACCACTGGGCCATTGCACCTCCTGTGTCAGTGGTAAGATATGATTGTAAAGAAAATAAGTCGCATTCTTTCCACTTAGTCCCAAACTCGTCCATCTAACTACTGGGGGTGTGATTATATCACTTGTAGATGTGTCTTTAAAAAGAAAGCAAAAAAAGGAAACTATATTAAATTCTCCACACTTAGTCCCAGACTTAGGATCTTTTCCTTTCGAACAGCAGATGTCAACACAATTTCTAGTTAACTAAACACTTTTAAACTTCGTATACTGGTAGAATGTGTTTATAAAACATCATTTTCTCTTGGTTTTATTGAGAAAATTCTATAGTTTGTAAGATATTTCGTCTGGAAATCGGCAATTTTAACCAATCGATTACCTCCATTCAACTAAAATCATTTGCTGCGTCTAAAACTGAGACAACATCCTGTAACTAACCCTAAACCTCCCCCCAACCCTAAATTTTTTTTTCTTGATTGTTAAATTAATTTAATTCCATTGCTTTAGTTTTTTTTACACATGTAACAATTAAATTAATTTAACAATTAAGAAAAAAATATTTAGGGTTAGTTACAGGATGTTGTCTCAGTTTTAGACGCAGCAAATGATTTTAGCTCAAAAGAGAGCATAGGATTGGTTAAAATTCGAAAAATTAAACTACGTTAAACAAACAAATTACAATTTTCTCAAGAAAGCCAAGAGAAAAAAAAATGTTTTATTTTGACACATTCTACCAGTATACGAAGTTTAAAAGAGTTTAGTTAACTAGAAATTGTGTTGACATCTGCCGTTCAAAAGGAAAAGATCCCAAACTTATCCAACAAACTACACTGGTGTGACTATATCAGTAGTAGATGTGGCTCTAAATAAGACTGGTATGATACGCACACACATACACACGCACGCACACATGCCCGATATGTTTGCCGGTCAGTGTTTCCGTCATGCCATTTAATAATGGTAAGCTAAGAACCTGCTCCTAATGCCTAAAGTCACCCTGCTATTTCCTATTCTCTTGCAATCTGGTGATCAGAAACATTTTCTTTCAAGTGTTGCTTACTCTTCTTTTTATTCTTTACGTTCCACAGTGGCTGTCATTCGGTGTAATCCATATGACAAGTGTTTCACATTTCCCAGTACTTTCAAATTAACCAGGAACGGCCATCACCTGCAAGGAGGGGGAGGGAGGAGAAGACACAGTGTCGTTGAGTGGTGCGGCGATGCCAGACGAATGCCGGACAGCAGATAAGCGCAAGGCTGACCCAGCGACGGAAGACGACGACGAAGATGATACCAACAACCACGAAGGCAAGCCAGAGTTAAAAAAGAAATTCATCATGTGCCCATCTCTCCGAAATGAAGAAGCCAAATATATGATTAAGTCTGAAGATGAGCTGAAACAGTCTCAGAAATCAGCGCCAATCAAAATGTCACTAAATACACAGGTTAGCTTTCTTCTTCCTTCCTTCCTCTTCTTTCTTTCTTTGACTCGTTCTCCTTCTTTAACCCTTTTGTATTTAAACCGGCCATATCCGGCCAAAATAGCTAATCTGTTTTATGTTCAAACTGACCAGATCCAGGCTCTCACACCTACCCTACAATGTTATTCTACATTAAGTAATTACACCATCAAGATCTTGAAGATATGAGATAATGCATGATTAATTCAAATCAATGGGAATCAATAAGCATTATGTTTGATAGAATAATCTGAACACTAAAGGGTTAACCCTTTAGCATTCAGATTACTCTTTCAAATCATCATCATCATCGTTTAACATTCGCTATCCATGCTGGCGTGGGTTGGACGGTTTGTCTGAGGACTGGCGAGCCAGATAGCTGCACCAGGCTCCAATCTTCATCTGGCAGAGTTTCTACAGCTGGATGCCCTTCCTAACGCCAACCACTCTGGGAGTGTATGGGTGCTTTTATGTGCCACCGGCACGAGGGCCAGTCAGGCGGTTCTGGTGATGGCCATGCTCAAAAAAAAAAAACCTCTTTCAAATGTAATGCTTATTTATTCATAATTTTAAAAATTAATCATGAATTATCTCATAGCTTTGAGATTTCAATCTTGATTATTTATTTTTAGAATAAAAATGTAGGGTAGGTTTAGTCAGTTTGAACCTAAAGCAAATGGAATATTTGGGCTGGATATGGCCAATTCGGTTACTAAAGGGTTAATGCACAGTTTAGCTTTCTGTACTTCCTTCTTCCTCTCCTTTAATCCATTTCATATCAAACTGCCTGAAACTGCCCGTGGATCTGTGATGCAAATTCCCCATGTTAAAGTTATCAAAATTGTAACCTTCCATCAAAATTGCTTGTAAAATTTTGTTCCAAACACCAGCAAAGTTATTTTATTAAATTCCTCCTTATTTTCAATCAATGGAAATCATAGCTGTGATACCAGTGCCGGTGGCACATAAGAGAACCATCCGAACCTGGCCGTTGCCAGTGCTGCCCCAACTGGCCTCCGTGCCAGTGGCACGTAAAAAGCACCATCCGATCGTGGCCGTTTGCCAGCCTCGCCTGGCCTCCGTGCTGGTAGCACGTAAAAAGCACCATCCGATCGTGGCCAGTTGCCAGCCTCGTCTGGCATGTGAAAAGCACCCACTACACTCACGGAGTGGTTGGCGTTAGGAAGGGCATCCAGCTGTAGAAACACTGCCAGATCAGACTGGGCCTGGCACAGCCTTCTGGCTTCCCAGACCCCAGTTGCACCGTCCAACCCATGCCAGCATGGAAAGCGGATTCTAAACGATGATGATGATGATGATAAAGCAGTGTATTTCAACAGATATATGGTAATGGAAAGGTTAATGTACTGATTAGCTATATTCTTTGTCTTGTTTCTTCCTCTTTGACTCCTTTTTCTTCATCTTCTGCTCTCTTTGTCTCCTTTCTTCATCCCAATTTCCTTCGTTTCTACATTTAACTATTTCTTTTATTAATTTCAGAAAAAGTCTGAGATAAAAGCACCAGTCATCAGGAAAAGTGCTGCTGTTGCTAAAGCATTTAACCCCGATGAAGAGGTGGGTAACAAACCCTTATACATAAGCAATATTTGGGGTGGTATGACCCTGTAACTTCTTTTGACCCTGAAGAAGAGGGTGGTAACAAACCCTTATACATAAGCAATATTTGGGGTGGAGGTTTGACTTTTTTCACTTTGTAACTGACACTTCAACATTTAGGGAGTATGACCCTGAAGAAGAGGGTGGTAACAAACCCTTATACACAAGCAATATTTGGGGTGGAGGTTTGACTTTTTTCTCACTTTGTAACTGACACTTCAACATTTGGGGAGTATGACCCTGAAGAAGAGGGTGGTAACAAACCCTTATATAGGCAGTACCTGACGTTTATATCAGGTCCTCCCATAAGTTCTGCCCGATTTTGCCTTTTTTAACCCCTTCGTTACCAACCCGGCTGAAACCGGCTCTGGCTCTGAGTACAAATGTCTTGTTTTCATAAGTTTTGAATTAAAATCCACCACCAAACCTTAGTCACAATTTAGTTCCTAACACTAGCTGAATGATAACTAAGTTGTTTTACTAAATTCTTTGTTATATTTAAAGTAATTGAAAGAAACAGAGAGTGTCTTAAAATAAATACAGTAACGAAAGGGTTAAAATTGAATGAAATTTAATAGTATTTTAGAATGTCTAATGGAATTAAAAATTATTTTTATGCATTTGTGAACGTGAAACCATGTGGTTGGGAAGCAAACTTCTTACTACACATGTGGTAATGATCTTCCCTAAAGAGTTGGACTTAATAGTATTTTGCTCCTTTTTCTTTTTTTTTTCTTTTACTTTTTAACTAGGACAATGAGAGTCTGTAAATATCTTTGTAGCTATCTTTGAGATCTGAATATCTTTCGAGGTATTTGAAGTTTTTAACCCCTTAGCAAATGTAATGCTTATTATTTATTCACACTGTTTTTCAATTAATCATGTATTATCTCAGAGCTCTGAGATTTGAATGATGTTTTATTTTGAGAACGACATTGAAAGGTAGGTGTGAGAGGCCGGATCTGGCTGGTTTGAACATAAGACAGGTAGAAAATTTGGGCCAGTCATGGCCGGTTTAAATGCTTCTTTTTCCTCTTCTTTAATCCCTAGCTGACAACTGGAGAGGGAGGCTGTCTTCTCGAGCAATACGCTACTGTGGATGCTACTGGATGACCAACTCTGGTGATGATGTTATTCCATGCTTTCCAATCTATGGTGTTGGCCTTAGCATGCTCAAGGTCGAAGTGCTACAACTTCAAGTCTTCCTCGATTTATTTCACCCGTGCCTTCTTTGGTGTGCTCTGCTGGATTCTCCAGAATGTAGGTTGCTGCCGCCAGGAAAGTTGGTTTAAATGCTAAATGGTTAAAAGTATTAGGAAGCACAATTAAGAAAATAAGTTTCAAAGAGATCTTTTGTTTGTATTGAGTATTGAAACTTGGTTGATTGGTTTTGTTTTATTTCTCATGTTTGCAGAGTGACGAAGAAGAGATGCCTCCAGAAGCGAAGATGAGGATGAGGAATATTGGCAGGTAGGTAATGGTGGTGCTTGTCTCTTGCTCTGTCACACTTACATACCTGTAAACTACCTGCTGTTGAATGAGATGATTGAATGCACCTGTTGGATTGCTGATGACTTGGTATGGCTGACTGGACATTCAGTATGTTTTGGTGCTGGTAGCAAAAACACACACACACATGCACAGAAATATGCACATACAGATAGAGAGAGTGAAAAGCAGAGAGAGACATAATTTATTTCTTTATTGCCCACAGGGAGCTAAACATAGAGGGGATTAAGTTGATTATATTGATCCCAGTGAAAGGCGGCGAGCTGGCAGACACGTTAGCGCGCCAGGCTAAATGCTTAGTGGTATTTCATCTGTCGTTACGTTCTGAGTTCAAATTCCACCGAGGTCAACTTTGCCTTTCATCCTTTCGGGTCGATAAATAAAGTACCAGTTTCGCACTGATATCGATGTAATCGAATTAATCCCTTTGTCTGTCCCCTCTATGTTTAGCCCCTTGTGGGCAATAAAGAAATATATATTGATCCCAGTGATTTACTGGTACTTATTTAATTGACCCCGAAAGGATGAAAGGCAAAGTCGACCTTGGTGGAATTTGAACTCAGAACGTAACAGCAGACGAAATACCACTAGGCATTTCGCCCGGCGTGCTAACGTTTCTGCCAGCTCGCTGCCTTATAATTTATTAATTGAACACAATTGGTATGAATACTTTTCCCTCTCCTCTTACACGTAAAGAGAAAGAGGAACATTGAAATGACTGATGCCAATAAGTCAGTGTTGAATGAACCAGCAATGCCAAATAGGTGGTACCAAAATGTCTTTGCTAAAGTGTCTCATACTTATCCCTCTCCACCATTGCCACTAACTAACGCTGCCATATTTCCACCACAGTTGCACACATCTATGCACATATACATATCACACTAACACACACATACCACCTTCCCCTTATACCGACTTCAAGGCACAGATGCACTCTCATATATGCATCTACACACCTGCCCCTTCCTCATAGAATTTTCTAATCTTTCTTTCTTCCTCCTCTGTTCTTTTCCCATATTTTTTGTCTGCTTTCTTTTATATTCTGCTTCTCTTTCTTGCTCTCTGTATACTTTTTTTATATTTTGTGATGAAGGACTGATGTCCAAAACGTTTAGACACTATTTTGCTCCCTCTGAATTTGAGAAACTTTGTTCTTAATGCACTGTCCCTTTTAATGTTTGTATTCAGTGCTAATCTCCACAGATCTTCCTCATTGACAGCTTGAGTCATAAGAATTTTTTTTTCATTTCCTGTGTCCCTGCGAAAACAAAAAAAGAACAAAAAAAAAAAAAACCTAACAAAATCGTAAACTAACTGCTGACATATTTTCAAGTGTTCTTTTCTCTTCTTTTTGTAGAGACACTCCAACGGCTGCTGGCCCCAATTCCTACGGCAAGGGACGACTGGGCTTTTGCGATCGGCAGAAAATATTCGAAAGAGAAATCAAGAAGAAAACAGACAGCCCAAGCAATTGATGTACAACCACAACAATAACAACATAAGAAGACATTGTGTAGATCTAATTATATAGACAATTGCTTGTATATGTTTCTCCTTCCATCTTTCATCCATCACTTGTGCCGTTTCTCTGTCTATAATACACACATGCACAAATATATATCTATCTATATATACATTTATAAATATATATATTTATATATGTGTGTGTGTGTGTAGTGTATGGTTGTATGTATGTATGTGTGTGTGTTGTGTATGTATCTGTATTTATATATACATAAACACGTATAATATAATATAAATATATGACTAATAATATAAATATATGACCATTTTGTTTTGTCATCTTCAGTAGTTTTTCTTAGATCTTATTTAGCATTTTTAAAAATTTTAAATAACTATTATGGTCTTTGTTTAGGGTTTTAGCTGAGATTTTCCTCGTAGGCCTGTTTCTGGGAAACTGGGTCTATTTCTCCATCCCTCTTCAAACAACTGTGAATTGTTTCCTCACCTGGAGTCTTTCCGGCTCTATTAGTACGCATTCTCCATTCCAGCTGGTTTCGAGAGAGAGAGAGAGAGAGAGTAAGTGCATAATTACCTCTTCCCAGCAACAGCTATAGTTTGAGAGTATGTACATGAGTGTGTGTGTGTATGTATGTATATTTATTTTATAGAAGGAGCTTCTACAGGACTAGAACTGTTTCATTCAAATGAAATCATCAGGAAGCTCCTGATGATTTCATTTCAATGAAACAGTTCTAGTCCTGTAGAAGCTCCTTCTATAAAATAAATTAATTTACTCTGCTATGTATTGAGTACCTTATTTACTGTGGTTAACCCCGACTCAACCCGGGACCTACATATATATATATATATTGTGTGAGTGTATACTAAAGTAGTGTGTGTGTTAGTGTATACTAAACTCATAGGGCTGATGAGGCACATCTGAAGACTTCAACTTCATATTCAGTGTCAAAAGAAAAGACGCAGTGGAATGTTACCTGTGACATCTCCATGTTACACCGCATACGCATGCACAGGCGCATTCTTCCTTACACACACACATGCATTGTGCTGCCTGACAACTGGTGGTATGTACCTCCCAATGTAAACGATAAATAAGGATCATAGACGTATCTGCTTGTCCCATACATCGGGGTCAGATGAATATTTTTAACTGCTTGACCTTTCGCGATTCAGGGGTATCGATCCACTGGGAATTAGTACAACTCTCCCCTACATACATACATACACACACACACACACACACACACACACAGAGCCCACAACTAGCTTTACCACAACCACCTCAGCTCACTGAATCAGGGATAGAGTGCACATTGTTATCGAGATCTGACTGCAAGATTGGTGCTTTTAATCTATGACACGCTTTGCTGTTGTTCAGGCATTCTGATTTGACACCTCTGCATTGTGCCTATCCATAGACTGAGTGGCTGAGCCAATGACAAAATTCTGTAATTGTTTAATTGGATGCAGTTTGTTGGGACCAGCTGATATCTTGTCGGCTACAGTTGTCCATCACACAAGGAATGGTGTGATTGTCTGAGTGTGTTTTAACCCTTCAGCATTTAAACCAGCCATATCTACCCGATATATTCTTCCTGTTTTATGTTCAAACTGGCCTGATCCAGCCTTTCACACCTACCCTACAATGTTAGTCTATAAAAAAAAAAATAGTCACATAATTGAAATCTCAAGGCAACAAGACAATACCTGATTAATTCAAAATGATGTGAATAAATAAGCATTACATTTGATAAAATAATCTGAAAGTAAAGGGTTAGGGTTAGGGGTAGAAGAAAAAGGGGTTGAGCTTCTAGTGGGATTAAAGATTGTGGAGATTGTGTGTGTATGTGGAGTAATTACTGAGAAATTTCAGTAGCTGTCCTCTCCACTTTAGGTTTGTGTCCCTAGTTCTTACATGTTCCTATATGTATGCATATCGTAGGAAACAAAACTGGGGGGGTTAGGAAGGGCATCCAACTATAAAGACCATTGCCAAAACAGACGGTGAAGCTTGGTGCAGTCTTCTCCCCAGCCAGCTCCTGTCAAACCGTCCAACCCATGCCAGCATGGAAAGCAGACATGAAATGATGATGATTATATATATATATATATATATATATAATGTCGTTATTTTTGCAGTGTGTTGATGGCACTAAAATGAAAGTCTCTCCGATAAAATGAGTTCTCCCATCAGATGAAACCATAGCATTACTTGCTTCTGACTTTCTTGTGTTTTCTTGGCTGAGATATTGGGGTGGTTTGCCATTGCCTTACCCAACTAGATGGCTGCTGGCCCCCCGGGGAGCTCATCTGCCCTTTGACAAGCCTTGTTTTTTAGTCCTGCTGAGTGCCCAGACACCCTCCTCACAAGAGTAGCTAACTACACAAGTGGGAGGGGTTGGTTTTAGTGACCGACCATCCAACCATGAAACACCTACTTGTTTACATGGTACCAGTAGCAGATCTCATCGTCCTGTGATGAGATCTCTGACCTAATATTTCGTGTGTGTGTGTGTGTGTGTATACACTCTGACAGATACGTACATACATACATACACACATACAAATAAATAAATATATATATATATATATATATATATAAATACAATAAAGGGCTTCCAAATAAAGAAGCGTTGTGCTAGGCACACAAAAAGTGATAAATTCATGAAATTTTTAATTTTCATTCTTTTGTGAATTTATCCCTTTTTGTGTGCCTAGCACAATGCTTCTTTATTTGGAACCCTTTTATTATATTTCTATATGAATAATATATAGTCTAATGACTAATTTGTCTTTTGTGCTAGGTCACTGGTAATAATAATTTATTTTTTATTACCCTATTTACTATGTTTATATATATAGGATGTGAGATCAAGGTAGACCATATAGGTATTTTGATTATATTTTACTTGTTTTGGTAGTATTAGGGGGTAGCTAGCTATAACTGGCTTTCCTTTGCTTCTATTTCAATGAGACTCCAACTTTTGTGGAACCATTGAACTGTGATAAACTCTATGAAGCTGTACAATCTCTAATATGTACGAAACAAATACTGCTGATACATCTTCTCTTCTTTCTCTTTCTCATTTTATCACTAAAATCCTTCCTTTTTACCACATCAGCGACTGGAAAATACACTGGAAATTGGATGCTAAAAACAACCTTTGTTTGTTGTCTATATAAATTTGTGTGTGTGTATGTTTGTCATCATCATCGTTTAACGTCCGCTTTCCGTGCGAGCACGGGTTGGACGGTTCGACCGGGGTCTGGGAAGCCAGGAGGCTGCACCAGGCTCCAGTCTGATCTGGCAGTATTTCTACAGCTGGATGCCCTTCCTAACGCCAACCATTCCATGAGTGTAGTGGGTGCCTTTTACGTGCCACCGGCACTGGTGCCAGGGGAGTCTGGCAGCGGTCACAATCAGTTGGTGCTTTTTACGTGGCACCGGTACAGAAGCCAGTCAAGGCGGCGCTGGCATCGGCCACGTTCGGATGGTGCTTTTTACGTGCCACCGGCACAGGTATCACATCTACTATTTCCATTTAATATTTATTTCGATGTTCATGTACTTGACTCAATAGGTCTCCTCAAGCACAGCAGGTTGTTCTGAAGTGTGTATATATATATATATATATATATATGGATATGATCACCGTGACCGACCAGACTATCAGATATTGCTACACATTGCTGGTCACAATGCGCTTCGCATTTTTTTTAGCCTTCAAATGACGCCACCCCGCTGGCTAAGCGAGCTGGCCGACAGAAGAAAGAGTGAGAGGAAGTTGTAGCGAAAGAGTACAGCAGGGATCGCCACCACCCCCTGCTGGAGCTTTCGGTGTTTTCGCTGAATAAACACTCACAACGCCCGGTCTGGGAAATGAAACCGCGATCCTATGACCGCAAGTCGGCTGCCCTAACCACTGGGCCATTGCACCTCCACATATATATATATATATATATAACCAAAATCAAACCAAATCAAAATAGATGAACATCAATGGAATTTGTATCTTTGTGGTACCAGTGCCGGTGGCACATAAGAAAACCATCCAAACGTGTCTGTAGCCAGTACCACATCGACTGGCCTCCGTGCTGTGGGCACGTAACAAACACCATCCGATCGTGGCCATTCGCCAGCCTCGTCTGGCACCTGTGTCGGTGGCACATAAGAAAACACCATCCGAGCATGGCCGTTCACCAGCCTCGTCTGGCACCTGTGTCGGTGGCACATAAAAAACACCATCCAAGCGTGGCCGTTCGCCAGCCTCGTCTGGCACCTGTGTCGGTGGCACATAAAATCACCCACTACACTCTCGGAGTGGTTGGCGTTAGGAAGGGCATCCAGCTGTAGAAACACTGCCAGATCTGACTGGCCTGGTGCAGCCTTCGGGCTCCCCAGACCCCAGTTGAACCATCCAACCCATGCTAGCATGGAAAGCAGACGTTAAACAATGATGATGATGATGATATATACGAGGGTTAGCTGAAAAGTTCATAGGCTGATCAAGATACTCTCATGGAATACTACCAAATGAGATTTATTTTCCAGCACAGAAACCCTTTGTGGCCCACATACTTCTTCCATTGGTGCTGCAGTGCTTGGAACCCATTGGTGAACAAACTTTTATCCTGTTGGTCAAAAAAGTCATCAACAGCAAATATGATGCCATCATCACTGCAATACTGGTTCCCATCCAGTGGCACCCATGTTGGGAGCAGATGATTGTCAGATGGGAGCCAAATCAGAAGAATAGAGACAGTGATCAACCAGTTCAAAGACATGGTCACACACAGCCATTGAAGCCAAGGACTTCTGTACTGGAGCATTGTCCTGATGAAACAAGACCCTAACCCTAACCTTTTGTCAGTTCTCCTGGCTGTTTGTGTTTGATTGCCTTTTCTAACAGCCTCAGTAAATTGGTATAGCACTCTCCATTGATAGTGTAGCCTTTTTTGAAGATAGTCAATAAACACAATGCTTTTGACATCTGAAAGAAACTGAGGTCCTCACCTTTCCTATAGATAAAACGACCATGGACTTCTTTGGATCTCGTGAAGTGGGGGGGGGTTCTACTGCATAGATTGTTTCTTTGTTTCTGGCGCCTGTGCGGGTGGCACGTAAAAAGCACCCACTACACTCACGGAGTGGTTGGCGTTAGGAAGGGCATCCAGCCGTAGAAACACTGCCAGATCTGACTGGGCCTGATGAAGCCTTCCAGCTTCACAGACCCCAGTTGAACCGTCCAACCCATGCTAGCATGGAAAACGGACGCTAAATGATGATGATGATGATGATGACTGAAAGTGATACAACCTAAACTCATTCGTTGTCATTGTTGATAAAGCTGGAGCATCATCCCCTAATGTAGAAATTGTGTCAACATGAATGTTGTTGGAGGAGAAACCCTTTTGCTGAAGGTACTTGATAGTACCACAATGCTAAATTTTGTCCATTTTCAAGATAAGTTGCTACTAATTACGATTGAAATCTCTGAACAGTGAGATACCAGTTTACTTGGAAAGAAACAATGTAGTTAATAATAAGGGTTGAAATTGATGCACGCAAGATTTCAGGGCTCTAGCATCACTCCTTCATAGTCGGCCTATGAACTTTTCATCTCACCCTTGTTTTACACATTGACTTGTGTATGTATTTGTTATTTCTTTACTGCCCACAAGGGGCTAAACATAGAAGGGACAAACAAGGACAGACAAACGGATTAAGTCGATTACATCGACCCCAGTGCGTAACTGGTACTTAATTTATGGATCCCGAAAGGATGAAAGGCAAAGTCAACCTCAGCGGAATTTGAACTCAGAACGTAACGGCAGACGCAATACCGCTAAGCATTTCGCCCGGCGTGCTAACGTTTCTGCCAGATCGCCGCCTTAAGCATGTATATATGTGTGCATATAACCTCGGGCATCTGTTTTTATCATAGCCTTTGGTTGACGCATGGCTCATTAGTAGAGTTAGCTAAACATAAACTGTGTGATACCCTGTTGGATGGGTTTCTTATCATTATTGTCCAGTTCTACTTGCTTGCATGAGTCAGCCAGAATGTTTTGAGGCAGATTTTCTACAGCCTAAAGCCATTTCTGTTGTCACCCTTCACCTGTTTCCAAATTGGGTAATATTTTCCTGAGGCCCGACATGTTTTATAAGGAAGACTGAAAACAACACTGCTTTTATGATGGTGATGTTTGTTTACAACAATCATTTGATGTCAAGACAAAGGTATGAACATGCACATATACAAGTGGCTTCTTTCAGTTTCCATCTACCAAATCCACTCATGTGGCTTTGGTCGGTTTGGGACTTTAATAGAAAAATACTGTAAATCCTCGAGTATAATCTGCATTTTTTCCCCAAAATTTAAAGGTCAAAACCCTTAGTGCGTACTATATAGGAGGTTAAAAATGAAAAATATTTTCTAAGCAATGTCCGAGTCTCTATTTGCTGTCCAGCAATGTTTATTCAGACGCATTTTGTGATGTTGGGCGCGAAAATACCTTAAGCTAAGCCTGAAAGCAATGAAGTCCTAAAAGAATCATCCATAACTTGCGGTAAGCAACATTTATTAAACATTGTTACTATTATTTCTTTATTTTCTGCAAACAAAATGCACAAAAAAGCTACACGTTTGCATTATGTTATCTATGCAATAATAATAAAGGACGTTACCGTATACAGTTTTACAAACCAGGGACGTTATATAGACCTCCTTGAATCAAGTTATAGAAGGGGTGCGTATTATACACAAGATTAAGGTTTTTCAGAGGTACAGCCCCCTAAAAATCCCTTGCATATTATACTTGAGGATTTACAGTACTTGCCCAAGGTGCTGCACAGTGCAATTGAACCCCAGACCTCATGGGTCAGAAACAAGTTTCTTAACCACAGACAGAGCTGGAGAGAGTCTGTTGTAAGATGGTTGGTTATAGAAATGGCATCCAGCTATAAAACCAGTGTTAAAAAAAAAAAATTTGGCATGTGTAACAAGAAGATGGTCTTTTCCTTGTGTGTGTGCCAGATGACTTTGGACCATGAATGGTAGCAAGGTGCTGTATGGTTTGTCTAACCCACTGGTTCTTGACCATGTTTTATGTATGGACCCAATTTGATTACTAATTTACTCTGGTGGACCCCATAGCCATTGAATACCTAAACTAGATACTTTCAGAATTTCTATTTCATTTCTCGCACAAACCTAGGCAATCTTACGGTTCTAGTATATTTTACGTCAACTGACCACGTGTATTTTTTTATATATGATCGTCGATTTCCGTAAAAAACTTTTATTTTTTTACATATGGGGTTGGGGGGAAATGGGATCTTTGGGATTAGGGTTAGGACCCTAACCCTAACCCCAAGGATCCTATTTCCCTCCCATATGTAACAAAATAAATGTGAAAAAATAAAAATTTTTTACGGAAATCGACGATCATATATAAACAAATACACGTGGTCAGTTGACGTAAAATATACTAGAACCGTAAGATTGCCCTATCCTTAGAACTCTCTGAGAGAACATGTTTTGGTGGCTGGCAATGTGTTAAACTATGTAAAGCATTAAGAAAAAGAAACCTGTTTCTGGCAATGAAATCAAATTTTTTTTTCAGTTACCCTTAAAATACTACTGTGGACCCAATTTGCTATTTTGCTTGCATGGACTCCCAGGGGTCAAATGCACCATAGCTGAGAACCACTGGTCTAATCTATACGAATATAGAAAAATGGATGTAAACTGATGCTGACCGTAAAGGCAACTATTTATATCACTCCAGACATATATAACAAATAAACCAGAAATTATTAGTATGTCCATAGTTAGCAACTTAAACTGAAAGACCAGAAATCCACAAACAGCATTATCACGGCTGAACAGTAACAAGATGTAATTACATGATTTAATAGCATACAAAAGGAAAATACACCATAGAATTTTACTCGTTAAGTTCTAAATCCATTCTCCAGAAAGCTTTAGAATTCCAGCGATGCCAGTGCCACCTTGACTGGCTTCCGTGCTGGTGGCATGTAAAAAGCACCATCCGAACATGGCCGATGCCAGCGCCGCCTTGACTGGCTTCCGTGCTGGTGGCATGTAAAAAGCACCATCCGAACATGGCCGATGCCAGCGCCGCCTTGACTGGCTTCCGTGCTGGTGGCATGTAAAAAGCACCATCCGAACGTGGCCAATGCCAGTGCCGCCTTGACTGACTTCCATGCCGGTGGCACGTAAAAAGCACCAATCTGATCGTGGCCGTTGCCAGCCTTGCCTGGCACCTGTGCAGGTGGCACGTAAAAAGCACCCACTACACTCTCGGAGTGGTTGGTGTTAGGAAGGGCATCCAGCTGTAGAAACACTGCCACATCAGACTGGAGCCTGGTGCAGCCTCCATGGCTTACCAGACCCCGGTTGAACCATCCAACCCATGCTAGCATGGAAAACGGACGTTAAATGATGGTGATGATGATGATAGTGAATGCCAGGAAAGCACAGAAAATTTTGCTTCTTCATGGATAGCTTTGTTCTTCCAAGGATCTGTTTGTGGTTGAGAGGCTTGCATGGTTAAGTGACCCAGAGGGTGATGCTGGTGTGTGCTTAGGCTCTTGGCAGGGTTACCCATACCAGACTGACCAAGAGATAGAATCCAGACAAAGCACAATCCACCTCTTCTCAAGCCCAAAGAAGTTGACCCTAGGCTAACAACCTCAATCTGAAAACATATTTCACATATTAATGTTAATATTTACAAGGGTGTGCTGAAATGTTCCTGGTTATGGATAAAATAAAATAAGGAAGAACAGTTAATTGTGATTTTATTCACTATATTCCCCTCTCAGATTCACACTTATTGCAGCAGTCCTTTAGTTTTTCTAAGCCCTGTAAAAGACCTCAGAAGGGTGGGCCTCTTGCAATACTCTTCAAGTCAGGAACTTTTCAGTCCCCTCTCAGAGTCTAGCCAACTGTAAGATGACCTCACTAGTGCTGGTGCCATGAAAACTGCACCCACTACACTCTGTAAAGTGATTGGCATTAGAAAGGACATCCAGCCATACAAGGTATGCTAGTGGCTGTGTGGTAAGTAGCTTGCTAACCAACCACATGGTTCCGGGTTCAGTCCCACTGCGTGGCACCTTGGGCAAGTGTCTTCTACTATAGCCTCGGGCCGACCAAAGCCTTGTGAGTGGATTTGGTACCAAATATTTAATCTGTTTTATGCTCAAACTGACCAGATCCAGGCTCTCACACCTACCCTACAATGTTATTCTACATTAAGTAATTACACCATCAAGATCTTGAAGATATGAGAAAATGCATGATTAATTCAAATCAATGTGAATCAATAAGCATTATGTTTGATAGAATAATCAGAACACTAAAGGGTTAAACTGTAACATCATAAAATCTGCTGCTTCATAATCAAATGGATCAAATATGACACCTTGACTCAAAAAGAATCCCTAAAATATCAGTTGGTGCAGGCAAGACTATGTGGTAAGAAGCTTGCTTCCCAATCATTTGTTTCCAGGTTCAGTCCCACAGTGTAGCACCTTGGACAAGTATTTTCTAGTATAGCCTTGGGTCAACCAAAGCTTTGTGAAACGGAAACTGGAAGAAGCCCATCATATACATATGTATCTATGTGTGTGTGTGTGTTGTATCTTTCTGTCTGTGTTTGCCCCCATCACCACTTGATTTTCTGGTATTGTTGTGTTTATGTTCCCATAACTTAGTAGTTTGGCAAAAAGAGACCAATAGAATAAGTACAAGACTTCAAAAAATAAGTCTTGGGGTCAATTTGTGTGACCAAAACCCTTCAAGGTAGTGCCTCAGCATGGCCACAGTCAAATGACTGAAACAGCTTAAAGAGAACTGTCCTTCCTTTCCAGAACATCAACTCTTTGGAATTCTCTTTCCTTGCTCATGTCTTTCCCACATGTGTTGACTGGAATTGTACCTCTGCCTTGGTCCTATTTATTCTGATTATAGTCTGTTTAAAGGCAGATAGTGGAGCGCTTGAGATTTCTCAGCATTGAACAGCATTTCATCAGCCCGCTTATATATTGCTTTCAGGGGTGGCACATAAAAAAGCACTATTTGAGCGTGGCCGTTGCCAGTACCACCTCGTGCCGGTGGCACGTAAAAGCACACACTACACTCTCAGAGTGGTTGGCGTTAGGAAGGGCATCCAGCTGTTGAAACTCTGCCAGATCAGATTGGAGTCTGGTTCGCTAGACCTCAGTCAAATCGTCCAACCCATGCTAGCATAGAAAGCGGACGTTAAACGATGATGATGATGATGATCTTTC
Source organism: Octopus sinensis (assembly GCF_006345805.1). NCBI lineage: Eukaryota > Metazoa > Mollusca > Cephalopoda > Octopoda > Octopodidae > Octopus > Octopus sinensis. The sequence goes on along the minus strand of NC_043017.1, from coordinate 12,306,359 downwards.
TGTACTTTAAGGATGTCATCAGGGCCCTTGACCACCTGTGATGTTTTTGTATCGTCAGCATAGATGGTGAGAGTGGCTGCTGTATGGCTGAGAGCATGTCTGGAATTTTAATAAAGACTTCCTTACAAGTCTGAAACTGCACTGGTGTCAATTCAGTCAGCTAAAATTTCTTCAGGAAGGTGCCCCAGCAATGCCGCAGTCTAATGACTGAAATAAGTAAAAGATAAACGATTTGTTAATTATTCCCCCACGTATGCTGAAATTAAACCTTCTCTGCACCAGTGAGGTATGCTGACCACATTGCTGAAATACTGCTTTGGATGGAAGCACTCCGTCGGTTACGACGACGAGGGTTCCGGTTGGTCCAAATCAACGGAACAGCCTGCTTGTGAAATTAACGTGTAAGTGGCTGAGCACTCCACAGATACGTGTACCCTTAACGTAGTTCTCGGGGATATTCAGTGTGACACAGAGAGTGACAAGGCCGGCCCTTTGAAATACAGGTACAACAGAAACAGGAAGTAAGAGTGAGAGAAAGTTGTGGTGAAAGAGTACAGCAGGGATCACCACCATCCCCTGCCGGAGCCTCATGGAGCTTTTAGGTGTTTTCGCTCAATAAACACTCACAACGCCCGGTCTGGGAATCGAAACCGCGAGTCCGCTGCCCTAACCACTGGGCCATTGCGCCTCCACTGAAATACTGCTTTAACATACCTTCGAAAGGAAATAGTTTGTGAACTGAATCTTGCTGCTGTTTCTAACCAGTGAATACAAAGGGGTTCAACAGTAAACAAGCTTTAGATTAAGGTAGTGAAGTAGGGTCCTCGGAGTTGTGAATGAAGGACAATTCAGTCTGCTTTGGAAGGCAAATTGTTTTGTGGTTGAAGCAGTTAAGTTGTACCAGCAGAGAACTGATTTTGTTGATGTAACAGAGTTACGTCCCTTGTAAAAAAAAATCTATGGAAAATGATTTTGTTTGTGTTTATATATGTATATCTAAATATGTATGTTTAGATATAGATACGTGTGTGTGTGTGTGTGTATATAGTCAAGTACTGAGGTCAATGTGATCAACTTACTCCTCCCCACTATAGCCTTGTGCTTATAGTAGAAAGGATTATGACCATTATTATTATTATTATTATTATTTAACCTGTTTCCCATGCTGACATGGTTTAAAGGGTTTGACTTTAGATGGCAAGCAGGAGAGCTGCACCAGGTCCCAGCCTCTGCTTTGGTATGGTTTTCTACAGCTGGACGCCCTTCCTAACACCAAGCACTTTACCGAGTGCGTTAGGTGCTCATTAAATGTCCCTGGCACAGGTGCTCTCATGTGGTGCCAGCACAGGTGCTTTTTACATGGCACCAGCATGAATGCTTTTAATGTGGCACTGGCACAGGGCTCTTGCAGGCCAATCTTCTTCAGCAGTGGGGAGCAACATTAACACCTCTGCTGTGGAGGATGGGTCTTCTTGAGTACAGCAAGGCACCAGGTATCCCAGTCCTTTGTACATATAAAGCTATGAAAAAATAGCATGTAAATATTGGGTTGACAAAAACCTTTAGGATAGAAAACCTCAAAGGCTGCCCATGGAACTCGAACCCACATCTCCTATAAACATGACAACCTTTGTTTTGTTTTCTCTTCAAAGGGTTTTTAGCCCAATATTTACACATTATTTATAGCTTTATTTGTTTCATGATTCAGCATTAAAAAAATTTATTTCAAGTTCTTGAAGTTTCTAAATTCTTATGGTATCAATAACATCTGACAATATTTCCATTCCACAGCAACAGATTGGTGTACCACCATCCACATATCAGACTTGGTTTTCTCATACTTTTCAGAAAAATGCTTTATATATATATATATATATATATATATATATCACCGTGATCACCGTGACCGACCAGGTTATCAGATGTTGCTACACATCTCTGGTCACAAGGCACTTCGCATGGTTTTTAGCCTTCAAATGATGCCACCCTGCTAGCTAAGTGAGCAGGCCAACAGAAGAAAGAGTGAGAGAAAGTTGCGGTAAAAAAGTACAGCAGGGATTGCCACCACCCCCTGCCAGTGCCTTGTGGAGCTTTAGGTGTTTTCGCTCAATAAACACTCACAATGGGAATTGAAACCATGATCCTACGACCACGAGTCCACTGCCCTAACCACTGGGCCATTGCGTCTCTCTCACTCTATATATATATATTTGCATGAAATGTTTTTGGGAGGTATACAATCACCATTTTATATTGAAATGTACAGTGTGGTCCTCAGTGAGGTAGAGCAATGATATAACTATAAAAACAGATCTGTAGGTCACTGTCCAGTCCTTCAGCCAATTATTTATGTACCATAGGACTGCTCAACCAAAGCTGACCTGCTGGTATCTAACAACAACCACACACATTATGGTTTTTGCTTTCTGTAATAATGTAAACTAGAGGTAGTATGTTAAGTGTGACCCTACCTATTACGTACACTTCAACTTTTCTTCTGAGTGACCCCTGTACTTCGTCTTTACCGTTAGTGCTTCTTATGTAGACTTAACCATTTCTTCTGATAACCCCAGAAAGTGTGAACTTTGATAAAATATCTACTCCTTCTCATACAACTAGCCATTTGCTCTGATTAACCTGAGTTCTTGGTCCTTATCATGAATGCTGCATCTTAACCCTTTTGTTACCATACTCCCATTGAAATACGCTGCCTTTGTTTCAATTAATTCTAAAAATAATGAAGAATTTAATAAAATACCTTTGTCCTCACCAATCTGCTGTTTGAAACAAGTTAATGTGAAATTTTGGAGGAATGTTTTAAATTAGACCATTTAAAACAAGATGCTTTGTATCACAGATTCAGGGTTGGTTTTAGATGGATTGGTGTCAAAAGCTGTTCATTCCTATACATTTAGCCATTTCCTCTGAGTAACCCCCAGCAGTTGTTCCTTACCATTAATGCTGAAATACCTACTCATTCCCATACATCTAGCAATTTTCTTTGAGTAGCCCCAGTACTTAGCCATTATCATTCCTTCACACTGCCTGTTATCTGATGAATTTACCATTCACCATATAGGGCTTAAGAGTACCTTTTACAGTTCATCATCCAGCCCTGCTAATAGTTTCTCTTATTTATCAAGTGGATTCTTAGTTCATTAGTAACCTGGTTGTTTTGTGTGCTTCCTCGTTAACTTTATTGGTTGTCCTGTTTATCAACATCATTTGTAACCTTATTGTTATCGTCTGAATACAGTTGGGCCAAAATGACAGTCAGCTGGTTTTTAAGACCCTCGATTTCTCTGGATAAATCTGCTCCGATGATCTGTTTCTTGACATACATACTTAGTACTTGCTTGTTAAGTACTTCAGCAGTGGTGCTGTCGGATGGTACAGCATCAGGATTTGTTGCTGCACCATAAGGCCAGGCAAACAGAAGCATTGTTACCATGTGTAAATTGTGTACAGCTTTGTATGGTTTCGAAGCTTCTTCACATTTTTGTGCTGGTCGACAGATGCACGTTGGGGCCTTGTACTTCTTCTCACCTGAAATTATAGATACAACAATAAACTTAATTAGCAACTACTTAATAAGATGCTCAGTGTTAAATGATTCATAGAGTGCTTTTTTAAAAGAAGGTACAGGTGTGGCAGCATGGTAAGAGGTTTGCTTTCCAACAACATGGCCCCGGGTTCAGTCCCATTCCATAGCACCTTGGGCAAGTGTCTTCTGTTATAGCCCTGGGACAACCTATCCCTTGTGAGTGGATTTGATAGACAGAAACTGAAAAAAAAACCCCAATCATTTTTCCATGTTTGAATGGATCAGATGGAATTTGTTGAGGTGGATTTTCTATGACTGGATGCCTTTTCTGTTGCTAACCCTCAGCTAGTTCGAAGCAAAGTAATAATTCACCATGACTAGACATGTTTTTCATGGAATATTTGAAATGAATGATACTGCTTTTATAACAATGACACTCACAGCTATTGTGAGGTCAAGACAAGAAAACAGACATACACACATAAAAAGCATTAATATGGATGTTGGTGTGGAGGCGCAATGGCCCAGTGGTTAGGGCAGCGGACTCGCGGTTTTGATTCCCAGACCGGGCGTTGTGAGTGTTTATTGAGCGAAAACACCTAAAGCTCCACGAGGCTCCGGCAGGGGGTGGTGGTGATCCCTGCTGTACTCTTTCACCACAACTTTCTCTCACTCTTACTTCCTGTTTCTGTTGTACTGTATTTCAAAGGGCCGGCCTTGTCACGCTCTGTGTCACACTGAATATCCCTGAGAACTACGTTAAGGGTACACGTGTCTGTGAAGTGCTCAGCCACTTACATGTTAATTTCATGAGCTGGCTGTTCCGTTGATTCGGATCAACCGGAACCCTCATCGTCATAACCGACGGAGTGCTTCTATATCTATGGATGTTGGTGCCATGTAAAAATCACCCAATACACTCTGTTAAGTGGTTGGCATTAGGAAGGGCGTCAGCATTTAAAACAAGCATTAAATGTTGATGATATACACGCAACTGGCTTCTTTCAGTTTCTGCCTACAGAATCCCCTCACAGGGCTTTGGCTGGACCAGGGTTATAGTAGAAGCCCAAGGTGTTTCACAGTAGGACTGAACCCAAAACCATGTTACAGTCACACCTGCAACTTATACGTAATAAATGCAGACATAATACATAGACTTACTCAGACTAAATTCACTCATATATATATATATATATACTAGCAGTATCACCTGGCGTTGCTCGGGTTTGTAAGGGAAATAACTATATAAGCATTTTTAGAGAGTTATAGCCAAAAAATAGCAAAAAAATGCAATAAAAATGGAAAAAAAATTATGGTAAATTTTTTTTTAAATCGTTGACTCATCGTAGACATTTTTAGAGAGTTACTTCTCTTATATAATAGCGAAAAAAATGCATTAAAATGGAAAAAAATGATGGTAAATTTTTTTTTTAAATCGTAGACGCGCACAAATACCCAGAAGGGCTCGATATGAATCACGACTATAAGATACCCAGTTTTGGTTAAACTGCACCGCAAAAAGTGGGAGTAGTTACGAATCTAAATCATAGGAGACAGACACACAACTTCACTTTTATATATATATATATACACCGAGATTCAACAGACACACTCATATAAGCACACAAATTCAGTCCATATTTGCACATATATATGCAGTGATATGCAGGCATGGCTGTGTGGTAAAAAGTATGCTTCCCAACCACATAGTTCCAAGTTCAGTCCCACTGCATAGCACATTTGGCAAGTGTCTTCTACTATATCTCAGGCTGACTAAAGCCTTGTGAGTAAATTTTGTAGAAGGAAAATCGAAATCGAATTGAACCAGCCAGGATCCCTGGTCTGGTGGTACGTAAAAAGCACTATCCAACTCGTGGCCGATGCCAGCACCGCCCGTCTGGCTTCCGTGCCGGTGGCACATAAAATACACCAATCTGACCGTGGCCGTTGCCAGCCCCGCCTGGCACCTGTGCAGGTGGCACGTAAAAAGCACCCACTACACTCACGGAGTGGTTGGCGTTAGGAAGGGCATCCAGCTGTAGAAACATTGCCAGATCAGACTGGAGCCTGGTGCAGCCTTCTGGCTTCCCAGAACCCCGGTCGAACCGTCCAACCCATGCTAGCATGGAGAACGGACGTTAAACGACGATGATGATGATGATGATGATGAAACTAGAAGGAGCCTGTTACACACATGTATGTATGTATAGCTTAAACAAATGAGTACTTGGTTGGATTCATTTGACTAAAAATTCTTCCAGGCAACGGGTGGTGCCCCACCATGGCTGCAGTCTAATGACTGAAACAAGTAAAAGATAAAAGATACACACGCACAAACACACACACACATTCCTTCAGATGAGAGTGAAATTGCCAATACTGACCATGTTGTGAAACCAGCAAATAAAGGTCCGTCTTCTCAAGTTTCTCTAACAACAGTTCTTTCATACACTGGAATTTCTCTTGCAAATCACAAGGACATTTCTGGTCAAGAACATGTGTTCCCAGGAGCCAGTTCTCTGCCTTCAGATCACTCAGTAGCTTCATTATATGGCCAGTTGCCTCCGTGATGGTCACAAGACAATCTGTGGCCTCGGATTGGTGCTCCAAGAAATCCCACCATTTTTGTACAAAAGTCATAATGTCTGCTGGTATTATGGAATGAATTGCCAGACTTAGTTGAGAAGACACACAAAATATAACAGGGTGGTCACAGCCCGTGTTCTTGCTTAGCAGCACATAACCTCGGAGAGTTCCTGCAAAAAATTAACGAAAAGTTACGCTTTCATAAATTGCAAAGAATAGTCAAAAACTGCCAGGACTCGACTCGATTCAATATTGGTTGACTATATCAAGAATTTTAGATTATCCATCACCAAAATCTCCAGGCATTCAGGAATAATTACACGGGAAATGGGACAAGATATGACCTAAATGCTCCCGCTTCACACCAGGCATGTCCTTGCTGACATATTTATGTGTGACTTTGTGGAGGCGCAATGGCCCAGTGGTTAGGGCAGCAGACTCGCAGTCATAGGATCACAGTTTCGATTCCCAGACCGGGAGTTGTGGGTGTTTATTGAGCGAAAACACCTAAAGCTCCACAAGGCTCCGGCAGGGCATGGTGGTGATCCCTGCTGTACTCTTTCAATACAACTTTCTCTCACTCTTACTTCCTGTTTCTGTTGTACCTGTATTTCAAAGGGCCGGCCTTGTCACTCTCTGTGTCATGCTGAATATCCCCGAGAACTACGTTAAGGGTACACGTGTCTGTGGAGTGCTCAGCCACTTACACGTTAATTTCACAAGCAGGCTGTTCCGTTGATTTGGATCAACCGGAACACTCGTCGTTGTAACCGACGGAGTGCTTCCAAATGTGTGACTTTAGATATGTGTGTCTATACACACACACACACACAAATGCAAAACAAGGTGGTGAAAATAGTATTTGAATACTGAAGGTGGAGTAATATGCTTTTTATTAATGTCGAAAAAATTCTTCAGAAACCGTTACTCTGAGTTTCGTGTGACTGTTCGTATATAGTATGATCACAACTGTCTGATGAAGTGTTACAGTGAAACTCTGAGTATTTGCTTGTGAAGATTTTTTTCAGCTTTAATAAACAGTTTGACAAAATATTTTGGGAAGCAAATAAAAACTGTCTTGAGTTCTAGAACTCATAAAGTCAGTTACTTGGTTTCCATGGGGCACAAGAAAGCAAGAGCAGAATATTGCCCCTAAATAGGATGCAATTCAATTTACAGGGTTACTCATTTTATAGAAGAGTAGACTCTCTCTTTTACTTGTTTCAGTCATTTGACTACAGCCATGCTGGAGCATCGCCTTTAATCGAGCAACGCGACCCCGGGACTTATTCTTTGTAAGCCCAGTACTTATTCTATTGGTCTCTTTTGCCCAACCGCTAAGTAATGGGGACATAAACACACCAGCATCGGTTGTCAAGCAATGCTAGGGGGACAAACACACACACATACATATATATATATTATATATATATATATATATATATATATATATATATATATATATATATATATATATGCATATATACGACGGGCTTCTTTCAGTTTCCGTCTAGCAAATCCACTCACAAGGCTTTGGTCAGCCCGAGGCTATAGTAGAAGACACTTGCCCAAGGTGCCATGCAGTGGGACTGAACCCGGACCATGTGGTTGGCAAACAAGCTACTTACCACACAGCCACTCCTGCACGGAGCAATTTGAAATGAAGTATTTTGCACTGCCCAGTCTGGGAATTGAAACTATAATCTTACACTCATGAGTACAACACCCTGACCATGAGACCATGCACCTTCACATGTAGTTGGATGAAGGAGGAAAAAAAAATGGACATTCAAAGCTGCTGGAGTGTCTTTGATCATATCTACCTATGCAAAAGTCCACTACTAACCTGTAGCTTTGTCCTGTGTGTTCATAGCAGTGAGTAAAGAGGGTAGATGTATCCAGTGGGGTGGATATTTGAACCGGGCTGTGTCCATCATGAGGACCATGTCGCGCCCAGGGTGATACCCTGCAATTGGTGAGAAATGTCCATCTCCAGTTTGTTTGAGAACTTTACGGGAATACGTGGCCACAATGAATGCATCATCTCGTTTTGTGTAAGATTTCACAACCTTTTGTTTTGTTGAAAAATAGAAAGCAAAAAAAAACATATTGAAAATAATTTCTGCTTTGCAAGAATTAAAACATTAAAAATGAATTTATGTTGGCTGAAATAGCCAGATGAACTACTGCTGAGCATTTTGGCTAATAATTCTGTCGGCTAACCACCTTCTGAAGAATAATACAATAGGTTTCAAATTTTGGCACAAGGCCAGCAATTTCAGGGGAGTGAGTTAGTCAATTACATCAACTCTGGTGTTCAACTGGTACTTATTTTATCAACACTGGAAGGATGAAAGGCAAAGTCAACATCAGTGGAATTTGAACTCAGAACATCAACACAGATGAAATGTTGCTAAGCATTTTTTCCCAGTGTTCTAACGATTCTATGAACCTGCCACCAGACATTAGGTCCTTTCTATAAATGACAGTTAGGTCTTTCCTCAAATTTCTGGCTTTGTGTCTATATACAACAGCATATATATCATCATCATCCTTTAACGTCCACTTTCCATGCTAGCATGGGTTGGACGATTTGACTGAGGGCTAGCGAACCAAATGGCTGCGCCAGGCTCCAATCTGATCTGGCAGAATTTCTACTGCTGGATGCCCTTCCTAACGCCGGAATTCCAACTCTGTCTGTCTTTTATGTTTTATTTATATTCTTATAATATTAATATTAATATAGAATATATAATAAGAAAGAAATGAAATGAAGTATAGATTGTCTTATCGAACAAACAAAAATTGAAAATTAAATATTAAATGTCTATTCTCATTGAACTAGTATATTTCCTTGCATTTAAGCATTCATCAGGTTCAGATTGTGACAGGAACACTTTGACTGTCTTTCTTTCTTTCTTGCTATATATTCTATATCCTATATTAATATTATAAGAATATAAATAAAACATAAAAAACAGGCTAACCTCAGCAGAATTTGAACTCAGAAGAAATGCCACTGAGAATTTTGTCCAACCCTGTCTTGATTCTACCTGCTAAACATCTTCTGAAGCATCTACATAACTGTTTTCAAATTTTGGTACAGCACCAGCAATTTCATGGGAGAAGGTAAGTTGATTACATCAGCCCAGTGCTCAACTGGTACTTATTTATTGACACAGAGGATGAAAGGCAAAGTCGACCTCAGTGGAATTTGAACTCCGAACATAAAGTAAGAAGAAATGTTCCTAAGCATTTTTCTGGCATGTTAACCATTCTGCCAGTACACCACCCTCTGAAGCACCATATAATTAACCCTTTGGTTACCAACCCGGCCAAAACCGGCTCTGGCTCTGTAGTATAAGTGTCTTGTTTTCATAAGTTTTTCATTAAAATATACCTATTTCTTTACTACCCACAAGGGGCTAAACAAAGAGGGGACAAACAAACGTATTAAGTCGAATACATCGACCCCAGTGCGTAATTGGTACTTATTTAATCGACCCTGAAAGGATGAAAGGCAAAGTCGACGTCGGCGGAATTTGAACTCAGAACGTAACGGCAGACGAAATACGACTACGCATTTCGCTCGGCATGCTAACGTTTCTGCCAGCTCAATATACCACCAAATCTTAGTCGCAATTTATGATCCTAACACTAGCTTAATGATAACTAAGTTATTTTACTAAATTCTTTGTTGTATTTAAAATAATTGAAAGAAGCACAGAGCATCTCAAAATGAATAAGGTAACGAAAGGGTTGAAAGATATTTACATTTCGGAAAGTTTCTTCGTCTTTTGGTTCCGGACGTACAACTGTTGTGACGAGACAATTACACTGAGCAATACAAGTGAACTGCTCCAGACTGATCCCATTTACTTTGACCACCTCCAGTGGAACACAGCATTCCAGCATGTTTTCATGGTACCATCTCCATGGACCTTTCCATGCAATGCCCGGATCAATCTCCAGTGCATTGAGTATCATGACCAACGTAGAGAGACCACAGTAGGCCGGTTCATCCTGTGTACGGAACTGAGCTGCCAGTTTGAAATAGCAATTCATGTATCCAGACATCAAGGCTTCGGTGAAGATAGTCTTGCCTTCTTCAGAAGAGAAGGAAATGCAGCTCTCTGGTAGAACCCGTTGGAAGAATTGACCCTTGTTCATGGTGAAGTAATTAGCTATTCAGTGAGTGTGGAAGTCTCCTTGTGTCACCAACAGATTCTGTAAAATACAGAAAAATAAATTTAACAAAAGAACAGACATATACATATATATAAATAAATTAAAAGGTGAAAATATATTGAGCAGTAGTAGCTACAACAAAGTAAAGATACAGGCAATAGTAGAAGACACTTGCGCAAAGTGCCCTGAAGTTGGACAGAACCTTGAACTATGTTGTTGGGAAGCATGCTTCTTACCACACAGCTACACACATACACATACATGCCTCTCTCTCTCTCTCTCTCTCTCTCTCTCTCTCTCTATATATATATATATAGATATTATATATATATATATATATGCATGTATATACATACATATACACACATGCATACATATATATACATACATATACACACATGCATACATTTATATACATACACACATGTATATAATAATAATAATAATAATAAGGCCTTGTGAGTGAATTTGGTAGACGGAAACTGAAAGAAGCCCGTCGTATATATGTATGTGCGTGTATGTTTGTGTGTCTGTGTTTGTTCCCCTAGCATTGCTTGACAACCGATGCTGGTGTGTTTATGTCCCCGTCACTTAGCGGTTCGGCAAAAGAGACCGATAGAATAAGTACTGGGCTTACAAAGAATAAGTCCCGGGGTCGAGTTGCTCGATTAAAGGCGGTGCTCCAGCATGGCCGTAGTCAAAATGACTGAAACAAGAAAAAAGAAAAAGACTAATAATAATAATAATAATAATAACACAAACAATAATCCTAGGATGAAATTTATAAACATTTACTGCATCACTACACACATTTCTACAAATCACATGACTCTTAAGATCACAGTCTGTATTCCTGAGATGATCACAGTGTAGTCCATCGTATCCGTGGACATCCAATTTGATGCAGCCCTGAAAACCTGGCTCGCTAGTCAGCATCATTAGACAGTGGCCAGCTTAATGGAACAAGAGCTTTATTTGCATATTCAAACCGTTTCCCATAAACAAATTAAAAATTTATGCAGATGACTGTGTCTTAGTCACTCATACAGTGGATGACATGCAAATACTCATGAATTGCATTTCTGCTTCTTGCAGGGCATTTGGACTCAGCATTAGCCTGGACAAGACTGTGTTAATGTTCCAGCCTGCACCAGGAAATCCATGTATAGAACCAGCTATCTTGGTTGAAGGAACAATTCTGAAGGTAGTAGACAAGTTTGTCTACCTGGGCAGCACACTCAGCTGTTCTTGCTCCCTGGATGGATGAAGAAATATACACACACACATATATATATATATATATAAATGAAAGAATGGAGTTGAACGACGAATTAACAAAATTCCTTTAATGGGCTCCGTGTGGGCAGTCATCTAAAAGTTTTTGTTCATCTTGATGCTGACATAAGTTCCTTGTTTTTCCTGATGAGAAGGTGGCATAATGCCCCCCTATTCCTTCGAAATTAGGAATATGCAGCCTTCGAAACATATGTCGAGATTAAAGGAATTTTGTTAATTCGTCGTTCAACTCCATTCTTTCATTTATTTGTATTTAAAAAAAACACACAAATTTCCACACGAAAGCACGTGATCTCTGCCCTTGGCATGTAGCTTCAACCGTGTTTTTCTGAAGTGAATTTGCTACCCAGGTATCGGTTAACCGAATTATCCATACTAAGATAATTCATTCAACTACTTATATATATATATATATATATACATACATATATATGATGGGCTTCCTCCAATTTCTATCAATGAAGTCCACTTGAAGGCTTTGGTCAGCCCAAAGCTCTGCGCAGTGGCACCGAATCCATGACCATATGGTTGGAAAGCAAACTTCTCGCCATGCAGCCACAAGAAAATGCTTTGAGAAGTTTATCATGGAGAAAAGGAAAATGTCAATACTTCCCATGATAAAAATATGAAAGTATTTTCTTTTTGATGTTTTATATAAATTTATTCATGTGAACCCTTTTAACCTCTTTTTTAACACACCCACACACACAATTAGATAGTCAGGCACACCAAAAAAAAAAAGACTAATACTACATAGCAAAACTTTTGGCCTCCTTGACATGTTTCCATTGTTATCTTATAATATCTTCAGTCAGCAGGTGACATACTTAGAGGTCATATTCACCTGTCTCCGGGTCAAACAAGAGGTGTGGAGAGTGGAAGTAACCCAGTTAGTGATGGTTGATGGAGCAGGGTATTGTTAATGCAAAGAGCTGGTAGAAACGTTAGCACGTCGGGCGAAATGCTTAGCGGTATTTCATCTGCCGTTACGTTGTGAGTTCAAATTCCGCCGAGGTCGACTTTACCTTTCATCCTTTCGGGGTCGAAAAATCAAGTACCAGTTACGCACTGGGGTCGATGTAACCGACTTAATACCTAATGTATGTCCTTGTTTGTCCCCTTTGTGTTTAGCCCCTTGTGGGTAATAAAGAAATAGGTATTGTTAATGAATGTAACACCTATATTCTCTTTCTCTGTCAATAGAGACAAGCAAAAGATAATTGTGATGTACAGCATCTCAAAAGTGTTTGTAGAAAATTTCAGTAAAAAATATCCATTTTCCTGAAAGTTACAAAAAAAACAAATTTAGGTTGGTCAGAGATAAGGCACACTTGCATACGGATGGGTTTAGCAGTATATTCGATTAGCCCCACAGCAGAGCTGGGGGGGGGGGCACACTATGAGAGACAATGGCAGACTGAGCCGTCGGTCAATCGGGTACTGCCCGAGGGTCCGGAGCTCTGATGGGCCCGTACTTTACATGTTAACTCTCTTTGATATCAATGCTAAGGGGCCGGTTGCACAGTCCGACCCTGATGAGAGGAATCGGCCGTACCGATTTCTTTTGTTGCTGTCTACCGTAACCCTTTCCGTTCCGACCGCCGTGCCACGCTTCATCTCCATACGGATACATAAACGATGGAACCTTCGGAGAGCAGCATGGTCCACGTGTCGGCGAAAGCACGGCACAGATGGAACCTCGCACCTGCCGCTTAATTAATAATTACGCCGAACAGAGAAATACACAATACGACAACAACGATGATAATAACAAAACCATACCTCGGTAAAATAAGCTCTCACCCCTATTTCTGACTCGTATACATACCCGTTGGTGTATATGGAAGGTAATTTGGTGCCGCTCGTACCGAAGTTGGAATTAACACTTGTTTACTTTCTTCGAGAACTACGCTATGACATCACATCCGGGTTTTTTTTAAATTCTATTTTTTTTTTCTTTCTCTTTGAGTTAAGCTTCAGCCATGACGTCATACGAACCTAACAAACAAACACTTGCATGGTTTATCTTTTATCAAACTGGCCCGAACACTCCATCACACACACACACACACACACACAGATATATATAAATATATTTGTGAGCATGTGTTATATGCATGTAAAAACATAAATCAGGAAGGAGGTATGGAAAGTGAATGCAGGTTTTTTTAACCACGTGACTTCCACAGGACTACACACACACACACACAGACACACACACACACACACAGAGACATAACACACACACACACACACACATACACACACACACATTTAAATTGGCGCTTGAAAAGCCATCTATAGAGTGTTTTTGACGCGAAACCATCGGTCACTTTATGACCGGACATATATTGGATCTTTTCCTTTTGAACGGCAGTTTTCAACATAATTTCTAGTTAACTAAACACTTTTAAACTTCGTATACTGGTAGAATGTGTCAAAATAAAACATTTTTTCTCTTGGCTTTCTTGAGAAAAGTGTAATTTGTAAGCTGTTTATCTTGATATGAGATCACCATGTCGCGCACGTATGGTTGTAATGCATGTGCCTAGTGTACCCTTATCAGATGGGTAATCACGATGGGTATACTGGGGTTCGTATATTTTACCCCTGTGTCACTTTGATGGCATGCACTGCTCTCTCACCCAATGATGAAGATGATGTGATGATGATGATAATTACCAGCCCGAAATATAACAATATATTATTATAACTAAATGCGAGCTGGCAGAATCGTTAGCATGCCGGGAGAAATGCTTAGTAGTATCTCGTCTGTCGCTACGTTCTGAGTTCAAATTCCACCGAGGTCAACTTTGCGTTTCATCCTTTCGAGGTCGATAAATTAAGTACCTGGAGTCGATGCAATCAACTATTCCTCTGCCCCAAATTTCAGGCCTTGTTCCTATTGTAGAAAGGATTATAACTAAACATAAAAATAAATATTTATTTAGGTGTGGCTGTGTTGTAAGAAGCTAGCTTCCCAACCACATGGTTCCGGGTTCAGTCCCACTGCGTGGCACCTTAGTTAAATATTTTCTATTATAGCCTCGACTAAAAGCCCTGTGAGCGGATTTGGAAGCCGGAAACTGAAAGAAGCTCGTCTTGAATGTATATCTATATGTATGTGTGTGTGTATTTATGATTGTGTGTCAGTGTTTGTCCCTCTACCATCGCTTGACAACCGATGCTGGTGTGCTTATGTCCCCGTAACCTAGTGGTTCGGCAGAACAGACCGATATATAAGTAACCAGGCTTACAAAGAATAAGTCTTGGGGCTCGATTTTTTTTTTTTTTTGCTATAACCATAGAAAAGCTGTGCTCAGCATGACCGCAGTTAAATGACTGAGACATGTAAAAGATTATATATATATATATATATATATTATATATATATATATTAATGTATATATATATATATGAATATCTATATATGATTAGAATATATATATATATTATATATAATATATATGTATATAGAATATATATATATATATATATATATAATATATATATATATGTATATATGAATATATATATATATATTATATATATATATATATATATGTAATATA
>NC_043017.1:12283152-12291073 GCF_006345805.1 Octopus sinensis | reverse complement strand
TGTGTATACATACATATATATATGTGTATATATATATATATATACATATATATGTATGTATGCATTTCTTTATATATATATGTGTATGTGTGTGTGTGTAAGAATGTATATGCATGTATGTATATGTACATATACATACATGTGAACACACACACATGAACGGACGTATGCACATACACACACGCATACACACACACGCATGTATCTATAGGGGTGGGGAGAATGCACACAAAAAAACAAAAGACGAAGAAAGGTGTGGACAACAAACAGATGTATTAGTTTAACAATCGGGAAGTGAAAAAGTCTTTAACGTTTCGAGCCTGCGCTCTTCCACAGAAAGGAACGCAGAAAGAAACAAGGAGAGAAAATAAAGAATGTGTAGTGGCTAGGGATCTATCATGGCGAATGCCGGACAGAAGGGTCTCACAGGAGAGCTAGGAAGAAGGGGAGATAATAAGTAGTGTGATCCAAATGAAGCTGTTGTGGCGTGCTGTGCGTGTGCAATATAAGAGCTTATGTAGTGTGGTGGAAGAGGCTGATGGCCTTGACGTGTGATATATATTTATTTTATTTTATTTTTATTTTATTTAGTCTCAGCTCACAAGCTGTGGCCATGCTGGGGCACCGCCATTTGGTGTTGCTACATGATTTTACTTCACGAATGCTTTTTAGCAATTGCCATCTGGTGCATGAGAGAGTTCGATGCAGCTGCCCTCATCTGCACCTCCTGCCGTGAAGTTGGTTCATCAACTTTGCCTTTCATCCTTTCGGGGTCGATAAATTAAGTACCAGTTACGCACCGGGGTCGATTTAATCGACTTAATCCGTTTGTCTGTCCTTGTTTGTCCCCTCTGTGTTTAGCCCCTTGTGGGTAGTTAAGAAATATATAATTGTTTACGGAACATAAGACCATTTTAAAGTGGTATTTCAAATTTGAGAATGTTGTGACAAAATTGAGAATGTGTGTGTGTGTATTATTCTTAACAAAGTATATTATTGACAGTGACTTCGAAGTTTCGGTTAGTTAAGCCATCGGCAGACGATGGCTTAATTGGTAATCAAACGATGGTTTAACTAGCCGAAACTTTTGAAGTTACAATCAATAATATTCTTGTTTAAGAATAATAAATTTGCGCTATTCAAAATTATACAGTAATCCATCAGATTAATGTTCAATCGTTTTTATTGTAACTGAACATAAAAAGTAACATTGTGTGTCTGTGTGTTTAACTTCGCGGCACATCTCCTCCTAGCCAACAAATCGTAGAACCACCAAAATTGGGTCACTTAAAGTTTAGGCGAATGAAAATTGAACTGCGCTATTTCTGTTCTGAAATTCATCTCGCAAGTGCAAAAATCGATAATGTGTTTGTTTAAACCTTATCCCATGCATTGAATAGTGAACTTTATTCAGTCAGCTGTTTGACGTGAACTGTGTTCACCACGCGTGCAAGCATGCGTAAATTGCATGAAAAATTAAAAAATCAAGATATAAAAACGAATCGCCGTAAACATTGTAGAAATTCGGCAAAGAAATGAATTTTCGGGATGTAACCCGGAGGGTTTTTTCGTATTAATCGTTTGGACTTTGTGAACACATACCAATTGTTTTCATAACATTTTTAACGCTTTAAATTAAATGTGACCATTTTGCAAAGCCGGGCAATACTGCTAGTTAACAATATATCAAACAATAGTTGTGATGCATGTGCCTGGTGTACCCTTATCAGACGGATAATCATAGCGGGTATATTAGGTTTCGCATATTTGTACTCTGGAGAACGGGTAAGTCGATTACATCGACTCCTGTGTTCAACTGGTGCTCATTTTATCGACCCAGAAAGGATGAAAGGCAAAGTCAACCTCAGTGGAATTTGAACTCGGAACGTAAAGACAGACGAACTACCACTAAATATTTTGCCCGGTGTGCTAACGACTCTGCCAGCTCGCCACCTTAAAATATGAAACGTTTCATGAATTTGCGTGTCGTCCATGCGTATAGCCATGCTAATAATGTTATGTGTATCATTTCAGTTTTGGAATATCTACTGTCGAAGCTAGGACCTCCTTTCTACTGTAGACACGAGGGCCTGAATCTGTGGTTTAGGGAGCCGATCGATAACATGACTCCAGGGCTCAACTGGTACTTATAGCTAACATCAATCCCAAAAGGATGAAAGGCATAATACTGATAATAATAATAATTATTATTATTATTATTATTGTTATTATTATTATTATAGAAAGAAAGAAAGAAAGAAAGAAAGAAAGAAGTAAGTGAAGCTGAAGCAAAGCCGTGTATGAATAAGTGTGCTTGTGTTTGTGGGTGTTTGTGGTGAGGTGGTGTGGGGTGGGGTGCAAGACCGTTTGGGGGAATCACATATTCAACGGTAGTATCCGAGAGGTTAATTAAACGATTTATTGATCTCGAAAAAATATTTACTGTAGGACAATGATAGGAGAGGCACAATAGTGATGGTGGTGGCGGTGGTGGTTGTGGCGGTCGTGGTGGTTGTGGCGGTGGAGGTGGTGCTGGCGGTGGTGGCGGTGGTGATGGTGGTGGTGGTGTCGATGGTGGTGGTGGTGGTTTGACGGTGTTTAATGTGGTGGTGGCGGTGGCGGTAGCGGTGGCGGTCGTGGTGGTGGTTGTGGCGGTCGTGGTGGTGGTTGTGGTGGGGGTGGTTGTGGCGGTGGTGGTGGTGCTGGCGGTGGTGGTGGTGGTGGTGGTGGTGGTGGCGATGGTGGTGGTGGTGGTTTGACGATGTTTAATGTGGTGGTGGCGGTGGCAGTAGCGGTGGCGGTCGTGGTGGTGGTTGTGGCGGTCGTGATGGTGCTGGCGGTGGTGGCGATGGTGGTGGTGGTGGTGGTGGTGGTTTGACGGTGTTTAATGTGGTGGTGGCGGTGGCGGTGGTGATCTCAGTGCTGGTTGGTTGGTTCGTCGTTGATTCATTGTTGGTGGATGGCGATGATGGCGTCCATGTCGAAAATGTAGTGACATCGGTGTTGGTGGTGGTGGTCGTGGTGGTCGTCGTCGTCGTGGCAGCGGTGGATTCGGCGGTGACGGTGGCGATGGTGGGGGTAGTAGTGGTGGGGTGGCGTCAGTTGTCTTGAAGTTGTAGTAATCGTCATCGTGTTGGTGGTCTCAGTAGTAGTAGTAGTAGTAGTAGTAGTGGAAATACTGAAAGTATTGTTGTATTGGTGGTAGTGGTAGTGGTAGTAGAGAGAATGGTTGGGGTTTCTGATAGTGATGATGGTCTAAGTAGCGATCGCCTCTTCTTAATAGTTGTAGTAGTGATGCTGATGGTGGTGGTGGTGGTGGTGGCGGCGGTAAGTGTGGTAGTAGTAGTGGTGGTAGTGATTATATATTGGTGGTAGTGGTGGTATTTGTGTTGGGAATACTGTGGAGTTGATGGTTTGGGCTCAGAGGCACTTGTGGTAGATGTGGTGGAGATGGAGGTAGTAGCGGTGGTAGTGGTGGTGATGGACATCGTGGGCGAAGTAGTGCTGGTGGTAATGATGTTGGTGATGGTGGTGGAGGCGAGCAATGACTAGTAATAGTAGTAGTAGTAGTAGCGGTGGAAGCGGAGATTGAAGTGGCGGTGGGTGATGGCGGCGGCGAAGGTGGTGGTAGTGGTTTTGGTTGTGGTGATGGTGGTGGTGGTAGTGGTGGCGGCGGCGGTGGCAGTGGTGGTGGTGGTGGTGGTTTTGGTTGTGGTGGTGGTGGTTTTGCTTGTGGTGGTAGCGGTGGTGGCGGCGGCGGCGGCGGCGGCGGTGGATTATTATTTAATGTGAAAAGTCATAACCACAATTTTCTGATACTAAATCTCGGTTAATTAGATCCTTAATGAAACCATATTTGATTTAATTACTTCTACGTTCTTGTTGTTTAACCTCAGCTCAACTCTGATCGATTAAATCTGTGATCAAAGGCGTTCTTGCAGTGACCATCCAGTCCCGGCTTTGCAAGAGTATGTCCATATGACAGTATTCTCTATGGAGCGGAAACTTCGGTTATGAAGAATGGACATAATAAGATAGTCTCGGGCACCACGTTTCTCATCATCATCATCATCTTCAACGGCTGAACATTACTGTATCGAGTCAAGCGCAGGCGTGGCTGAATGATAAGAAGTTTGCTCCGCAACCACACGAACCTGGGTTCAGTCCCATTGCGTGGCGCCATGGACAAGTGTCTTCTACTATAGCTTCAAGCTGACCAAAGACTTGAGAGTGGATTAGGCAGGCGGAAACTGAAATAAGTTCATCGTACACACACACACACACACATATACACATACACATGCACACACTCATATATGAGTTTGTGTGTGTGTGTGTGTGTGTGTGTGTGTCTACACATACACAATGAGATTGTACATACATACTGTCCCAGTGAAGACCTCAATAAAATGTAAGCACAACAGATCTGATATAATGATTTGGGATAGAGAAGTCAAATTGTGCACAGTTATGGAAGTCAGCTGCCCAGCAGATGTTAACATAAAGCTGAAGATCAGTGAAAAAGAGAACACCTATGCTGAACTATTGAGGAATCTGCTGTTACTCTATCCAGATTACAAGTTCAGGTTTATACCTGTAATTATTGGGGCACTGGGATACGTAACACACTGCCTAAATACCAACCTTGAGAAATTAGGCTTCTCAAAACCAGAAAGCTAATTCGAAGACTACAGATTCAATCCATCATTGGAATTGTAAATATCTCTAAAGCTTTCCAGGCGTTTATCATTTAAATGTATATGAGCATGTTTAGATATGTAACTCTATGCATGAGAATACATACATAAAACATACAAATATGCACATACATACATACCCCGTTGTTGATGTTGAAATTCCAATGAAGGAGCCTTGGATCTAGGTTAGAAACCAATTCTTTCTCTATTGGCAAGAAATCTTGAAATAAACTGAATAATGACAGACAGACAGATAAAGAGAGACATACACAGGACGTATTTGTTTGGCTTCGTACATCTGAGGAGCACTCCGTCGGTTACGACGATGAGGGTCCCAGCTGATACGATCAACGGAACAGCTTGCTCGTGGAATTAACGTGTAAGTGGCTGAGCACTCCACAGACACGTGTACCCTTAACGTAGTTCTCGGGGAGATTCAGCGTGACACAGAGTGTGACAAGGCTGGCCCTTTGAAATACAGGTACAACAGAAACAGGAAGAAAGAGTGAGAGAAAGTTGTGGTGAAAGAGTACAGCAGGGTTCACCACCACCCCCTGCAGGAGCCTCGTGAAGCTTTAGGTGTTTTCGCTCAATAAACACTCACAACACCCGATCTGGGAATCGAAACCGCGATCCTACGACCGCGAGTCCGCTGCCCTAACCACTGGGCCATTGCACCTCCAGGCTTCGTACATTAATTTGGGACTGATTGACAGGAAAGCTTTACTCAGAAGGGCTAAGTAAAAGTCTGAAAACAAGCATGGAAGTTTAGAACAAGCTTATGAAAATGCTTTTTAGCAGGCAAAGCTTTAAAAAATAATTAGATCGGCAAGATTAAGACGGGGCTGGTGCTAATAAGAATTTCACTTAAGGAAGATACGACAGCGTTATTCCCAGCTAAGGGAAGTAACTGCTACAAGATTAAATGACTGTCGATATTTCATTGCAAACGTGATTACTTTTGTTATTTTTTCCCCACTTCTAATTCAAATATATCCAAGACTGAATTATCGAATTTATCCTTTCTTTCATTTTTATTAAGAAAACAAAGTTAGTGTAGCTTGAATTATCGTTGAATGCAATTTTATGCACAAAACCAACTTCTTCCCTTAAATGATCGCCTATAAAAGTATAATCTTAGCCAACAGCAGTTATCTCCCTTACAACAGTGTCGTCTGATTTAATGTGTAGTCCGCTTTAAAACTGTAACTTAGAGGTTCGATAAATAGATTCCGCTGAAATATATACCAGAGTGAATTAACCCTTTGCCTGTCCAAAGCATTTTCATCACTTTCCCTGAACATCCAAGGAGCTTTCAGACCTTTAGTTTAACACTTGTTGCATACATTCTTAGTAATGTTTACCAAACTGTTAAATTACAGGGACGTAAACACACCAACACTGGTTGTCAAACTGCAGGGGAAGAAAGGGGTCTAATACACACATGTAGACACACACGCACAACAGGCTTCTTTCAGTTTCTGTCGACCAAATCCATTCACAAGGTTTTGGTTGGCCTGAAGCTATAGTGGAAGACACTTGCTCAAGGTGCCACACAGTGGGATTGAACCCACAACCATGTAGTTGGAAAGCAACTTTGTTACCACACAGCTGTTCCTGTAGTGGACAGTGCTTGTATAGATCAAGGCAGAATCAATGTAGTCTGGAACAACACGGGCAAACTAAATTTTAATCTTGGCTTTCAGTGAATCTGGTTCAAGTGTTGTTTGTTTCATTCATGTGTGAGACTTTCTGGTATTGGATATACATTTAACATCAATCAAGATAGACAGGAATGATTTTTGAGAGAAATCTGAGCTGTTATTTCAAGCAGGTCTGTTACCATTGCTGCTGGTTTTGATGTCCAACAGAACCAGTCTTGAATGCTTTCTTCCAGGGTTTTTCAGTCGGAGTATATGCTGTGTGTGTGTGTGTATATATATATATGTGTGTGTGTTTTTATACATACATACATACATATATATATATATAGTCGAAAGACACCTGTTGCTTTTGTCCTGTTTTTATTATTATTGTTTTTTGTATTTATATTCGTGTGGCATCGTCCGTTTTTCTGTCTTTGTTTCGTATACATTCGATCCTTTTTCCAAGAAATCTAATGCGCTTAGCTTAGTTTTTCCTTGGGGCTGGCCGGATTGGAGTGATCTCAAGATTAATCAGCCGAAATTGCGAGGATGATCCGGTTCTTGACTGAAGATTAGAGGCTTCAAATGACCCATCCGTTTTTTGTGTCGTCTATTTGAATGTTTTGCGTTCTTGTCCCATTTTGTATTTTTATATTTTCTATACATACATACATATATATATATATACACTCACACACACACATACGTGTGTGTGTGTGTATATGTATCTGTTGTATACTCTTTTACTTGTTTCAGTCATTTGACTGCAGCCATGCTGGAGCATCGCCTTTAGTTGAGCAAATCAACTCCGGGACCTATTCTTTGTAAGCCCAGTACTAGTGCTATAAGTCTCTTTTGCCGAATCGCTAAGTTACGGGGACATAAACACACCAGCATCGGTTGTCAAGCCATGTTGAGGACACATACACACATATATCCGACAAGCTTCTTTCAGTTTCCGTCTATCAAATCCACTCACAAGGCTTTGTCAGCCCAAGGCTATAGTAGAAGACACTTGCCCAAGATGCCACGCAGTGGGACTGAACCCAGAACCATATGGTAGGTAAGCAAGCTACTTACCACACAGCCACTCCTGCACCTTATATACATACGTCTGTGTATATGTGTGTGTATGTATATATATATATATATATATATGTGTGTGTGTATGTATATATATATATATATATATATGTGTGTGTGTATGTATATATATATATATATATAGTGTGTGTAATATATATATATATATATATGTGTGTATATATATATATATATATATATATATATATATATTTGTTCCCCACCACTCGACAACCAGTGTTGGTGTATTTACATCCCCTGTAACTTAGAGGTTTGGCAAAAGAGACCAATAGAATAAGTGCTAGGTTTTTAAAAAATAAATACTGGGATCAATTTGCTTGATTAGAATTTCAAGGCAGTGCTCCAGCATGGCAACAGTCATGTAAAAAGGTATTTTAGTTCTATGTCTTGATGACGAAAGTTCTTTGGTTTTCCTGAATTCTCTCAATAAAAAAAAAAACATCAAATAAGAGAAGAAAAGCAAAAAAAAAACAA
>NC_043017.1:12230652-12278152 GCF_006345805.1 Octopus sinensis | reverse complement strand
CACTGCATGTGTGTGTAGAATGTGTGGAGAGTGTATGTGCATAGTGTTCTGTCTGTATATGTAAAGTGATGTGTGTGTGTTAGTATTCAAAAGTTTATATACATAATAACCCTAACAAGGAGGTAACACAACACCGCCAGTCAATGATAGATAATGATTTCTCTTTCTGTTTTTTTATGTTTTATGTTTTGTTTTGTTAAGCAACATCTTCCTCTAAAACTTACCTCCATCATCACAAACCTGGCTGTATGAATCATTTTGCTATTTACACACACACACACACACACACATAATGTACATACACATATTTGGCACGTTGTTGTACACCAAAAAACCCGTCCACCACAGCAGAATTGATACCAGTGCTGGTGCCACATAACAAGCACCCAGTAACCTCTGTAAAGTGGTTGGCATTAGGAAGGGCATCCAGCCATAAAAACCATGCCAAAACAACCAATGTAGCCTAGTGTGTTCCCCCCCCCCCCAGCCTTATCAGCTCCGGTCAAACTGTCCAACCCCATGCCAGCATGGAAAACGGACATTAAATGAGGATGATCCATCACCATTTAACATCTATGTTCCACTCCACAAGCATAAAAGAGTGGTGTTAGGGCTGTGAAATCTTGTACGCATTTCAACTCCTATTGATAATTTCTTTGTTTCTTTCCAGGTAAGATAGGCATCTGACTCTTCAAAGACTTCAAAACTAGCAAGTAGCTACTTCTCTTGAAAATGGACAAGATTTAGCGTCATGATGTTATCAAGTACCTGTAAGAAAAAGAGTTTAGCCCCCAACAGCATTCATGCTGACATAGCTGCTGTATTAGATGACGCTCCAGCTTTATGAACAGTGCAAAAGTGAGCAGCTGAATTTAGGAGGGGAAGGGAGAGTATGGAAGATGAGCCAAGGTTTGGACATCCTGCAACTGCCACCACCGAGGAAAACATTGATCATGTTCACCGCATGCTGATGGATGACAGGTGATTGAGCCAATGTTTTTAGCATATCTTGGGAGTGAGGACACCTGATTAAAAGCACACCAGGTTGATCACATCACAGGAAAATCTGACATTGTTTGAGGCAAATCCTGCTGGTTTCCTTGAATATTTCCTAACAGAGATTGATTATTAACTTCAGAGACAAAGAGACAATCTATGCAGTGGAATCATCCCTCCAAAGAAGGCGAATGCCATCTCATCTGCAGGGAAGGTGATGGCATCAGTTTTCTGGAATGCAGAAGGCATTGTGTCTATTGACTATCTTCAAAAGGGCCACCACCATCGATGAAGAGTAGTATGCCAACTTGCAGGGGCAGTTATGAAAGGCTATCAAGACCAAACGCCCAGGAAAACTGATGAAAGGGGTCTTGATTCATCAAGGGAACGCTCCAGCACACAATTCCTTGGTTTCAATGACTGCTGTGTATGACTGTAGTTTTGAATTGGTTGATTACTGTCCCTATTCTCCGGATTTGGCCACATCTGACTATCACCTGCTCCCCAACATGAAAAAAACAAAAAAAAACACTTGGTTGGGAACCCTTAAAACATTGATGATGACATATCTGCTGTGGATGACTTTTTTTTTTTTACCAAAAGGATGAAAGGATCTTCACCAATGGGATCCAAGCACAGCAACATCAATGGAAGAAGTGTGTGGACCACATCGGGGACTATGTTGAAAAAAAATACCTTGGAATATCTGGGTCAACCTATGACTTTTTCCAACCAACCCTCATAAACACACACAATATTCATACACACGCAGTACGCTCTGTAAAGTGGTTGGCGTTAGGAAGGGCATCCAGCCGCAGAAATCAAGCCAAAACAGACAGCTGAAACCTGTTGCAACTCTCTGGCTTACCAATCCCAGTCAAACAGTCTAACCCATGCCAGCATGGAAAATAGACGTTAAATGAGGATGAGCCATCATCTTTTAACATCTATGTTCTACTCTACAAGCACGCACACATACGCACATAACATTACAAACACATACACTACATACGCATACTTGCAACACTACATACACACATGCAATGCTTTATATATATGCACAGATGCAACAGTAAACACACAGCCACACACACACACACACACATGTGCCTATATACAACATCTTACATCAAAGTTTTAGATGGACATGAAATGAAATCGGTGTTTGATGCGTGTATGTGTGCGTGAGTTCTGCACACGTGTATGTTTGAGTGTTGTTGTGTGTGTGTGTGTAAGTGTATAAGTGTCACATGAGGGTGTTACACATGCATGTGACATGCATGCAAGTCATGTGTGTGTGTGTGTGTGTGAGAGAGAGTGAGTGTATGAATAGAGTGCAGTATCACATTTCTACACGCTTGGCTGAACAAACGCCAAAAGAGTTTCTTAATCAACTTAGAACTGAGCCATTGTTAAGATCTGCTCACAGTACATTTTGGTTAGTAAAGAAAGAAAATGTTTTACAGTTCCTATGCTGCGAGGAGGGGAGGGGGACAAAGCAGGGTAAATGTCTTCATACACACTGTGTATATACATGTATGTATAAAGTGTATGTGTGAGTGAATATAGTGTATGTATGTATTTATATGCAAGAATGTGCCTGTATGTGGGTGTATGTGTGTGTATGTATGTGTGTGTGTATGTATGTATATACATATATATTTATGTATGTATGTATATATTTGTGTGCATATGTGTGTATATACATATATGTATGTGTATGCATGTATATATATGGGTGTGTATATATATGTGTGTATATACATGTGTATATACATGTGTGTATATGCATGTGTGTATATACATGTGTATATACGCATGTGTGTATATGCATGTGTGTATATGCATGTGTGTATATGCATGTGTGTATATACATGTGTATATACGTGTGTGTATACGTGTGTGTATATGCATGTGTGTATATGCATGTGTGTATATGCATGTGTGTATATGCATGTGTGTATATGCATGTGTGTATATGCATGTGTGTATATACATGTGTATATACATGTGTGTATACATGTGTGTATATGCATGTGTGTATATGCATGTGTGTATATACATGTGTGTGTATGTATGTGTGTACGTATGTGTGTATGTATGTGTACATATATGTGTATGTGTTGGGTGTGTGTGTGTGTGTGTGTGTGTGTGTGTGTGTGTGTTGGGGTTGTGTGTGTGTATATTATTGGGGGGGGGGGTTCTTGATATTTCAAGTTTGAGGGGGGCGGGTTATGAAATATGTTTTGCCAACAGTAAGCAAAATGTTATCAGCAGGAAGGTAGAATGTTGTCCAAAGTTGTCCAAGAATCAATGTGTATATTTGTCCTCCTTAGTAAACAGCTGGACTGTTGGTTGCTATGGCCAGTCATTGTTGATTGGTCAACGGATCAGTTAGCTGACCGACCAGATGAGAATGAGTAGCTGTGTCAAATAAAGGGATGCCCTTGATCAAAGAACATACCTACACATATATATATACATGCTCACACACGTATATAATATATAATATATATATATATACACACACACATACATGTGTGTGTATGTCTATGTGTGTATATATATATATATATGTGTATATACACACACACATGTGAGTGTATGCCTATATACACACATATATACATACATACATATACACATATGTATATATATACATATAGACATATACACATGTATACATATATACATATACACATGTATACATATACACATATATACATATACACATGTATACATATATACATATACACATATATATATATATATACATATACACATACGCATATATATATATACATATACACATACGCATATATATATATATATATATACATATATATATACATATACACATATATATACATATATATATACATATATATATACATATACACATATATATACATATATATATACATATACACATATATATACATATATATATACATATACACATATATATACACATATATATATATACATATATACATATATATACATATATACATATATACATATTTCTACATGAAATGAGTCAGATCAGGGTAGATGTGAAACGTAACCAAAAAGATGTTGAGATGGTTTGTTTGGCAGTGAACATGAAAGATTCCAGACAAATAGTTTGTCACGGTAAAATGGTACAGGTGGCAGAAATGTCTTGGAGCTATTAAGATCAATGTACCAAAAGGTCACACCAATTCCAGAACCTGCAACAGAGAAAACAAATCAGACACATTAGACAATAGGCGGTAACTTAATATGAAACAATGTGTGTTCACACAAACACACACACACACGCAAACTCACATGAACAGAAGCTCACATATACATGCAAACTAGCTCTCATACATACATACATACGCACATACACAGACTCAAACACACACACACTCATGCACACTCACACAAAAGTTAACACATTCATACTTCATACAAATGCACACAAGCATGCACACACAGACACATACATGAATGCATGTATACACACACACACACACACTATACATACGAAAGCTCATACACACACACACACAAAGGCAGTGACCTGGCAGAAACGTTAGCACGCCGGGCGAAATGCGTAGCCATATTTCATCTGCCGTTACGTTCTGAGTTCAAATTCCGCCGAGGTCGACAAATTAAGTACCAGTTACGCACTGGGTTCGATATAATCGACTTAATCCCTTTCTCTGTCCTTGTTTGTCCCCTCTATGTTTAGCCCCTTGTGGGTAGTAAAGAAATAGGTATTTCGTCTGCCGTTACGTTCTGAGTTCAAATTCCGCCGAGGTCGACTTTGCCTTTCATCCTTTCGGGGTCGACAAATTAAGTACCAGTTATGCACTGGGTTCGATATAATCGACTTAATCCATTTGTCTGTCCTTGTTTGTCCCCTCTGTGTGTAGCCCCTTGTGGGTAGTAAAGACATAGGTATTTCGTCTGCCGTTACGTTCTGAGTTCAAATTCTGCCGAGGTCGACTTTGCCTTTCATCCTTTCGGGGTCGATTAAATAAGTACCAGTTACGCACTGGGGTCGATATAATCGACTTAATTCATTTGTCTGTCCTTGTTTGTCCCCTCTATGTTTAGCCCCTTGTGGGTAATAAAGAAACACATATATACACACAAGCTAACAAGCTAACACACATTCATGCACACACGCACACACAGAAAGCTTACACATATTTACGTATAGATGAACTCATACAAGCTTTCACAATACATAACTCACCTTTATGGTACCCTGGCTGTTAGCAGCAACAAGAACATTAGAGCCCTGTAAAAGAGAAGCAGAAAAACCCGTCAGAATCAACAAATACAAAAATATCAATGAACCCCAGGGAAGGGAAACCACAGGGAATCTGACATTCAGTGGAGGGGAGAGAGAGGAAATACATTGGATCTCCAGAGCTCCAGACACACACACACATGCACACACAATCATCATCATCATTCTAATGTCAGCTTTTCCATTGCTTGCACGTATACGCTTTACTCTTTTACTTGTTTCAGTCATTTTACTGCAGCCATGCTGGAGCACCGCCTTTAGTCAAGCAAATCAACCCCGGGACTTATTCTTTGTAAGCCCAGTACTCATTCTATCGGTCTCTTTTGCCGAACTGCTAAGTGATGGGGATGTAAACTCACCAGCAATCGGTTGTCAAGCAATGCTAGGGGGACAAACACAGACACACAAACACATACATACATATATATATACATATATACGAAAAGCTTCTTTCAGTTTCCGTCTACCAAATCCACTCACAAGACATTGTGACACTTTGCCCAAGATGCCATGCAGTGGGACTGAACCCGGAACCATGTGGTTAGTTAGCAAGCTACTTACCACACAGCCACTCCTGCGCCTATCAGAAGGAATTTGTTGAAGTTTTTCTATGACTGGATGGATGCCCTTCCTAGTGCCACCCTTCTCCTGTTTTCAGGTAAGGTAATATTTCCCCGTAGCTAGACACGTTTTTCATGGAAAACTAGAAGTGAATAGCATCACTGGTATGAAAATAATAGTCCTTCACAGCCATCACATGCTGCTGAGACACAAACACACATACGTGTGTGTGTGTGTGTGTGTGATTAGGAAAGGCATTGTGGGATTAAGAAGGGCATCCAGCGATAGAAACCAAGCCAAATGAGACTTGAACTTGGTACAACTCTCTGGCTTGCCAGCTCTGCTCAAACTGTTTAACCCATGCCAGTATGGATAACAGACATTAAAGGATGATGATATATATATATGTGTGTGTGTGTGTGTGTATATATATATATATATATATACATACACACACACACACACAGGTGAGTGTATGGCTATATATATATGTATATATACACACACACACATATTTCTACAAGAAATGAGTCAGATCAGGGTAGATATGAAACACACACATATATATATATATATACACATACACACACGATGGGCTTCCACACAGTTTCCATCTAACTCCACTCAAAAGGCTTTAGTCAGCCAGAGGCTATAGTAAAGGACACTTGCCCAAGATGTCATGCAGTGGGGCTGATCCCAATATATATAGACACACACACATGCACACACTCAAATACATACACATGTACACGTGTGTGAGATGGATAAAAGTCATTGCCTTTGCATCTGTCAGAAATCATGGATGTATGGAGAGAGCTTGAAATGGTCAAGGAAGAATTTAGATATCTGTTGGCAAGTAGAAATTAGTTCATATTTAAAGATATGAACAGGAAGATGGTTGATATATAAACATCAACAGGAAAAAAAAACCCCCATAAACTAATCCTTTCAAACAAAACAAAAAGACCCCACATTGATCTCCATGTGTCTAACACACGTGGACATGCCTACAAAGTCAGAAAACAACACAGCTCCCATGACTTTCGGAAACATTTTTTCACGCTCAGAGTTGCTGAAGCATGGAATAAACTGCCTGCGTCAGTTGTTGACTGCCATGACATTGCATCCTTTAAAGCCCTCATGCTTTCCGAAATCTGCCGAAACTACACCTGATTATATATACACTTTAGATGAGTTGTAGTGCACCTGAGCACTGTACACAATTATTATTATTATTACTATTGTGATATTTGTTTTGCCCAAGTTGTACAATCACTGCTGGTCCCCCTTATCATACAGAGAGTCCAAGAGCGACTGCTTAGAAACTCACTAACCAATCCTAGTGTAGGGGGGGTGGCGAATGGGGGGAGGGGTGGTAGGACGAGGGGAGGCAGAGGATTTGGGGAGGTGGCGGGCAAGGGGAGACAGTGGACAATACACTTACTGGTCTCCAAGTTACAGCACTGACAAACTCATTGGCATCGTCTTCCTTTTTATCTTTCTCCTGAAATAAATAAAAAAAAATCAGTGAAATAAGAATCAACTCTGAAATGAGTTTCTACAATGGATGGGTTTCTTGGTCTTCTATACTAAGCTCTGTGTGTGTGTGTGTGTGTTATGAATATTGTTTTAACCCTTTCATTACCATATTTATTTTGAGATGATCTGTGTTTCTTTCAATTACTTTAAATATAACAAATACTTTAGTAAAATAACTTTGTTATCATTAAGCTAGTGTTAGGAACATAAACTATGACTAAGGTATGGTGGAAGATTTTAATTCAAAACTTATGAAAATAAGACATTTGCACTCAGAGCCAGAGGCCGGTTTCAGCCGGGTTGGTAACGAAAGGGTTAAAGTACAGACTACAGGTAGGAAGAAGAAGAGTAGGATCGGGTATAAAATAATTGTCAATTTTGTATTAAGATTTAACACCAAATTAGGGGTGCAACTTATACACAAATAAATACAGTTAACTAGCCCTGATAAAGGTAAAAACATAGCCAAGGGCAACAACCCAACTACCAAAACTGGAAGTAAGCAAAAAAAAATTGTTTATCAAATACTTTAACAAAAATATAAAAATCGATACAAAGGATACGAAACAGCAATGACAGAGATAAAAAATAAAAGTTAAACTGACCAGTACACTTCGGACAGTATCAAATTTGTAGGTCATCAACTGTTTGGAGAGTCCTTTATAATATATATACAGAGCGTTGTTTTCACTACCTGAAATGGAAAAGGGTTGCAAGTTCAAATCTGACCTCATGGTTCCACCCACCAAAAACATCATTTTACAATCTGTTTTACCTATTTCTTTACTACCCACAAGGGGCTAAACACGGAGAGGACAAACAAGGACAGACAAAACGGATTAAGTCGATTATATCGACTCCAGTGCATAACTGGTACTTATTTAATCGACCCTGAAAGGATAAAAGGCCAAGTCGACCTCGGCGGAATTTGAACTCAGAACGTAGCGGCAGACGAAATACCTATTTCTTTACTACCCACAAGGGGCTAAACACAGAGAGGACAAACAAGGACAGACAAACGGATTAAGTCGATTATATTGACCCCAGTGCATAACTGGTACTTATTTAATCGACCCCGAAAGGATAAAAGGCCAAGTCGACCTCGGCGGAATTTGAACTCAGAACGTAGCGGCAGACGAAATACTAAGCATTTCGCCCAGTGTGCTAACAATTCTGCCAGCTCGCCGCCTTATAATCTGTTTCACCATGCTTGGATGGATCCTCATCAGCACAGCAATGACTCATTAATCACTACAATCTATTCTCCTCTCTATGGACCAGCATCCTGATTTAGCATGAGGCCCTACATCCTAAGATACAACCTTCATTTCTTCCTTGGTTGTACTCTTCCAAAGGATTCTTCCACTTGCATTTCTTTTGCTCGTTTGCATTAGTCATCTGACTACGGCCATGCTGGTGCATCACCTTTAGTCAAACAAATCAACCCCAGGACTTATTCTTTATAAGCCTAGTACTTATTCTATCAGTCTCTTTTGCCAAACCGCTAAGTTACAAGGACGCAAACACATCAACATCGGTTGTCAAGCGATGGAGGGGGGAACAGGCACAAAAACATATACATATACAATGGGCTTCTTTCTGTTTCCATCTACCAAATCCACTCAAGGCTTTGGTCAGCCCAAGGCTTACAGTAGAAGACACTTGTACAAGGTGCCACGTAGTGGGACTGAACCCAGGACCAAGTGGTTGGTAAGCAAGCTACTTACCACATCGAACCCAGTGTTTCACTGGTACTTTATTGACCCCCAAAACGATGAAAGGCACAGTCGACTTCAGTAGAATTTTGGAATTTGAACTCAGAACAAAGACGGACGAAATGCTGTTAACCATTTTGCCCAGCTTGCTAACAATTCTGCCAGCTCACTGTCTAATAATGAAAGGCAAAGTTGACCTTGGTGGAATTTGAACTCAGAATGTAGTGGCAGATGAAATACCTATTTCTTTACTACCCACAAGGGGCTAAACACAGAGGGGACAAACAAGGACAGACATAGGTATTAAGTCGATTACATTGACCCCAGTGCGTAACTGGTACTTAATTTATCGACCCCGAAAGGATGAAAGGCAAAGTCGACCTCGGCGGAATTTGAACTCACAACGTAACGCAGACGAAATACCGCTAAGCATTTCGCCCGACATGCTAACGATTCTGCCAGCTCGGCACCATCAATAACAATAATAATCCTTACCACATGCTACATAGTCGCCATCAGTAGCAAGTCCAACAAAGTTCTTCTCATTGATGTGTCCCTTAAATGTACGGAGGCAGTTAATTTTGTTGACATTCCACAATTTCAGTTGGCTATCTGTTGACCTACAATTAAAAATAAACACAATCAAACATCATTAGTTCTCTACATCTACTAACCCAATCCCCAACATATTACTGTTACAACAACAACAATTTTACTACCACTGGCATGGAACAGTCAAATAGTTGTAGAGGGAGAGGATAATTGGTGAGTGCTACAGAAAACTTGTGTGTGTGTGTGTGTTGGAGCCTGGTGCAGCTCCTGTCAAACCGTCCAACCCATGCTAGCTTAGAAAACAAGATGATGCATTGTACAGTTTAACAGCATCACAATTACAGTTATATTAACCTTAAAAAAGTCTTGTTGAAAACTAAGTTAAAAGTCCAGCATTGTAATGATTTTGTTATACGACAGAAATGAATGATAGAAAGGGTTTGAGTTTTCTATTTAAATTAAAGAGTCTCTTACTTCCTTCAAAATGAATGTAAATAAGGTTAGTATGATTTCTGTGATATGCATTTTAGGACTGACTGACTGATGCAGTCCCATGTGGTATTTATTCATACAGGAAGTTAAGGGTTAAGGAAGTAAACAAATATCTACTTACGCTGATACTAAATCTTCGGGATTAAGGAACTTGGCATAAGACACGGCCTTTCTGTGTCCTCTAAAAACAGATAATGCTTGTTTTGTATTCCTGAGATCATAATAGTGGACACAGTGGTCTAAAGAAAGAGCAAGAGAAAACAAAAGAATAATTAGTTTTGGCAAACACGTGAATGAACATATACATGTTTTTATGTGCAAGTGAACGAGTGTGAGTGAGAAAATGTGAGTGGGAGGGAGGAGTGAATGAGTAAATACGCATGTCATCATCATCGTTTAACGTCCGCTTTCCATGCTAGCATGGGTTGGACGGTTCAACTGGGGTCTGTGAAGCCAGAAGGCCCAGTCTGATCTGGCAGTGTTTCTACAGCTGGATGCCCTTCCTAACGCCAACCACTCCGTGAGTGTAGTGGGTGCTTTTTATGTGCCACCGACACAGGTGCCAGACGAGGCTGGCGAACGGCCACACTTGGATGGTGTTTTTTTATGTGCCACCGACACAGGTGCCAGTCGAGGCTGGCAAACAGCCACACTCGGATGGTGTTTTTTTATGTGCCACCGACACAGGTGCCAGTTGAGGCTGGCGAACGGCCATGCTCGGATGGTGTTTTTTATGTGCCACCGACACAGGTGCCAGACGAGGCTGGCAAACAGCCACACTCGGATGGTGTTTTTTTATGTGCCACCGACACAGGTGCCAGTCGAGGCTGGCGAACGGCCACGCTCAGATGGTGTTTTTTATGTGCCACCGACACAGGTGCCAGTCGAGGCTGGCGAACGGCCATGCTCAGATGGTGTTTTTTTATGTGTCACCGACACAGGTGCCAGACGAGGCTGGCAAACGGCCATGCTCGGATGGTGTTTTTTTATGTGCCACCGACACAGGTGCCAGTCGAGGCTGGCGAACGGCCACGCTCGGATGGTGTTTTTTATGTGCCACCAACACAGGTGCCAGTCGAGGCTGGCGAACGGCCATGCTCGGATGGTGTTTTTTATGTGCCACCGACACAGGTGCCAGTCGAGGCTGGTGAACAGCCACGCTCGGATGGTGTTTTTTACATGCCACCGGCATGTGGGGGTTGAAATACATTACCATTCTTTCCATTAATTTTGAAAATAGTGAAGAATTCAGTAAAATAATTTTTGCTATTTCTAACCCACCTGAGACTGCTACCAGCACTTTTTTTCCAAGAGTCCCAAATTAAAATCTCCCATCAGAGCTTAGCGTTAATTTATGTTCCAAACAGCTTAATAATGACAAAAATATTTTACTAATTTCTTTGTTATTTTCAAAATTAATTGAAGTAAATACTGAGTATCTCAACAGAAATCATCATCATCATCATTTAACGTCCGTTCTCCATGCTAGCATGGGTTGGACGGTTCGACCGGGGATCTGGGAAGCCAGAAGGCTGCACCAGGCTCCGGTCTTATCTGGCAATGTTTCTACAGCTAGATGCCCTTCCTAACGCCAACCACTCCGCAAGTGTGGTGGGTGCTTTTTACGTGCCACCTGCACTGGAGCCAGGCGAGGCTGGCATCGGCCACGGTCGGATTGGTGTATTTTATGTTCCACCTGCATGGAAGCCAGTCGAGGCGGCACTGGCTTCGGCCACGATTTACAAAAAGGTTAAAATAGTGTTTGGAACAGAAACATGAAATTTTGATTGAAACTTTTAATTTAGATCACTTTAATTCTACTGAAATACACTGCCTGTATTTAAGTTAATTTGTATTTAAATTAATTTGTATTTCAATTAATTTAGTAAAATAACGGTCATCATGAAGCTGGTGTTTGGAACAATACTCTTACTCTTTTACTTGTTTCAGTCATTTGACTGTGGCCATGCTGGAGCACCACCTTTAATCGAGCAACTCGACCCCAGGACTTATTCTTTGTAAGCCCAGTACTTATTCTATCGGTCTCTTTTGCCGAACCGCTAAGTGACGGGGACATAAACACACCAGCATCGGTTGTCAAGCAATGCTAGGGGGACAAACACAGACACACAAACATATATATATATATATATATACATATATACGACAGGCTTCTTTCAGTTTCCATCTACCAAATCCACTCACAAGGCATTGGTCAACCCGGGGCTATAGCAGAAGAGACTTGCCCAAGATGCCACGCAGTGGGACTGAACCCGGAACCATGTGGTTGGTTAGCAAGCTACTTACCACACAGCCACTCCTGTGCCTATGAAATTCTGCAATATGAAATTCTGATGGAAGGTTTTAATTTAAATCACTTTAAAAATGGAGTTTGTGTCATAGAATCAGAGCCAATGTCTCTCAGGGGTTTGGGATCAAAAGAGTGAGGGCAAAAGGTTCGTTAATACTCACCAGCAGAGCCATATGCCAAGTGGAATCGACTACCAGGATTGAAACGCACACAGCAAACATTGGCTTTTGTTTCTAGGCAGGTCGTAGAGTGGTCTACATTCACTGACCATAGACGGACTGAGAGAGAGAGAAAAATACAACAGAAAGTGACAGAGGTTTTACAGACATATGCAGACATCTTAGAAGTATATAGTCTCAGATGTGATGTAGAAGTGTAGTAATGTTCATAGGTGGTGGTGGGGGAGGAGGAGGAGATGATGATGTCAGTTGTGGTGGTGGTGGTAGTAGTGATGATAGTATGGGGGTGGTGGGGGTGGTGGTGTTGGAACAGATGATATTGGTGAAGGATGAAGTTATCAATGTAAGGCAGAATATCCACAGACAAACTGATAGAATAAGTACTAGGCTTACAAAGAACTTATTCTATCAGTCCCTTTTGCCGAACTGCTAAGTTACGGGGACGTAAACACACCAGCATTGGTTGTCAAGCGATGTTGGGGACAAACACAGAAACACAAACATATACACATACATATATATGACGGTCTTCTTTCAGTTTCCGTCTACCAAATCCACTCACAAGGCTATAGTCAGCCCAAAGCTATAGTAGAAGACACTTGCCCAAGGTGTCACACAGTGGGACTGAACCCGGAACCATGTGGTTCATAAGCAAGCTACTTACCACACAGTCACTCATACATATATATATATATATATATATATATATATGAAGTAATGGCTTGTTGCCACTTTAATGTGGCACTCCCAGGAAAGGGAAGAATGCTACTGCTATTTAGCAAAGGAAAAAGAATCAACAGCATCCTGCTCAGGTAAATTGCATCCTCTGACAGGTGTCTTCAGAGAGGATGTTGTTAATAGGAATATAGAAAACAGTGAGAAGGGTGACATGAGAAACTGCAAATTTATTGTAAAATAAGATAGGGGTACATTGGAACATTAATGATACATTTAGGGGTACATCAGTGTGTTTATGAAAGATAGATGTGGTGGCTTACATCCATACATCAAAGACAGGCAATCTTACCTTTTGAATCATCTGAACCTGACGCTAACAGTTTGGGGTCCATCCGGTTAAAATCCACACTCCAGCACCTTTTCTCATGTTCCTTTGGAGAGAAAGGAGACAGAATTGAGAGACAAATGAATAAATCGGCAATTAGACATTTTTTACATAATCACAGAGATACAGAGAAGAAAGGTAGAGAACCAATATCTAGGCAGTGGTCAGACGTCACCTACAGACAAAAAGGGGGGGGGTCATGGTGGCAATGGGAGTCATGGTGGAAATGGGGAGTCATGGTGGCAATGGGGAGTCATGGTGGCAATGGGGAGTCATGGTGGCAATGGGGAGTCATGGTGGCAATGGGGAGTCATGGTGGCAATGGGGAGTCATGGTGGCAATGGAGAGTCATGGTGGCAATGGAGAGTCATGGTGGCAATGGAGAGTCATGGTGGCAATGGAGAGTCATGGTGGCAACGGAGAGTCATGGTGGCAACGGAGAGTCATGGTGGCAACGGAGAGTTATGGTGGCAACGGAGAGTCATGGTGGCAACGGAGTCATGGTGGCAACGGAGAGTCATGGTGGCAACGGAGAGCCATGGTGGCAACGGAGAGTCATGGTGGCAACGGAGAGTCATGGTGGCAATGGAGAGTCATGGTGGCAATGGAGAGTCATGGTGGCAATGGAGAGTCATGGTGGCAATGGAGAGTCATGGTGGCAATGGAGAGTCATGGTGGCAACGGGGAGTCATGGTGGCAACGGGAGTCATGGTGGCAACGGAGAGTCATGGTGGCAATGGAGAGTCATGGTGGCAATGGAGAGTCATGGTGGCAATGGAGAGTCATGGTGGCAATGGAGAGTCATGGTGGCAATGGTGATGAATTGACAGGATTGCTACAGCACTGGACATATTGCTTTTGCAGCAGTTGTTCTGACTGTACTCTGAGTTCAAATCACATCAAGGCCAGCTTTGTCTTTCATCCCTTTCAGATCAATAAAAAAAGGACTAATCTAAGGTGGTGGATTGACAGAACTATAAGAATGTTGAACTAAATGTCTTCTGGTATTTGTTCTGGCTATTTACATTCTGGGTTCAAATCCCACTGTGGCCTACATGGGTGGTAATAAAGTAAATCTGTCACCCAGTTTAACACCACAATCTGGCACCTTGGGTGCCTTTAACAGAGTCAACCCTGCAGTAAACATTCAGGCCAGGTTTCCAATTTGAGGACAGAATACCTCCTTTCCCATCTTGGAGGCCCTGTAAATTGTCATAGGCACTGCCTACACTCCAGACTAATTGATTCTTTTTAAAATTCAGACCCACAATGGGATATGGAAAAAGAATTTTTTTTTCTTGAGAATTAGTACAGATTAGTTAGGTTCTTACCTGGAAAACCCTGGTTTTGGTTCCATGGAAAGCATCCCAAAGCGTAACGGTACCTTCGTAATCAGAACTGGCCAACATACTTTTGTGATAGGAACTCCAGGTAACACAGCTACAACAGAGTTAAATAACGAAAATAACAGCTTATCCAAACAAGCAATGCAAAAGAAACAATGTCTATCCATTCATCTTCTCCACCCACTAATCCCGAGTGGATCATCCTGATATTGCCCTTAGACACCTCCTCCATAGGGTCCTATCAGAACCAACCGTCATTCCACTTTCCTGCTTGATTCCCATGTGTGATTGACTAAGACTCTTTTTTTTTTTAGTTGTTTCAGTCATTTGACTGTGGCCATGCTGGAGCACCGCCTTTAGTCGAGCAAATCGACCCCGGGACTTATTCTTTGTAAGCCCAGTACTTATTCTATCGGTCTCTTTTGCCGAACCGCTGACGGGGACGTAAACACACCAGCATCGGTTGTCAAGCAATGCTAGACGGACAAACACAGACACACAAACATATACACACACATACATATATATAAATACATATATACGACAGGCTTCTTTCAGTTTCCATCTACCAAATCCACTCACAAGGCATTGGTCGTCCCGGGGCTATAGCAGAAGACACTTGCCCAAGATGCCACGCAGTGGGACTGAACCTGCAACCATGTGGTTGGTTAGCAAGCTACTTACCACACAGCCACTCCTATCCAACCATCTTATTCTTGGTCTACTCCAAGGTCTCTTACCAGTTAGCCTGGCTTGAAAAATCAGTCGGTGACGTTCTAGCCATATATTTGTTGTACCAGAGCAGTGACCTCTCAATGTGGAGAAGTAACATATAAATCCATTGTGTGGATGATTGATCATTAAAATCTCTGGTACTGAAAACATGACTACACAACATAGCTTCAATGAATAGGTCAGTTGTCCAAATTTGCCGTTTAACTGCCAGTTGAACAAAGGTAAAGTGCACACACAAAGGATAACATTAGCAGTTCAAAGACATCATCATCATCATCATCGTTTAACGTCCGCTTTCCATGCTAGCATGGGTTGGACGGTTCAACTGGGGTCTGGGAAGCCCGAAAGCTGCACCAGGCCAGTCAGATCCAGCAGTGTTTCTACAGCTGGATGCCCTTCCTAACACCAACCACTCCGAGAGTGTAGTGGGTGATTTTATGTGCCACCGACACAGGTGCCAGGCGAGGCTGGCGAACGGCCACGCTCAGATGGTGCTTTTTTATGTGCCACCAACACAGGTTTATATCACATTATACACAAAGTGTAGGAATGGCTGTGTGGTAAGTAGCTTGCTTACCAGCCACATGGTTCTGGGTTCAGTCCCACTGCATGGCACCTTGGGCAAGCGTCTTCTACTATAGCCTCGGGCCGACCAAAGCCTTGTGAGTGGATTTGGTGGACAGAAACTGAAAGAAGCCCGTCGTGTGTGTGTGTGTGTCCTCAACATCGCTTGACAACTGATGCTGGTGTGTTTACATCCCCGTAACTTAGCGGTTCGGCAAAAGAGATTAATAGAATAAGTACTAGGCTAACAAAGAATAAGTCCTGGGGTCGATTTGTTCGACTAAAGGCAGTGCTCCAGCAAGGCCGCAGTCAAATGACTAAAAGAATAATGAAAGCAACATCAGATTAAAATAGCCATCTGGCATCATATTTAATTTAAAAGTATCATGAAAGTCAAATTAACTGTAGCATTTGTTCTGAAATACTATCTTTTATGGACATGCTGTATTTAAAAACAATATATATATATATTGGAAGCAGATGAAACCATACAACAGCAACAGGTGAGAATGTTGTGAGCATTGAGTAAATACTATT
Source organism: Octopus sinensis (assembly GCF_006345805.1). Taxonomy (NCBI): domain Eukaryota; kingdom Metazoa; phylum Mollusca; class Cephalopoda; order Octopoda; family Octopodidae; genus Octopus; species Octopus sinensis. The sequence continues at coordinate 12,261,274 of NC_043017.1, read as the reverse complement.
GACAATTCCCAACAACGCAGAAATGTGTATCAAGCATACTCTCTTGCTACTGCTGCAATGATTTTCACCTGCCACTGCTAGATCTGTCTATGGTTGAGTGCCCTTCCTGTTACCAACCTTTATCTGTTTCCAAGTAAGGTGATATTTTCCCCCTGACCAGGCATGTTTTACCAATCGATACCTTTTCTTATGAGAAAATCCACCCCATATCAGTTAACAAAAAAAAAAGACAACACCCTATATTTTCATTCTCAAAAACAACTCATCAAAAGGTGCAGAATGGAACAAACCTTATCTTGGAATTGCAGACCATTTCATGGACTGGGTAATGTATGTCAACCACATCTTTTATTACAGCCTCATATTCAAAGACCTGAGAGTAAAATAGATCAAAAGAAGATTTTTGTTTTAAAATAAATTCATATATTTTTGGTGTAGGTTGTAGGAAACTAAAGAATGGAGGAATGAGCCTCTGTGTCACAGACTAGGCAGATAACTTGGATGAGGAGGAGACTGGAATTAAAAAGGTCTGATTTATCATTTCAGATTTTGAAAATTCTTTTAAGCCAAAAATTAAAATGCAAATACAATTTCTTTTGAAATTACAGGCTCGTATATTATGATTAAAAAACAAAAAAAAGGAAAAAAATAGAGCAAATGAAAAAAATCTGTCTTCATAAGAACTGCTTCTTTCTCTTCTGCAACCTTTTCCTGACCAAAATGCCATCCTACCAGTTGTTCACTTCAATGAATTAAATACCAAGAACCTTGTTCCTAGTTGTACTAATTCTCAAGTTTAAAAATATCTCAAAACGATTTGTGGTGCCATGAGTTAGGTGAGCTAAGCAGATTTATAAACTACAGGTAAGATATCTATTTCTTTATTACCCACAAGGGGCTAAACACAGAGAAGACAAACAAGGACAGACAAACGGATTAAGTCGATTATATCAACTCCAGTGCATAGCTGGTACTTTATTTATCGACCCCAAAAGGATGAAAGGCAAAGTTGACCTCGGCGGAATTTGAACTCAGAACGAAGCGGCAGACGAAATACTGCTAAGCATTTCGCCCGGTGTGCTAACGTTTCTGCCAGCTCGCCGCCTTAACTACAGGTAAGATATCTTTTATAGGATATCTCCGAGATTGATGATTCTCCAAAATACCCAAGACACAGTTGTTGGTGCAATTTAAACAGTCTTGAAAGGCAATAAGGGTAGAGAATATTACAAACACAGTTATAAGACAACAAGGGTGCATTTAAATTAAACAGCTTCTTGTGGCTCCACAACAGGGCTAAATATAATTTACCATTAGGTGAATCGAACATACCTTTATCTTTTTCGTTACTCCAGCTATTGCAAAATAATCACTGTCACGATCAAATTCAATACTGGAACAAAAAAAAAGAAAAAAATGTAAATTGAAGACATATACACAAACAGAACTATGAAAATATTTTAACTCTTTAGTGTTCAGATTACTCTGTTAAATGTAATACTTTTTTCACTCAAATTGTTTTGAATTAATCACACATTATCTTACGGCTTTGAAGTTTCAATGGTGTGATAGTTTATTCTTAGAATGTCAATGTTGGTTAGATGTGAGGGGCTAGATATGGCCAGTTTGAATGTAAAACATTTAGAATATTTGGGCCAGATATGGCCGGCTTAAACACTAAAGGGTTAAAAAGGTGGTTTTTTCATGTATCATAATATGTACGAGTGAGTGTATGTGTGTACACACACACTGAACAGTGGTGAAAATATGTTAGAATGTACCTTCAAAGTTACAGGTAGGTTAAAAAAAGGCTTAATAACAAAAAAAGGTTATTTTACTAAATCCTTTAAAAATCTTGATTTAAAAAGATTAAAGAGAGAAATTAGCCAAAAACAAAGCGGTAGAGATTAGACTGTCTCTCCATGAGAAACAGAGAGACGGAACAGGGATAACTCACCTTGATACTATACTAGAACCATTATATATATCACTGGCATAACTTAGCGTTGCTAATGGACGAAATGATGTAAATTTTGTGAATTTTGAAAGACTTTCCATAAACTTCTCCAGCTCATTATTTTCTATTTGGTCTGATTCATGATCCAGAAGACGGAAGAGTTGGAAGAAAAGAAAGAAATGAAGGTACAGTTAAGATTAAGACATCATCATCATCATTTAGTGTCCGTTCTCCATGCTAGCATGGGTTGGACGGTTCAACTGGGGTCTGTGAAGCTGGAAGGCTTCATCAGGCCCAGTCAGATCTGGCAGTGTTTCTACGGCTGGATGCCCTTCCTAACGCCAACCACTCCGTGAGTGTAGTGGGTGCTTTTTACGTGCCACCCGCACAGGTGCCAGACAGAGCTGGCAAACGGCCACGAACGGATGGTGCTTTTACGTGTCACCGGCACGGGGGCCAGGCGAGGCTGGCAACGGACACAAACGGATGGTGCCTTTACGTGCCACCAACACGGGGGCCAGACAGAGCTGGCAAACGGCCACGAACGGATGGTGCTTTTACGTGTCACCGGCACGGGGGCCAGGCGAGGCTGGCAACGGACACAAACGGAGGGTGCCTTTACGTGCCACCCGCACAGGTGCCAGACAGAGCTGGCAAACGGCCACGAACGGATGGTGCTTTTACGTGTCACCGGCACAGGGGCCAGGCGAGGCTGGCAACGGACACAAACGGATGGTGCCTTTACGTGCCACCAACACGGGGGCCAGACAGAGCTGGCAAACGGCCACGAAACAGATGGTGCTTTTACGTGTCACCGGCACGGGGGCCATCTAGCCAAAAATATAACAATGGCAGTACAAGGGGTGGGGGAAGTAATGAAATATTAACTCTTTTGAGACCAGCTTGACTGATTCTACCCTTGATTCTATGATTAAAACCTTGTGTTTTAAAGTAATCTAAATTAAAATCTTTCTTCAAAATTTCATGTTATGTTCCAAACAAAGTTATTTTACTAAATTCTTCATTATTGTTAAAATTAATTGAAACAAAGTGTATTTTTACAGAAATATACTCTTTTACTTGTTTCAGTCATCTGACTGTGGCCATGCTGGAGCACCGCCTTTAGTCGATCAAATCAACCCCAGGACTTATTCTATCGGTCTCTTTTGCTGAACCACTAAGTTACGGGGATGTAAGCATACCAGCATCAGTTGTCAAGCGATGTTGGAGGGGACAAACACAGACACACAAACATATACACACACATACATATATACGACGGGCTTCTTTCAGTTTCCGTCTACCAAATCCACTCACAAGGCTTCGGTTGGCCCGAGGCTATAGTAGAAGACACTTGCCCAAGGTGCCACGCAGTGGGAATGAACCCAGAACCATGCGGTTGGTAAGCAAGCTACTTACCACATAGCCACTCCTACGGTAACAAAGGGGATTAAAGTGATCTAAATTAAAACTTGCCATCAAAATGAAACATTAATTTATGTTTCAAACACCAGATTAATGATTAAGAAATAAGAATTAATTAAAACTGGTCCCACCTTGGCTGGATTCCTTCTGCCTGCATGAAAAATAACACTGTTCTAAATCTTCAAAGTGTTGGCTAACTTTCTTCCTTCTGGACGCCATCGTTGTCTGAAGATAATGTTTCTCAATCTGTTGTGTATAAAAACAAAAAGAAAAGAAACAGTGAAAATGGAAGGTGAGTCAAAACAAGGAGAAGGTAGTCAAAAGGAGAGGAGTCAAAATGATGCCGGGGTATGCAAGCCCAAAGTACCACCACACGGTAGAACTGAACCTAAAACCATTTGGTTGGGAAGTGAACATCTTTGGCACACACTCATGCCTGCACCTTACATAAATATGGATTTATTCAATTCAATATTTTTTCAGAACTTATACTTGACTTTCGATATTTTTATTTCGTTTATTTATTTATTTATTCACTTCATTATCCATTTATTCAGAAAGTGAAAGTAGATAGCCTAGTGGTTAGTGTATTGCACTCACAATCATAGGATTGTGGTTTCAATTCTTAGACTGGGCAGCGCAATCTAAGGTGGCAAGCTGGCAGAAACATTAGCACGCCAGACGAAATGCTTAGTGGTATTTCGTTTGCCATTACGTTCTGAGTTCAAATTCCACCGAGGTCGACTTAGCCTTTTATCCTTTTGGGGTCGATTAAATAAGTACCAGTTATGCACTGGGGTCAATGTAATCGACTTAATCCCTTTGTCTGTCCTTGTTTGTCCGCTCTATGTTTAGCCCCTTGTGGGTAATTTAAAAATAAGATTAGGTAGCACATTGTTTTCTTGAGCATAACACTTCATTTTTCATTGCTCCAGTTCACTTGGTCATAAATGAGTAGCCATGCAATGGACTGGTCAGATACAGATCATGGACACTAGATACTTTGCCCAATTGGTCCTAGGACTTGACACGCTAATAGCCAAGGGATATATGCATGCAGGTATATATTTATGATTGAGTGTATAAATATATGTGTACATATATATCTATGTGGAATAGCTAAGATTTTTTGACTGCTATTTCTAAACTTCGGTATGTGGTGAAGCAAATCGTTGCTGAACCCTAATTATAAAGTATTACTTAAGCTTACCATGAAAGGGTCTTTTTCATGCCGAATTCTACTTGGTGAAATTACTGATTACTTCTTAATTAATTTTACCCTTTGTTATTATTATATATATCTATGAGTATATTCTTAAGTCCACTGTTTTGTCAATTGCAGCAGCTTCCAAGCTTCACCACTAATTCAGTTCTTAAATTGCAAACCGGTAACAGTCTTAAAGAGGACACCTCCTCAGCCACACTTTGGCATGAATAGTTTGCGATTTGGTTCAGTAGAAATTTCATTACTTTTAACTGCAGGGAGAAGTTTTATAAAACCAATCTATCTTTTTGTTGAGGAATATTATGCTTGAAACAATTTTCCATTGAGATATGTCAAGTTTTCTGAAGCAACATGAACTTGCAGAAAATAACAATTCTATTTTTTGATAGAAATTTAATGCCATTACTGGAATAATCATGAAATTTAATTTCCGTCTACCAAATCCACTCACAAGGCTTTGGTTGGCCCGAGGCTATAGTAGAAGACACTTGCCCAAGGTGCCACGCAGTGGAACTGAACCCAGAACCATGTGGTTGGTAAGCAAGCTACTTACATGTTTTCTAAGGCAACATGAACTTGCAGAAAATAACAATTCTATTTTTTGATAGAAATTTAATGCCATTACTGGAATAATCATGAAATTTAATTTCCGTCTACCAAATCCACTCACAAGGCTTTGGTTGGCCTGAGGCTATTGTAGAAGACACTTGCCCAAGGTGCCACGCAGTGGGACTGAACCCAGAACCATGTGGTTGGTAAGCAAGCTACTTACCACACAACCTGGACATTGTTGTAGAGCTGAAAAAGAAGTAATTTCTACTCTTCTCCTCTGGAAGCCATCTACTCGCAATACCAGAGGGCGCACACTCTCCTACCCTGATGTAATCTCCAGGGATACAGGCATCCAGCAACAGGACCTCCGTAATGCTATGATGGACCGTGAAGTCTGGCGTAACATAGTAAATTCCATTGTCTCGACCACGGTCGAACAATGATGAATGACCACACAGCCACTCCTGCAGTAACAAAGGGGATTAAAGTTGAGTCCTAAGCAAGCTACTTACCACACAGCCACTCCTGCAGTAACAAAGGGGATTAAAGTTGAGACCTAAGACTCAAGACAGTAATGTCGCAGGGGGATGATGATGATGATGAACTAGAAGATGGCAAAAACTTACATTCCTGCTTCCATTGAATCCTTCTTGACTCCCTGAATCACTCGTTGATGGTATCGCTAAATCAAAATTGCTGTTCTACAAATTAAAAAAGGAAAACATGAGATGTTACTAAGTGAACGTTGACAAAGATAAACAACCATGACTTTCCCTCTCTCTTTCGGAGAGGCACAAGCACCTACACGCACATATACACACATGGCAGTAACTTCCACCTACCGAATTCAATCACAAAGCTTCGGTCGGCTCGGGGCTATAGTGGAAGACACCTACCCAATGTGCCACGCAGTGGGACTGAACCCGAAACCATGTAGCTAGGCAGCAAGCTCCCTAACCACGCAGCCATGCCCGCGCCTCCATCCAATATTTCCCAACACCAACAATAGCCATATTTCTAAGAGCGATTGCTGTTGTTATTACCTTTCTAAAACAATAAAATATACAGGGACTTTGTAAGCACTAATGCTGTACCCTGTATCCATAGAGTAATTTAATAAGAAAGCTTTGCCATATGTCTAAGAGAGAACCACATACTGTAAAGTGGTTGGTGTTACGAAGGACATCCAGTCATACACCAAGCTCTGGTCAAACTGTCCAACCCATGCCAGCATGGAAAACGGATGTTAAAGGATAATGATGATAATGAGGTTGTTATTACATATCTAAAACAGCAAATATACAGGGATTTTGTGGCTTTAATGCTGTACCCTATATTCATAGAATAGTTTAAAAAGAAAGCTTTACCATATATCTAAGAGATAGCTGGTGGCACGTAAAAAGCACCATCCGACTGTGGCCGTTTGCCAGCCCAGTCTGGCACCTGTGCCGGTGGCACGTAAAAAGCACCCACTACACTCATGGAGTGGTTGGTGTTAGGAAGGGCATCCAGCCATAGAAACATTGCCAGATCAGACTAGGCCTGGTGCAGCCTTCTGGCTTCCCGGACCCCAGTTGAACAGTCCAACCCATGCTAGCATGGAAAGCGGACGCTAAATGATGATGATGAGAACCACACACACTGTAAAGTGGTTGGTGTTACAAAGGACATCCAGCCATAGGCCAAGCCAGATCAGATTGAAACCTGGTGCAGCTCTCTGGCTTACCAGCTCTGGTCAAACTGTCCATCCCATGCCAGCATGGAAAACGGATGTTAAAGGATAATGATGATAATGAGGTTGTTGTTATTACATATCTAAAACAGCAAATATACAGGGATTTTGTGGCTTTAATGCTGTACCCTATATTCATAGAATAGTTTAAAAAGAAAGCTTTGTTGTATTTCTAAGAGAGAGGCTGTTATTACCTTTCTAAAATAGCAAATATACAGGGATTTTGCGGTGTTAATGCTGTGTGCTGTTGTCATAGAACAATTTTATATGAAAGCTTATCGAGAACGCAAGCACAAAATTTATTAAAATATATCTGGTTTTAGAATTATTTTATTAAGTTACCATTTGTGTCTTCAAATACCATTCACACTCTGCACCTTTAAAAGAAATGGCGAGTATATAAAGAGAGAGAGAAAGAACCAGGTCAGGTTTCAATGCCTAACAGTGACACCCATTTTACAACTATCACATGATGTCAAGACAAGGAGACAGTAACACAGACACACACACACATATATATATATATATATACACACACACACGCACACGTATGTGCAACAGGTTTCTGTCAGTTTCATCATCGTTTAATGTCTGCTTTCCATGCTGACATGGGTTGGACGGTTCAACTGGGGTCTGGGAAGCCTGAAGGCTGCACCAGGCCAGTCAAATCTGGCAGTGTTTCTACAGATGGATGCCCTTCCTAACGCCAACCACTCCGTGAGTGTAGTGGGTACTTTTTATGTGCCAGATGAGGCTGGCGAACGGCCACGCTCGGATGGAGCTTTTTACGTGCCGCCGGCACGGAGGCCAGGCTGTCTACAAAATCCATCTACAAGGCTTTGGTCAGCCTGAGGCTTACAATTGAAGATACTTGCCCATTGAAGATACGGTGTACCATGAAGTGTTATTAGAACAGTTTTTTAGTGGATAACTTACCTGATAACATGGCTGTTGTTTGATATCTGTGAGGGCTTTCTGAAACAGAAATAATACAGACACTGCATTAGTATTCGTACTATACTTATACGCATGCACATGCAAGTTTCAAATGACAAACACATACAAAACACGCGAGATGCCTGCACCGATAAAATCCTTTCTATTATATGCACAAGGTCTGAAATTTTGGGGGAGTGGGATAGTCGATTACATCAACCCTAGAGCTCAACAGGTACTTACTTCATCGACCCCAAAAGGATGAAAGGCAAAGTCAACCTCACCGGAATTTGAACTCAGAAAGTAAAGATGGACAAAATGCCACTAAGCATTTTGCTTGGTGTCCTAAGATTCTGCCAGCTTGCCAGCTGCACCTATATAATGCCACATTTGCAACATCAGTACTTGGTACTGCAACATAGCAATAGATAGGTCTCTGAGCCTAGGCATCACGCCAGCCCTACAACTAAGTATCCTTTCTGGAACGTCTAATAACTCAGACAAAATGTAGACAATCGATACCATTGTCTAAAATGTTGGGAGTGAAGGTGAGCATATCATTGTATAAACTACAAAACAGGGTTAACAAATCTAGGGAGGATAGAACTTTATGAGTAAGGATTAACATGTAACAGAATGTATAATGGTTATCAGAGGAAGGATTAACAGGTAAACAGAGTGTATAAGGATTAACATGTAACAGGGTGTATAAATATTATAGGAAGGATTAACAGGTGTGTATAATGATTATTATAGGAAGGATTAACAGTGTATAAGGATTAACAGGTAACAGTGTGTATAATGGTTATCAGAGGAAGGATTAACATGTAACAGAGTGTATAATGGTTATCATAGGAAGGATTAACAAGTAAACAGTGTGTATAAGGATTATTATAAGGATTAACATGTAACAGGGTGTATAAATATTATAGGAAGGATTAACAGGTGTGTATAATGATTATTATAGGAAGGATTAACGGTGTATAAGGATTAACATGTAACAGGCATTATAAAGATTACTATAGGAAGGATTAATAAAAGTGTGCATAAAAATTATTATAAGGATTAACAAGTAACAGGCATTATAAAGATTACTATAGGAAGGATTAATAAAAGTGTGCATAAAAATTATTATAAGGATTAACAAGTAACAGGATGTATAATTATAGAAAAGATTAACAGGTGTGTATAATGATTATTACAGGAAGGATTAACAACCAACAGGGTGTATAAGGATTATTACAAAAAGAATTAACATACGACAGAGTGTATAAAGATTATTATAAGAAAAATTAACAGGTAACAGTGTGTATAATGATTATTATAGGAAGGATTAACATGTAACAGGGTGTATAATGGTTATTATAAGAAAGATTAACATGCAACTGTGTATAAGGATTATCATAGGAAGGATTAACATATAACAATGTGTTTAATGGGAGAGGAGATTTACTGACGGCACTGGCAGAGATCACATTCAAAACTGAATATCCTTCCTACAGGTGTAGAAAGGATATCTGTCGAGGTAGACATAGGCAAGTGGTTTTTTTTTTTTTTTTTTTTTTTTTTTTTTTTGTCATTTATGGTTTAGTCAGAGAAGGAAAAACAACACCCATGATCTTTCACACGGTCTCCAAGACTTGAGTGGAGTTGAAAGGACTGAAAGCACCATGGCTTGTAGGGGACAGTTTAAGATATCGACTAAGCAACAGACTGGATTCTGATAAGAGGTAACCCAAAAACCAGGTAGTGTGGAACTAACCCAAGCAGCTCTTATCTAGATACAATACAAGAACTATCACAATTAGATGTTTTATTTCAATACATTACAACAAAGGTAGGGACAAGCAGAGAAGATGTGGCTGAAAAATCAATAACTTACTTCAACTTTCATGCCATCATCGTCAATAATCTTTAAGTCTTTATTTAATTGATCAAGAAGCTGCAAAACAAATATGAGAAACTTTCTAAAAACTGTGGAAATTTTGTCAGAAAGTCACAATTTAACTCTAGAATAAATATATATAGTTCAAATTTACAGAAGACAAAGACAGGTGAGGGAAAAACAAGCAGGTGTATTAGTTCAATACTCGGGAAGAATGGAAAAGTCTGATGTTTTGAGCCTACGCTCTTCAGTAGAAAGAATTGAAAGGGAAAAAATGGAGAGAAAAAAAAATGTGTAGTGGTAACAGTTCAACATGATGAAAAATATATATATAGACACACAAACACACAGAGAAAATAATTCTTGATTTTTCAAATAATACACATTTATAGGAAGGAAATAAACAAAACTGAAAAATTAGACAAGCTCTAGGTGTCCTTTACATTTAAGCAAGAGTATTTCATGAAATCAATTAAAATACCAGGTGGAAGTTATTGCACCTGTTTCACTAATGTTTTTAGACTTACTCTTGTACATGTTTCAGTCATTTGACTGCGGCCATGCTGGAGCACCGCCTTTAGTCGAGCAACTTGACCCCGGGACTTATTCTTTGTAAGCCCAGTACTTATTCTATCGGTCTCTTTTGCCGAACTGCTAAGTGACGGGGACGTAAACACACCAGCATCGGTTGTCAAGCAATGCTAGGGGTACAAACACATACACACATATACATATATACGACAGGCTTCTTTCAGTTTCCGTCTACCAAATCCACTCACAAGGCATTGGTCGGCCAGGGGCTATAGCAGAAGACACTTGCCCAAGATTCCACGCAGTGGGACTGAACCCAGAACCATGTGGTTGGTTAGCAAGCTATTTACCACACAGCCACTCCTGCGCCCTAATTTTTTTTTCTTGTTTGCATTCAAATTTTTAACTCTTTAACATTTAAACTGGCGATAACTGCCCCAAAGTATTCTACTTGTATTATGATCACTCTGACCAGATCCAACCTTTAACATTTACTCTACAATGACATTCTAGAAATAAACGATCACCAAAATCTCAAAGCTGTGAGATAATGCATAATTAATTCAAAACAACGTTAATAAATAAGCATTACGTTCAACAGATAAATCTCAATGCTAACGGTTAAACTTACTAATATTTTTGTTTCAGTCTGTTGGCAAATGATTGAAAATCTTAAAGCCTTTAATTAATACATCAAGACAAAAACCTGTTTAAATTACTCGGCAGAGAGCAATCAAGGTGAAACTTACTTCTTGTTTTTTCTGTCGGACTTGGTGAAGAAAATCTTTTAGTAGATACAATTCTATCCGTTTACAGTCCTACAAAGAAGAAAGAAATATTATATATATATATATATAAAATGAGATAGGGGTTGAAAATTCAACCCACCATGGGATAACATATATCCAATATACTGATATAATTATATATTATATTTCTATTTCCCTGTCTAATTATATTTACTATATATTTTGTATAATGCCTTTACTGTTATGTAATGGTGTAATAAAGTATTGATTGGGTATCATCTGATGGTTGATATTTGATTGATTTAAGTATGTTTCTCCATTTTCTAATTTTGTAGTATATATATATATATATATATATATATATATATATATAGATAGATAGAGAGAGAGAGAGAGAGAAATACATATGTAAATATAGGCTCCTGCCTGGCTGGCTTGTCAAACTGTCCAAACCATGCCAGCATGGAAGGTGGACAATAAATGATGATGATAATGATATATATATATATATATATAAATATTTGCCAGTGGCATGTAAAAAGCACCTAGTGCATTCTTAAGTGGTTGGCATTAAGAAGGGCATCCAGCCCTAAAAATCATGCTACAACAGACAGTTGGAGTCTAAACAGCTTCCTGCTGGACAGCTCCATGTCAAACTGGACAACCCATGCCAGCATTGAAAGCAGACATAGTTAATAAGGGATCACAGTGGTGAAGACATGTAGCAGTAGTGAGGCACATATAATGGCATGGTGCCAATGGTGGAAGCACTCCGTCGGTTACGACGATGAGGGTTCCGGTTGATCCGAATCAACGGAACAGCCTGCTCATGAAATTAACGTGTAAGTGGCTGAGCACTCCACAGACACGTGTACCCTTAACGTAGTTCTCAGGGATATTCAGCGTGACACAGAGAGTGACAAGGCCGGCCCTTTGAAATACAGGTACAACAGAAACAGGAAGTAAGAGTGAGAGAAAGTTGTGGTGAAAGAGTACAGCAGGGATCACCACCATCCCTGCCGGAGCCTCGTGGAGCTTTAGGTGTTTTTGCTCAATAAACACTCACAACCCCCGGTCTGGGAATCGAAACCGCGATCCTATGACCGCGAGTCCGCTGCCCTAACCACTGGGCCAATGCGCCTCCACTGCATGGTGCCAATACCACAACAAAGAACAACAGGAGAAAACAATATAAGACAAAAACCCAAATATCAATAATTCCAATATTCATCACTTACAGCTTCCAACTGAAATTTTTTGTTCATTAATATCTCGAGAAATTGGTTAACATGTGCAAGGTCAAGGTTATCTTCCAAGATGTCGTGAAAATCTAGAGTACTGTTTGAGCCATTCTGGACGAAGAGAGAGTGGAAGTTTAATTAGCCATTAACAAAGAAATTAAAAACAATCAACATACATAAACATACTCCACACCCAATGTAAATGATAAGAAAAAAATATGATGGTCACAGCTGGATTGTCTGCTCATAGGTCTACTGGATCAAAGCTGACCCAAGATTAAAAGATTATCACTTTATCTACAATAGGTGTAGGTGTGGCTGTATAGTAAGAAGTTTGGTTCCCAGCCACATGGTTCTAGGTTCAGTCCCACTGCATGGCACCTTGGTCTTCTTTTACAGACTTGGGCCAACCGAAGCCTTGTGAGTGGATTTGGTCGATAGAAACTGAAGGAAACCTGCTGTATATGCATGTATATGTCTTTGCTGGTTTCCCCACCCCCACAGCTTGACAACTGGTTTTAGTGTGTTTATGTCCCTGTAACTTAGCAATTCAACAAAAGAGACTAATAGAATACCAGGTTATAAAAACAAAAAAGCCAACAGGTACTAGTGTTGATTTGTACAACTAAAATTCTTCAAAGCAGTGCCCCAGCATGGTCGCAGTCTAATGACAAACAAGTAAGAGATAAAAGAATCTTTGGTCGTCGTCTTTTTTTTACTCTTTTGCTGGAACCCTGAACCTCAAGAACTATTGCCCTGTTGCTGGGATTTTGAAGCACAGCCACTTATAAATAAATGGGTCTCACTTTTTCTTAACCCTTTAGCATTTAACCCTTTCGTTACCAAACCGCTCAAAGCTGCCCAAAAAAATTTTGGTTCATGTGACAAAACTGCCCGTAATTACCTATTCATATTTAAATGAGAATATCAGAGCAAATCTCGTTAGTACATTCGTGAAAACACGTGATTATACTTCCTGATTATTTTAGAATTTAATTGAAACTCATGAGGGGTGTATTTTGGTCAGAAATATAGTAACGAGAGGGTTAAACTGATCATATCCAACCCAAATATTCTTTTTTACGTTCAAACCAGCGAGATCTGCCCTCTCACACCTACCCTACAATGTCAGTCTAAATATACACAATCATATCTTCAAAATCTCAAAGCTGTGAGATGATGCATGATTAATTCAAAGCAATGTGAATAAATAAGCATTACATTTGACAGAATAATTTGAACACTCAAGGATTAAGGTGTCTCATGACTGATTAGTAATGCAGAGAATAAAAAGAATATTTGGTTCAACGTACCTGTAACCGTAACTGTTTTTCTTCCAATCTGTTTTTATATTTTAATATTAATTCATTTACTGAAAAGGTAAATGAGAACATTCAGAATATTTTTTAATGAAATATATTGCATTCCTTTCTATACACACCATTTTACACCATGTATACATGCATCATACTCGCAGTCGAGGGATCGTGGGTTCGAATCTCAGACCAGGCGATGTGTGTGTTTATGAGCGAAACACCTAACCTCCACGTGGCTCCGGCAGAAGGTAATGGTGAACTTCTGCTGACTGTTTCGCCACAACTTTCTCTTACTTTTTCCTCCTGCATCTAGCAGCTCACTTGTGACGGACTGGTGTCCCGTCCAAGTGGGGAACCTATACGCCAAGGAAACCGGGAAACTGGCCTTTATGAGCAAGGCATGGCTCGAGAAGGAACAAACAAAAACAAAACAAAGCTCCTTCATTTGTTCATTGTTACATCTGTTTTACTGTGCTAGCATGGGTTAGTAAAATCATCCGGTTCACTCTGCTGAGCTGTTAGTTCTAGGAAGGGTAACAATCCATAAAAAACATGCCAGAACAGATAATGGAGCCTAGCGCGACCCCCCCAGCTCTGGTCAAACCGTCTAACCCATGCTAGCATGGAAAACAGATGTTTAATGACAATGATGTGGTTAGCCTGAAAGTATAGTAACTAGGGGTTAAGAATGAGCTGGGAAAAGTTCAGGGAACTACAACATTGCTAGTAACAAAGGTCCTTTCCTTCACAGTGAAAGGCAGATTGTAATGATGGTATTGTGTAAGAACTGCAATGCAGCATGGTAGCAAGACATGGACCTTAAATGCTAATTTGCAAAAACTAGAAATGTCAAGATTGAACATCTTTGATCACAAATTTTGACCAATAAGAACAAAGCAACAAAGAGTAAACAAACTTTGCTTTCAAAAAAGGTAGACCCAGTTACCACATCCCTTGACAAGGATGAAGGAGATCATTTGATCTTTCTAACACGTGTGTATTACTCTCTACTTCAGAGCATTCTATTTTACTTTCCAAGATAGTGTCCCAGCATGGCCACAGTGTGGAGGCACATGGCCTAGTGGTTAGAGCAGCGGACTCACGGTTGAGGGATTGTGGGTTCAAATCTCAGACCAGACGATGTGTTTTTATGAGCGAAAACACCTAACCTCCACGAAGCTTTGGCAGAAAGTAATGGCGAACTTCTGCTGACTCTTTCGCCATAACTTTCTCTTACTCTTTCCTCCTGCATCTTGCAGCTCACCTGTGACGGACTGGTGTCCCGTCGAGGTGGGGAACCTATACGGCAAGGAAACCGGCCCTTATGAGCCAGGTATGGCTCGAGAAGGAACAAAAAAAAAAAATGGCCACAGCCCAACTGAAACAACAAGTTTTAAAAAAACTTGAAAATAAGAGAATAATGAACTAACAGAAGATTTGGAGCAAGGTTGGATTTAAGGTTAAAAGCAAGAAGAAGAACATAAAATACTTACACATAACATTGGGGAATATCTGTTCATCATTCTCGATCACAAAATTGCAGCGCGGACATTTCTTGTTTTGTTCTATACAGTTTTTGATACACTCACCACTAAGTAATGGAAATAAGATAACATTTGAATCAATATTTTTGGCTCTGCAAATGAGGAAACTAAAAGATGACTGTCGCAATCTAAACGTGGTACAAGACAAACATAAACCCATGTATACATGCACACACACACACATACATTATCATCTATTTTCCATGCTGGCATGGGTTGAGCAGTTTGACAGGACCTGGTTAGCCAGAGGACTGTACCAGACTTTAGGGTTCATTTTGGCATGGTTTTTATGGCTGGATGCCCTTCCTGATGCCAACCACTTTACAAAGTGGCCCAGGTGCTTTTATTTATTTATATATATATATATATAGTTCACAGATGAGATCCAGAGATTTTCAGTACAGACGACACGTAGTAGTGCTCAAAAGATTCAAACAGACTCCTGTGTCTTTACAGAGGATCATTCCACAAGGTAAAGAAAGGCTATAAGAGGGATCAGGTTGAACGGAAATTTCAAATTATATATATATATATATATATATATATATATACTACTACTACTATGGCAATCCCTCAGGTTCGAGGATGATGGTCTTTGCGCAAATTTATTGGTGAGTCCGCAGGTGACTGATAAGACCAATTCTTGCTCGAAAAGATCGGTCACAGTGCGGACATCTAGTGCCGGAAGGGAGAGTCGCACGTGGTTGTTGTTGGCGCTCCTTCCGTCGTCGTCTTTTCTCCTCCAGCTCTGCAGACCTTTTCGACTCGAAATTCGCCGTTCCCTCATGGATGGTGGTTTTCCAGAGTGGTCTGTTTATATATATATATATGATTTGAAATTGCTGTGAAACTGCTCCCTGAATGATGAGCTATTGCCAATGAAGTTACAGTCATCCTGTTTTTTGTCTAATATATATACATATGTTTCATAAGTGGCATGAACAAAACTTTCAGCTATTGAGTCATTTTTGTAAGTATATGACAAATAAAAAAAATACGAGGAGGAGGACAATGATGATGCTGACAACAAATGATGCTGATGATGACGAAGATAGTGAAAATGAGGGAGAGAAGAGATTATGGTGGCTGTAATGGTAACAATGGTGATGATGATGAGGATCATCATTTATCATCTGCTTCCATGTTGGCAAGGGTTGGACAGTTTGACAGGAGCTGGCCAACCTGAGAGCTGCACCAGACACCAATAGTCTGTTTTAGAATAGTTTCTGCAGCAGGATGCCCTTCCTAATGCCAACATTCTACAGAGTGTACTAGGTGCTTTTTATGTGACAATGATGATAATAATGATGATGATGACAGTAACAATGATGATCAACAATAGTGATAGTGGTGGTGATATTGTTGGTGATAGTGGTGGTGGTGATATATATACTTTGTGCGAAAGTTTCTCATTTCTTTATTACCCACAAGGGGCTAAACATAGAGGGGACAAACAAGGACGAACAAAGAGATTGAATCGATTAGATCGACCCCAGTGCGTAACTGGTACTTAATTTATCGACCCCGAAAGGATGAAAGGCAAAGTCGAACTCGGTGGAATTTGAACTCAGAATGTATCGGCAGACAAAATACCGCTAAGCATTTCGTCTGGCATGCTAACGTTTCTGCCAGCTCGCCGCCTTCTTTGTGCAAAAGTTTTTTTGTCTATCACTATCCACTTCGAATAAGCAAGCATCCATCCGGTCAAGCCTTCAAGCCAGAAGAAACAGCTACCCCCTGCCCTTTCCACTAATGACCCAAGGAGACAAAAACAGTCATCACATGCAAGTACTTGCTGAGATGTAGTACTTAGTACTTACCAAAATGTGTGGCCACATGGCGTCATGTAGGCTTCGTCAATAATATCAAAACAAATTGGACTAAAAAGAAAAAGAAAAAAGACAAATTAAATTTTTTATGTTTATGTATTTGTTTTGCAAAATTCTTAATGCGAAATCCTGTGTTGAAATAGATATTGTTATACTTGGTGGTGGTCATATTTTGCCAATAAAACACATGCTTTATATATGATCTTCACTTTAGTTTCTATTCATATTATTTAAGTTTCTTTGTCAAAGCTCTTTCATCACCCATCCTATGACCTCTTCAGCAACTCTTAATCCCACGTGCCTCCTTCTGTTCTGCTTTGGAATAAGCAAGACAAGAGGAAACACATGGGATAAGATGTCACTGAAGAGATCACATGACGTGTGAAGAAAGAAACTGAAATAACAACAGAAAGCTGAAGTAATTACCAAATATATAGTACATGTGTTTAACTGACAAAATTTGACGATCCCCAAGTGTAACAACAAATTAATTTTTTTTTTTTATTCAAATCTATCATAACTCTTTTGATAAACTACCTGAAAATATCTTTAGTTCTTGGATAGTAAAATCATATTTTAACCCTTTAGTGTTCACATTATTCTGCCAAAGTTAATGCCTTTTCATCCACATTGTTTTGAACTAATCATTCATTAATTTTGTAGCTATGAGATTTTGATGAGGTAGCTGTTAATTTTTAAAACGATATTGTAGGGTTGGTGTGAGAGACCAGATCTGGCCAGTTTGAACATAAAACAGGCAGAATACTTTTGGCCGGATATGGCCGGTTTAAATGCTAAAGGGTTAAGCGTTCCTACTGAAATCAAAACCTTTGATAATCATTTTTATCTAAGAAAATGTTTCCTACACTAAAGTTGAATATATTAAGCTTCAGTTAATTATATTCTTTAATCCGTTTACTTGTTTCAGTCATCAGAAAGCAGACATGCTGGGACATCGCCTGAAAGAATTTTAGTCAAACTAATCAACCCCAGTACATTTTTTTCTGTTAAGCCTAGCACTTATTCTATCAGTGTCTTTTGCTGAACCACTAAGTTACAGGGACATAAGTACACCAGCACTGGTTGTCAAGCGATGGTAAGGGACAGACAGACACACATACACAATGTGCTTCTTTCATTTTCCTTCATCCAAATCCACTCACAAAGCTTTGGTCAGCCCAAGGCTTATAGTAGAAGAGACTTGCCCAAAGTGCCATGTATGTAGGACTGAACCCAGTACCATGCGGTTGGGAAGCAAACTTCTTACCACACAGCCACACATGATGGAATTAATACCAGACTTTAAAAAAAAAATTCCTTCAAGGCAGCGCCCCATCACGGTCACAGTCCAACGACTGAAACAAATAAAAGGTAAACGACATAGCTATGTAAAAGACAAACATGCTATAAGTTACATAAAATGCTTCCACAAAATTTTCAAAAAATGCGTAGAAACACAAAGCAGTATCCGACAACAGGATTGAACCGCTGAGTGTACTGCTAAGTGCCTACACAATGACAACAATGCATCAAGGAACGCACACGTAGCAACTTACCAAATGTAATCATTATCCTTGTCTTCAAAGGTACCATCTATACCACTGTAAACATGAGGGTGTGGTCTCTTCCTTCGTCTTGGTCCTAACTGGGAACAACTGTTGGATGATCCCCCCGTACTGCTTGACATTGTATTGTTAGCTATCCCTGTTCTTATCCTACAAGCAAATAGAAAAAACACTTTGTAAACTAACAAAAAAACAAATCATATAAGTAATTGTTTGGACTTTGGGTATATGTATATGTAAGCTGATTAAAGCACATTCACTGCTTGGACTATCTGATGTTATCCACAGTTACAGTATGATTTTCACTGGATTTATGTCAGGAATCCCGCAGAGTTCATTTAGTTTATAATTGATGAGGGAAACAGAAAATAGATTTGGTACAAATCTTTATTCAACATGACAATCATAAGGGACAGATGCAGGATGGGTTGAAATGAGCATCATATTGAATAAAGATTCATACCAAATCCATTTACCATTTCCCTCATCAATTATATATACACACACACATATATATATATATATATCAATTATATATACACATATATATATATATCTGTAAATGTAATATGTGACAATTATTCGGTAGCCATGATAAAACTGAGTTTCGGATGTCAGAGTGGAAATCCATGCCGCCATCTCTTCAGTTGTCCGTTTCTATCAATAGATACATATATATACACACATGCACATATGAAGGTGCATGGGCAAATGGTTGGGGTGATGCGCTCATGATTGCTAGATCATAGGTTCAATTCCCGGACCAGGTGACATGTGTTCTTGAGCAAAACACTTCATTTCATGTTGCTCTGCTGGTAGGAGAGAGGTAGAATCATTGGCACATTGGCAGATATAATTTACAGTATATTTTCCAGCTCTCCACATTCTGAATTCAAACCCCACATGCCTGGAGAAGACTGAAGACAACAGGAAACCACTCCAGTATTCACCACATGTCTAGTCACGGTAACCGAAGTTTCAATAGTCTACTTAGTAGGGGAGGGTATGGTCCCTCCCAGGTCATATAGAGAATGCTGGAGAAAGTTCACATTTACAGGACCTGCTCAACAGTAGGCCACTGCTAGACTATATAAGAATAAAAGGCTGCACAGAAAGACAACAAAGGAACACATGGGAAACATACACAAAAGATGTGGACATGCTCATCCCTCATCAGTTATCAATCAAAAATCATTACAATTTCAAGCCTTATTGATAAGGCATGAAATTGTAATGGTGACATCAGGCATATAACAAGATAGAACTGTTTCAAACGAGGATCCCATAGAATCATGTATCTACAGGTGTGCATATATGCATGTGTGTGTGTCTGTATGGATCTTAGAGTACAGGCATCAAGTAACTTGCACCATTGTCTCACAAAGGCCTTGTGATTGAAATAGTGTACGGCTCAATGTTTAGAGCGTTGGGTTCACAATCATGAGGTAGTGAGCTCGATTCCCGGGCCAGGCTGCGTGTTGAGTTCTTGAGCAAGACATTTTATTTCAGATTGCTCCAGTTCATAAAGCTGTAGAGATGAGTTGCAACATCACTGGTGCCAAGCTGTATCGGCCCCTTTGCCTTTCCCTTGGATAACATCGATGGAGTCGAGAGGGGAGGCTGGTATGCATGAGTGGCTGCTTCCATAAACCAACCTTGCCCAGATTTGTGCCTCGGAGGGGAATTTTCTAGGTGCAATCCTTTTACCCTTATAACTGCAATTCAAATGGAAAGGCACTACAAATAATCAAAACAACTAGGGTACATATAACACAGAAACTGATGCAACATCTATCATATTTTATTCTAGCACTGGACACAAAGTGAAACCAGCTAAACAAGGGGGATTCTTCACTTTTCTGTCAAGTAAGTTCCAATCACATAGTATGGATGGATGGATAAACAGATAGACTTATACATGCAGAGATATGTGTGAGCATATGTGGCACGTAAAAAGCACTATCCGTCCGTGGCCGTTTGCCAGCTCCATCTGGCATCTGTGCGGATGGCACGTAAAAAGCACCCACTACACTCACAGAGTGGTTGGCGTTAGGAAGGGCATCCAGCCGTAGAAACACTGCCAGATCAGACTGGGCCTGATGCAGCCTTCTGGCTTCACAGACCCCAGTTGAACCGTCCAACCCATGCTAGCATGGAAAGCGGATGCTAAATGATGATGATGATGATATATGATAGACTCTCCCATCAAACACAATGTATGAGCATTCGGTTTTTGCCGAACGACCTGTACAGGTGATTTGTTTACTGTGATCAATTGTTTGTGCCACACATTATCTCACTCTCTTCATCAAATCAACATTGTCAGAACAGGTGCACTGTGAACCACACATCAGGTGCCAAAGTGATTGCAGAGCATCGTGACACAAAGTGTTTTGCTCAAGAACACAACACACCACCCGGTCTAGGAACTGAAATCACAATCTAACCACTAGGCCATGGCACCCTCACACACACACACACACACACACACACACATATATATATATATGAAAGAAGTATTGAGGGTGATGTACAGATTTATATATATATATATATATATAGTTGAAATTTACAGAAAAACAAAAGACGAAGATGGGTGAATAAATAATAAGCAGGTATATTAGTTTGATGCTCAGGAAAGTGAGAAAGTCTTTTATGTTTTGAGCCTTCGCTCCTCGACAGAAAGGAATAAGAGAAAATACACAGAGAGCGAATGAAAAAACTTGTGGATTTAGCGGTCAAGCACATATGTGGCTTCTTTCCAATCACATGGTTCCAGATTCAGTCCCACAGTGACACCTTATGCAAGTGTCTTCTACTGTAGGCTCAGACCAACCAAAGCCTTGAGTGGATTTGATGGACAGAAACTGAAAAAAGCCTGTCATACGAGTGCCTGTGTGTGTGTGTGTCATTATGTATATGTTTGTCCCCCCACCACCGGTGCTGGTTTGTGCATATCCCCGTAACTTAGCGGTTCGGCATAACAGCCGATAGAATAAGCACTAGGCTTTTTAAAAAAGTACCCTCCGTGACGATGCCCCAGCAATAGCAACCGTCTAATGACTGATACAAATAAAAGATAAGCTAAGAATTCATAAGTTAGGGGAAAAAACCAGGTACTCGTATGTTTGTTACTAGAGTGGGTTATTAATGTTTACAAGACTCTATTATAGAGCCATTTAAGCCGAACTTATTAACTGGTTTCATATCAACTCTCGTAATAAGCGCCGGGATTTTTAAGGTTCTTCCCTTAACAGGCCTGTGCAAAACCGATTGATAAAAATCGTCTTAAATGGATCCATTAATATTGTATTATATAAAAATATGCGTGTGAAAGAAAGGGAGAGAAATGGACAGAAAACGTGATGCGTATACACTTGGAGAATTTTCAACGTTAAGTGGAGATTTTTCCAAAACGGATCTCTAAGGAACCACAGGTGCGAATGCTTGATAATTATGTTTAAATATAATGTGTATATCTTCTGGAATGCATATACGCATCTGTCTGTGTGTGTGTGTTATATTCGCATACACAGATATAGATAGATAGATAGATAGATAGACAGGTAGGTAGGTAGCTAGATAAATAGATAGGCAGATAAATAGCTAACTAGCTAATTAGAAAGATAGATAGATAGATAGATAGATAGATAGATAGATAGATAGATAGATAGATAGATAGATAGATAGATAGATAGATACTTTATGCGTACATAAAGGTTTTTTTTCACACAGGCACAACATAGAACACAGAATAAAAAGAGATAGGGAAAAGATTGATTAGAAGTGTTCTACGTAAAAGACAGAACTGAGAGGTTTTTTTAAGCAACGATATGGCAGCAACTAGTGAACTCAAGTCGAACTTCAAAGACGACAGTCACAGACATCAAAAGCAACAATACCCCCAACTGTAAGTTGGGAGTAAACTAGGAGGTGGGTGGAATTAGCAAGGTACAGTCGTAATAGACGTTTCAAATGCTGATCGGAATATATAAGAACATTAATATGATTATGATAAGCAACGGTAACAAGACAACATCGTTTTTTGGGAATATGGTGATGGTTGGTGGAGAAAGAGAAATGGCACCATTTCAGCTTTGTAACCAAAACTGACCTGACCTTTATGACACGTGGGTGTGGGCATTTTGATTTAGACAGACAGCAGAAAACGACCACAAGAGGTTGCGAGGCAGACCCCAGGCAGGGCGTAAAAGGGGGTTAGTGCGTGTATGTTATTCCAGGAGGGGAGGTGACAAGTTCAAAAACAAGCCATGTCTGGCTGGCCACTTAGGATATACAGTACTCAAGACAAAAGTCTGAGAGTGGGGGAAAAATAACTATTTTAGTCCATAATTGCTTAAGTTCGCGATGAGCCATCAGCGAAACAGAAGATATATATTTTTTTTTGTCGGACAAACAATTATGGATTAAAGTATTACATACACACACGCACGTATATATATATATATTTATATAAGCCAACCATAGAGGAATGGCCATTGAAAAGGCGACGATACTGGTGGTGCCCCAGCTTGGCCTCAGAATTTGGGCTAAGACGCATAAAGAATTATACATATATATATATATATATGTGTGTGTGTGTGTATATATGTATGTATATATATGTATAAATATATATATGTATATGATATATACATGAGATGTGTGAGTGTATGTATATATATATATGTGGTATGTGTATATATATATATATATATGTATATATATATGTATATATATATATATGTATGTATAAATATATATATGTATATGATATATACATGAGATGTGTATGAGTGTATGTATATATATATATATATATATATATGGTATGTGTGTATATATATATATATATATATGGTATTTTTAAAGGGGTCCTGTTTAGCAGAGAGGGGTAAACACAAATGGACAAACGGACCTGTAAAGAAGAAGAAAAAACAAACAGAAAAAGGGGGAAACAGAGCAAAAATACCCAACCTCCACGGCCACGGAGTCTGGCTACAACAATACCAACAATATCAACACCAACAACACCAACAACAACTTCAAGATACCTCGTCAATGTTTGTCTTTTGGTTTTCTTGGAGCCGACAGTAGAAGGAAGGGGGAGTAATACCGGAAGTTATATAATATTTATCTCCCTTGTTAATGATGAAAAAAAGTGTACTGCGCATGCGTTTTATATTTATATATTTTTACTTTTACAAAGGTCAAGGTTAAGATGATTTTTTTGTTTTTTGTTTTTATATATTTTTTTTTTTTAAATATTACTATTATTATCATTATTGTTATTAAAGCAGTGTTTTTTCTTGCTGCCACTCCGAAATTCTTAGCGTGTTTGTGTGTGTGCGTGTATATATATGTGTGTGTGTGTGGGTGTATATATATATATATATATGTGTGTATGTGCGTGTATGTATATATATATATATATATATATATATATATATATATATATATATATATATATAAACACACACACACACATACATATATGCATACACACATACGTATGTGTGTGTGTATATATATGTGGGTGTACGTGTGTGTGCGTGCGTGTGTGCGTGCGTGTGTGTACAGGCATTCCTATAGAATACAGTCAAAAATTATTTGGACCGAATAAAATTAACTCGATCCAGAATTTCTTCTGAAGACTGTTTTAAGCACCGTAACTTAAGATTCTCCAAAAATAGAAATTAAAATAAATTAAAATAAAAAATTGATAAATTAAAATAAAAAATTGATGGGTGTTTTTTTTTTTTTTTTTCATATTTCTCCTTTCCGATTCACTTTCCGTAATTTTTCAGGTTTGACTTTCGTTAGAAAATGTTTTTTCAAATACCTGTTTTAAATATGTAAGATCAAGATTCCTCAAAAGTGTATTTAACTTTTTAAAATGTAAATCCGAAAAAAATATTTTCAATATTTCCGAATAATGTCAAAACAGGAAAATTACGGAAAAGGAAGAAAAGAAGGTAAAAAAACCTCACAACTCCTACCCACTTTATTTATTTAAACAATAATTCTCAATTACATATGACATAATGTAGGGAAAAAATTAAATTAGAAAAATGGACGAAAAAGAGAATATAATTGAATAAATTACAAAACAATAAACACAAAAAAACACCCAAAAAAACAAAGCAATTTGAATTAGGTTGAAAATTTTGGGGTGCTGGGAAACCTCTCGGATCTTTTCCTTTTGAACGGCACTTTTCAACACAATTTCTAGTTAACTAAACACTTTTAAACTTCGTATACTGGTAGAATGTGTTTATAAAACATCATTTTTTCTTGGCTTTATTGAGAAAATTCTATATGTTGTAACATATTTCGTCTTTAATTTCGAGCATTTCGGCAATTTTAACCAATCACTGGCGTCCATTTAGGTAAATAACAGTCTGTGCATAATGAATATGTCCCTCCTTTAAGAAACAGATTGGGTTTATTTACATTTGTGAAGAAAAAAAGATACCCTTCCCCCACCCCTAACTCTACCAGTAAACGAAGTTTAAAACTTTTTAGTTACCAAGAAATTATGTTACAAAGTGCCGTTCAAAAGGAAAAGATCCAACCTCTCTAATGATTATTGAGGCACACCAGCATGTTTGCAGCATTGCCGAGTCTGGTGGTGAGGTTGATGCACGGGTACAACAAAGCACCCTCATGAGCTTCACTAGTTACCTCTGCTATGCGAGCTGCCAATGAAGACAGGAATCTCGCAGTCAGTTGTCCGACCCCCAACGAAACGTTTTGAAACGCCACAAGATGGAAAATGTTGTTGACCGACAGATCGCGATGCTTTAGGATTTTGTTCCGCTCGGCTGCAGAAGCTGTGATCTCGCTCTGGTCGCAACATCCAGGATGTGACAAGAAGCAAAGGAGTCGCTAACTG
The DNA here is from genome assembly GCF_006345805.1 of Octopus sinensis. Taxonomy (NCBI): domain Eukaryota; kingdom Metazoa; phylum Mollusca; class Cephalopoda; order Octopoda; family Octopodidae; genus Octopus; species Octopus sinensis. The sequence continues at coordinate 12,235,892 of NC_043017.1, read as the reverse complement.
TGACGTCCCAGGCAAGGAGTCGAGGAGCTTGTCACAACGACTGCTCAAACCCATGCATACGTCAGCTCCCACTCTGAGGGCAATGGATGTTTTAAATATATATGAGCATGTCTATGCATGAGAAGACATACATAAAACAAAATGTACAAATCTGAACATATACATACATACAAAAATACCTTGTGGGTGATGTTGAAATTCCAATGAAGAAGCCTTAGATCTAGCTTAGAAACCGGCTCTTTCTCTGTTGGCAAGAAATCTTGAAATAAAACTGCATAATGACATACATACATATTCGTCAAGACCAGTCGCCTGTACTGTTAAGCGCTATATAGGTGCCAAACCAATGGTCACTCTATGACCAGCCATAATTTTTAACTTCCTAAAAATATTTATTTCTTTATTGCCCACAGGGGGCTAAGAAACGAGGGGACAAATAAGGACAGACAAAGGGATTAAGTCGATAACATCGACTCCACTATGTAACTGGTACTTATTTAATCGACCCCGAAAGGATAAAAGGCAAAGTCGACCTCAGCGAAATTTGAACTCAGAATGTAAAGACAGACGAAATACTACTAAGCATTTCGCCCGGTGTGCTAACGTTTCTTCCAGCTCTTCGCCTTATACATACATATTTGTCAAGACCAGTCGTCTGTATTAAGTGCTTCTTAATAGGTGCCAAATCAATGGTCACTCTATGACCAGCCATAACTCTTTTACTTTTTTACTTGTTTCAGTCATTTGACTGCGGCAATGCTGGAGCACGCCTTTAGTCAAGCAAATCGACCCCAGGAGTTATTGTTTGTAAGCCATGTGGTTCGTAAGCAAGCTACTTACCATATTCTCGCAGGCCTTATCGACCATCGGCAGAGCACTGTCAATATAAATATGAAGTTGCCAGCTGGCAACTTTTAAAAGTAGTCGGTGAACTGGCAGAATCGTTAGCACGCCGGGCAAAATGCTTAGAGAAACTTCGTCCGTTAACGTTCTTAGTTCAAATTTCGCCGAGGTCAACTTTACCTTTCATCCTCTTGGAGTCGATATAATAAGTACAAGTTGAGTCCTGGGGTAGGCTTAATCGTCTTATCCCCTCCCACAAATTGCTGGCCTTGTGTCAAAATTTGAAATCAATAATTTTTATCACCAAGACATCTTGCAATATATTCAGAGACAAGGCCCAACAATTCCTTCTCCATAAGAGATGGTTACTGGTACTTAATTTATCGACTCCGAAAGAATGAAAGGTAAAGTCGCCCACGGCGGAATTTGAACTCAGAGCGTAAAGAGGTGATGAAATACCGCTACGCATTTCGCCCGGCGTGCTAACGATTCTGCCATCTCGCTTTTGACAACTTTAAAGCAATTTCGCAGGACAAGGTCACAATTTCTTTCAACGAAGACATTTTCTTCTTTTAATTTGTTCTTTCTTCTCCACTCACTGATTCCATAACTCAGACTCAAACTCTAACGTCAGTTTTCCTCCTGTTTTAAGTCTGATTTCACATTTATTGTGTAATATAGGGAGTAAGATATCATATCTTGTGTCTATTTGAGAAACTATTTGCACAATGTGCAACGGTTTTCCTGAAGGACCCGCTATAAATAGCAGCTAATTTTCCCACTATTCGCTGCATTCGCATTTACTTTTCACCTGACGTTTGTCTTACTTCTCTCTCTCTCTCTCTCTCTCTCTCTCTCTCTCTCTCTCTATCTATCTATCTCTCTCTCTATCTATCTACCTATCTGTCTACCTATCTATCTGTCTGTCTACCTATTGTCTATCTATCTACCTATCTGTCTGTCTCTGTATGTTTGTGTGTGTGTGTCTCTCTCTCTTTCTCTCTGTCTGTCTGTCTCAGTCTCTCCCAATGTATTTATCTACTTATCTATCTTTCTGTCTGTCTGTCTCTCTCACAAGCACACTCATAAACACACTCACACGCACTCTGTATTTCAGTGTGATGAGTAAAATAAAACAATAATTTAATTTTCGCAAAAAAAAAAAGAAAAAAAAGCATAAAGCCGCAAATACCCACAAAAAAAATACAAAAAACAAAACACAATTCCGTAGCGGAAGAATGTTAAACTGTAAACTCATTAGTTACAAACAGAAGACAATTGGCGCTGATTGCCGCCTCAAGATCAAACAAACATCAAACGAGCATTGAACAATTTTGGACGGTTTCTTTAATTGTAAACCTTCTAATTACGGAGGGTGCCATTATTGGTTTAAGTGCTATTCATTGGCTATCTCTGGTCTAAGTGGAGGCGCAATGGCCCAGTGGTTAGGGCAGCGGACTCACGGTCGTAGGATCGCGGTTTCGATTCCCAGACCGGGCGTTGTGAGTGTTTATTGAGCCAAAACACCTAAAAAGCTCCACGAGGCTCCGGCAGGGGATGGTGGTGATCCCTGCTGTACTCTTTCACCACAACTTTCTCTCACTCTTACTTCCTGTTTCTGTTGTACCTGTATTTCAAAGGGCCGGCCTTGTCACTCTCTGTGTCACGCTGAATATCCCCGAGAACTACGTTAATTTCACGAGCAGGCTGTTCCGTTGATTCGGATCAACCGGAACCCTCGTCGTCGTAACCGACGGAGTGCTTCCACATCTCTGGTCTAAGTAGTTGTAATTTGAGAAGATCTAACATCAAAAGAAAAATTACGTCGTATATGTGTGTGTGTGTGTATCTGTTTGTCCTCCTCACAGCGTCGCTTGACAACTGATGCTGGTGTGTTTATGTATCTGTAACATAGCAGTTCGGCAAAATAAATCCGATAGAATAAGTACTAGGCTTACAAAGAATAAGTCCCGGGGTCGATTTGCTCGACTAAAAGGCAGTGCTCCAGCATGGCCGCAGTCAATTGGCTGAAACAAGTAAAAGAATAAAAGAATAAAAAGAACTATTTATTTGTATATTATTTATCTTTTATTTGTTGCAGTTATTGGTTTGCGGCCGTGCTGGGGCACTGTTTGATACTCCATTACTTATGTTTGTTTGTTTTTTTGAAGATTATGTTCATTCTATCAGTTATTTTTGCCGAACCGCTAAGTTATGGGAACGCAAACGAACCAATACTGGTTGTCAAGCAGAAGCGGAAGGGGATTGACAAACCCACACACACACACACACACACACATGTATACGACAGGCTTCCATACAGTTTCCGTATACCAAATTTACTCACAAAACATTAATCGGCCCGGGGTTATAGAAGACACTTGACCAAGGTGCTCTGCAGCGGGACTGAACCCGAAATCAGGTGGTTACAAAGCGAGTTTCTTAAGCACACTGTCACTCCTATGACTTGCAAAGTCAACGAACCACCGTTTTATTGATTGTGCTGATTCATATTATACACCCACTCATATTATACACCCACTCATATTATACACCCACTCATATTATACACCCACTCATATTATACACCCACTCATATTCAACAAGTTATGAAACCGAGTTATTAAGAACAGACTGACAGAGAATAGTTTACATAAGGTAAACAGGCACAGGAGTGGCTGTGTGGTAAGTAGCTTGCTTACCAACCACATGGTTCCAGGTTCAGTCCCGCTGCGTGGCACCTTGGGCAAGTGTCTTCTACTATAGCCTCGGGTCGACCAAAGCCTTGTGAGTGGATTTGGTAGACGGAAACTGAAAGAAGCTCATTGTATATATGTATATATATATATGTGTGTGTGTGTGTGTGTGTGTGTGTGTGTGTGTGATTGTGTGTCTGTGTTTGTCCTCCCCCGCCAACATCGCTTGACAACCGATGCTGGTGTGTTTACGTCCCCGTAACTTAGCGGTTCGGCAAAAGATATCCGATAGAATAAGTACTAGGCTTACAAAGAATAAGTCCTGGGGTCGATTTCTTCAACTAAAACCTTTTAAGGCATTGCTCCAGTATGGCTGCAGTCACATGGCTGAAACAAGAAAAAGAGTAACGTTTTAAATAGCTTTGTACTAAAATATCACTGCATAATTCACCAAGTGTCGTTGTGTGTGTGTGTGTGTGTGTGTGTGTGTGTGTGTTGGGGGAAACAAATCTTCCAGTTTGCAGCATGTTATGATAAAGGTTGTGATATCTTTATATATAAAAGTGAAGTTGTGTGTCTGTCTCCTACGATTTAGATTCCTAACTACTCCCACATTTTGCGGGGTATCTTATAGTCGTCATTCATATCGAGCCCTTCTGGGTATTAGCGCGCGTCTACGATGAGTCTACGATTAAAAAAAAAATTACCATCATTTTTTCCCATTTTTAATGCATTTTTTGCTATTATATAAGGGAAGTAACTCTCTAAAATGCTTATATAGTTATTTCCCTTACAAACCCGAGCAACGCCGGGCGATACTGCTAGTGAGTGAATAAAATTAGACCATAAAAAAATTTAACAACGAGAATTTAGAAAATATTGAACCTCCACTTCCCAGCTGGCGCAAACGCACGGGCGGGCAGCTGATGACCTGGGCAACGACGATAAAGGAGGACCTCTCAGAACTCTCAGGTCCGCAGGTAGTCGGTCTGCGCAGATGGAACCGCGAATGGCTCGCTATCTCCCAGTGACCTCGCGCAGGACCGTCGAGCTTGGGAGGCCATGGTTCGTGATGCCGTTAGGACCAGAGAAGAAGCCGGCTCAACCCGCCCTGGGTGAACGCCGTCACAAGTACAAGTACAAGTAAGTACAATGTTAGATTAGAATATAGTGATAATCTCCTCCGTCGTGAGATAAGCTAGTTTTTCAAGAAGAGAAATTCTGTGAAGATTTCGAATACTGAAAAAATACTTCTCATATTTTTCCAGAAGAGAAATCTGAGTTGCTGAAAGAAAGAGATTTTTTATATATATATATGATAACAATTCATTGTTTTATTTAACAATTTTAGTTACATCTCAAGGATACTTAAGCGAGACGCCTGCTAATTTGGTGGTCATTCTTGCTACCTCGTCGTCAAATTTTTTATAACTCGCTGTGTCATTTGCTTTCGGCCACTTAACCTTTGTCCTCTTCACGCCTATCAGTCTTTTTGACTGTTCCAATTCAACTGTGGAATGAACCTCGCTATGGTTATTTTCCGGGGGGTTCTGGCCACACGTCTTATGGTTTATCAACCCGCCTTGTTGAATTACTTTCTTCTGGCACACATTCCCTTGGTGGATTCTCAGCCCGATGTAACTAGCAAACTATGGAAATTATGTCGCTTTGTTTCAGAGAAATGGTCTCTCACCCTCTCCT
>NC_043017.1:12218152-12225652 GCF_006345805.1 Octopus sinensis | reverse complement strand
GACGTAAACAAACCATCATCGGTTGTCAAGCGATGTTGGGTGGACAAACACAGACACACATGTATACATATATGCGACGGGCTTCTTTCAGTTTCCGTCTACCAATGCACTCACAAGGGTTTTGTCGGCCCGAGGCTATAGTAGAAAACACGTGCCCAAGGTGCCACGCAGTGGGACTGAACCCGGAACCATGTGGTTCGTAAGCAAGCTACTTACCACGCAGCGGTTAGTTCATTAGAACTGCGGCCGTGCTGGGGCACCACCTTCAAGAATTTTTTTTTAGTTGAATGAATTGACACCAGCCCTTTTTTTAATGCCTAGTACTCATTCTATCGAATCTTTGCCGAATCGCTAAGTTACGGGGATGTAAACAGACCCACACCGGTTGTCAAGCGATGGCCTCACGCACACACATATACAGGTGTAACTCTGTGGTAAGAAGCTTGCTGCAGGTCACAGTGCGTGGCCCCTTGGACAAGTTTCTTCTATTATAGCATCGGGCAGACCAAAGCCTTGTGAGTGAATTTAGTAGACGGAAACTGAACGAAGCCCGTCGTCCTCCGATTTGTTTCCTCCGACGCGCTACTTTTAGTTTCTGTCAACCAAATTCACTCACAAGGTGCAACGCAGTGGAACTGATCCCGATATATATATATATATATATATATATATATATATATATATATATATATATATATATAGAGAGAGAGAGAGAGAGAGAGAGAGAGAGAGAGAGAGAACAATCTTACTTAGAAATGGATGCGTGCGTTCCGTCATAAAAAAATTAATAAATAAAATAAAACATATGCATATATACATACATGTATGTACGTACCTACCTCTTCATGTATATATACATGCATATATGGGTACACCAAAAAAACGTCGAACACAATGAGAAACGAAAATATAAACACAAAACCAAGGAAATAGACATTTTTCTTAAACAACGAAAAAATAGAGTGCAGGACATACAATACAAGGAAAATTCCCCTTATTCAGTCGACTTTGTTTCATCTACTCCGCGATTCGAAGGTCAAGGCGAGACACGACTTTATTGAAACATTCCTTCCCGCGAAAAGCAAATTAAATAAAATTTGAGATGTTTTTGCGGAGGGGTAAAAATGGTAACAAAAACAGGACAGTAACGATAACCAAAAATCGCACCATCAGAAGAAACCAGCCTAGGCATTTTACTCAGAGAAATTCGGTATCTGCCTGGATATTATATCCCTCCTCTTGCTATGTGTGTGTGTGTGTGCGCGCGCGTGTGTATGTATGTGAGTAAACAAAACCGAACACATTTACACAAGGAGAGTGTGTGTTGTTAGTTCCTGGGTCAGCTGCCGTTTTCAGGTGTAAGAGGATATATTCTCAATGAGTCTGGTGTCAAGAACACTTGAAACTAATAGGCAGGGGAGACAACTCACATCAGGTCTCATCAAAGCGACAATCGTTGATGTTCCATCATTTTATTTAAACAGAGTGTGTTTAGTCACTATCAATCCACTTTAAAAAAAAAGCAAAGAACAAAAGTAATTTTTAACACACAGTATACAGCTTAACCAACTTTGAAAACGGAGTCTGTTATTACGATACAAGGTACAGTATATTGCGAGATATTGTGCAGCAGACCCGAATTTCTGGAAGCCGGATAAGAGGCCCGGTATTGTATGTAAATCTTTATATATAAAAGTGAAGTTGTGTGTCTGTCTCCTACGATTTAGATTCCTAACTACTCCCACATTTTGCGGTGCCGTTTAACCAAAACCGGGTATCTTATAGTCGTGATTCATATCGAGCCCTTCTGGGTATTAGCGCGCGTCTACGAGTCTACGATTTAAAAAAAAAAATTAACCATCATTTTTTTCCATTTTAATGCATTTTTTCGATATTATATAAGGGAAATAACTCTCTAAAAATGTCTACGATGAGTTAACGATTTTTAAATAAATTTACCATCATTTTTTTTTCCATTTTTAATGCATTTTTTTGCTATTTTTTGGCTATAACTCTCTAAAAATGCTTATATAGTTATTTCCCTTACAAACCCGAGCAACGCCGGGCGATACTGCTAATATATTATATAATATATTCAAAGAAAATCGAAAGCAAAGAAAAAAAAACTTAAACAACACCATAAAAATACCCACAAAACTTTTATACTAATTGTTGGCTTTATACAAATTAGTGCTTCTTTTACTTTGCCATGTGTGAATAGCCTCTTGTTAACATTCCAAGAATATTCCAATCTGACTTAAATAAATAAACAAATAAATATATAAAACCGTACTCATAAAAAGTCAAGGGAGACAATTCAACGATGCTTAACACGTGGTTGCGCGACTTGCTAGAAACAGCAGCAAGATTCCCAACAAATTCACACACTCTTATATTCTTAAGAAAAATGGAATGAAATGTTAGATAATATTTCTATTACAATCTACACTTGTTCACATATATCTTTCTTGGCAATCTTTCGTCTCTAGTAGACCTTTCCGTCGATTTCCGTAAAAAATTTTTTTTTTTTTTACATATGGGCTTGCGGGAACTTTTGAAGTAATGAGAGCGAAAGAGACTAAGAGAAAGCGATTGTATGACGAGGGAAGTTCTTTTGAAGTTACCGTGCATGGGAGCATTGATGGACATGTGTGTGTGTGTGTGTGTTTGATGGGGTGTGGGAGACAGACAGTATTTTGTGTAAGTGAAGTGCTTCTGTTAGTGTGTGTGAAGAGACAGAGTAATGTGTGAAAGAAAGAGATAACTGAAATTTTTTACTCAGTGTATGTGTATATGTATGTATATTACTTCAAAAGTTCCCGCAAGCCCATATGTAAAAAAAAAAAAAAATTTTACGGAAATCGACGGAAAGGTCTACTAGAGACGAAAGTTCGCCTCTTTCTTTTTTGTCTTAAGCTATTGAACTGCGGCCATGCTGGGGTACTTGTCTTGAAGGGGTTTCGTCGAACGAATTAAGAAAACCAGTAATTATTTTTTAAAGTCTGGTACTTCATTCTATCGAGAACGTGAACAAACCAGCACCGGTCATCAAGAGGTGGTAGTGAATACACACACACACACACGAATATGGTGAAATAGATTGTCAGCTGTAACCGGAACGAAAATACTTGCGTTTCCCCTCTCACACTTTTGCATTCGTCAATGTAGTCCATAATGCACAAGATTTTATGGGCATATCTACAGTTTGATGCCCCATTAGTTTTGTTTTAAAATTTTCTGAAAAATATATATTTTTTAAATGAAGCATTTTGGAGATAGATTTTTGACGGTGTGGATTACAATTCTGTCGACAATGTTTAAATAAAGAAAAGTACATTTTTAATAAAACTTTAGGACCTCCTCCCTCCCCTTCTTCCCGATTTTGTTTCACGCATTCTTTAAAATGCATATTTTTAAATAAAATTTTTCAGAAATACGTTTTCAAGATTGAAGATTATGTAAAGCTGATGTTTCAAACTTACAAATACTAAATTAAAGAAAAACATTGATACGGAGAGTAGAATAAAAATTTGAAATTTCTTCAAAATCAATTTTGTTTTCCCCATCGAAAACGCATTCCATCAAAATTTCATTAAAAAAATATGCCTTTTTCGGTATGAAGAAAGTCGTGAAGTGGGGCACCATTCTGTAGATAACGGAGGTTGTCATGATTGAAACTTTTTTTTATCATACATACATATAATCAGAGGTTAAATTGTGTCTAAACAACACATAACCGCAGAGATCCAATTCTAAAGCACCTTAAAAGCCTTGATTTAATAAAAACCAGCGCAGGCCTTCATTATCCCCACAGCCACGCAACAAGTCACTGTAACGCATCTTATTTCTCAATTATTCTTTTTTCTTTCTTTTACTTGTTTCAGTCATTTGACTGCGGCCATGCTGGAGCACCGCCTTTTAGTCGTGCAAATCGACCCCGGGACTTATTCTTTGTAAGCCCAGTACTTATTCTATCGGTCTGTTTTGCCAAACCGCTAGCTGACGGGGACGTAAACACACCAGCATCGGTTGTCAAGCAATGCTAGGGGGATAAAAACAGACACACATACATATATACATATATACGACAGGCTTCTTTCGGTTTCCGTCTACCAAATCCACTCACAAGGCATTGGTCGGCCCGGGGCTATAGCAGAAGACACTTGCCCAAGATGCCACGCAGTGGGACTGAACCCGGAACCATGTGGTTGGTTAGCAAGCTACTTACCACACTCATTTTTAGATTACTTCTTTCCTTGATATATTTGAAATAAGTAATTTCAAGGACGAGTCACGAGATAAATACTAACGTAAATAATAGCATGTAATCTGAAAAAAAAAAAAACGAAGAAAAACCTCGGATAGAAAACTAGTTGAAAGAAATCAGCGGAATCCGAACCTGCGTCATCTGAAATATCTCTTTGATATATTTACCTGTTAGAATATCTTGACCACAGAATCAATGGTTTTAATTGGTTTTAGTTCACTTAATTATTTTTTTTTTGTTTTTAATTTCTTATGAACGAATTAAAATTTATGAAATATTTGGCGCCAAATTTAACATTTTGTTTTCGTTGTTGTAAGCGACTTCACAGTAGTTATGGCAGGGAAAACTGTGGAAACTGGTTCAGAAGTAAGTATAAACATTTCGGAAGCAATATATCCTTTTTGTTATTTTATTTGTTTCACCCAGTAGCCTGTGGCCATGCTGGGGCACCGCTTTGAAGAATTTTCGGTCGAATGAATCTACCCCAGTATTTATTTTTCTTATTTTTTTATATGCGTGGTACTTATTCTATTGGCTCCTTGGCTGAACCACTAAGTTACGGGGACATAAATACACCAGCACCGGTTGTCAAATGGTAGATCGCCCAATTATCTTTTATCTGCTGCTTGTTTCAGTCGTCAGACTGCGGCCATGTTAAGGCACCACCCTGAAGAATTTTTAGTCGAATGACTCGACGCCAGAACTTTTTGATTTTGCTTAAGCTTGATACTTATTCTATTGGTCTCTTTTGTCGAATCGCTAAGTTACGGGGACGTAAACCTACCAACACCTGTTGTCATGGGGTTGGTGAGGGACAAACACATACACAAAGGCATACACATATATACATTCATATATGATGGACTTCTTCCAGTTTCCGCCTACCAAATCCACTCACAAGGCTTTGGTCGGCCTGATGCTATAGTAGAAGAACTTGCCCAAGGTGCCACGCAGTGGGACTGAACCTGGAGCCATGTGGTTGGTAAGCAAGCTACTTACCACACAGCCACTCCTATGCCTATTTGTAGAAAATTTCATTAAAAAAATACCCATTTTTCTGAAAGTTATAAAATTTTGATCTTTTTGTCTATGTTAGGGGGTCTCCATCAATTAATGCTAACCAGGAATCATCATCATCATCATCTATTTAACGCCCACTTTTCCATGCAAGCATGGATTGGATGGAGCTCATTGAGGCTGGATGCCCTTTCTGTTGTCAACCCTTGCCTGTTTCCAAGTAGGGTTATATTTCCTCATGACCAGACATGTTTTTGGCAGAATATTGGAAAGGAATGACACTGCTTGTATGACAGTGACACTCATTTACGACTATCATGCAATGTCATGACAAGGAACCACAAACACACACATACACTCACGCACACAAGCACATGCATACATCTGTATAAAAATACACACACACATGTACATACATATCTCTGTAGAAAAATATACACACATGATGGGCTTCTTTCAGTTTCCATCAATTGAATCCACTTGCAAATTTTTGGTTGGCCTGGGACTGTAGTGGAAGACACTTGACCAAGGTGATATATAGTGGGATTGAAACCAGAACCATGTGGTTGGAAAACAAAACTACTCAACCACACAGCCACACCTACAGAAATCTTTATTTTATATAAAATAAAATTATTCTTTTATTTCTTCTTCAGCTGCTGGCCAGGCTTGGCACACGTGTTCCCCTTAGCAACATTGCACCAGAACTGTTTGGAGAAGGGTCAATTAGCGGAGAGATCATTGAATTCTTTGGAGAAGAAGGAACTGGTAAAACCGAACTCTTGCTGAATCTAATCACACGATGCATTCTTCCAAAAGTTTGGAAAAATATTCCTGTCGATGGTCCTGAGTCGAAAGTTGTTTTCATCAGCACTGACTACAAGTTTTCTATCTTAAGATTAGTTCTCATCTTGGAAAAGAAAATTACCGAAATTCTTCAATCTCATTTCAGTAACCCATCACAAAATACTAATGATGGAGATAATGTTGCCAAGCTGGACATGGAATCAGAAGTGCAATTATTTACTGATGACTGCCTCCAACGTGTCCAAGTTGTTTATTGTTCAAGCTCATGGCAATTGTTCCTTACTTTACACAGTCTTGAATACCAACTGACCACTGATGCAAGTTTTAGTTTATTGGTTATTGATAGCATATCGACATTTTATTGGCTGGACAGGTTTTGTGCCAATGATAACATCAGCAACCAGGGTCTTAACATACGCAGAATTACTAAAATACTAAAAAAATTTGTTAATGACCTTAATATTTTTGTTATAGCCACCAAATTGTCCCTCTTTAAACCAAAATATTCTGACAATCTAGACCCAACAAATGATAATAATTATCTTATAATTAATCCTAATGCTGTAAATAATCCAGGGATATATCCAACAGCTAAGCAGTCCCATACAAAATACTTGGATAAAGTCTGGGAAAATTTTGTTTGCAAACGGTGGGTTTTCACAGTAATCTCTGCTGCAGAATCTAAGTTTTGTTTGACAAGTACAAACCTGAAAACTCTTCATTTTACCATATCAGAATCTGGTGTGAAATTCTTGTGATAAATATTGATTTCTTTGCACTGGATTTGAGTTATGAAGCTAGAAAATGGATAAAGTCATCTACATGTCCCTGAATCTGAATCAGGAAAACGGAGAAGAAGAAAAAAGGTAAAATTCAACAACATAACAGGTGTTGATATTATCATCATTGTCATCATCAATTACTTGGTGACCCTGCCAATGCTGGTGCTACATAAAAAGCATCCAGTCCACTCTGTAAGGTGGTTGGCATTTGGAAGGGCATCCAACTATAAAAACCATGCCAAAACTGACCTCGTCTGTGCTGGTGCCACATAAAAAGCATTCTGTCCCTCTACTGGGTGGTTGGAGTCATGAAGGGCATTCAGCCATAAAAACTGTGCCAAAACACACAGAAGTTTGTTGCAGTCTTCTGCCTGGCCATCTCCTGTCAAACTGTTCAAACCATGTGAACATGGAAGGCGGACATTAAACAATGATGACTCTTCCATACTTGCATGGGTCAAATAGAATTTCTAGAGGCAGATTTTCTATCACTGGATGCCTTTCCTGTTGCCAACCTTTACCTGTTTCCATGCAAGGTAGTGTTTCCCCATGACCAGACGTGTTTCACGAGAGGTTTGAAATAAACAACATTGCTTGTGTGATGATCATTTATAACCATCAAATGAT
>NC_043017.1:12183152-12213152 GCF_006345805.1 Octopus sinensis | reverse complement strand
AGGCCTGAAATTTTTTTTAGTGGGGTGTAGTCAATTACATCAACATTCCCCCCACCCAGTACTTCATTGGTACTCGGTATTTTATTTTACTGAACCCCAAAAGGATGAAAGGCAAAGCTGACTTTGGTGGGATGTGAACTCAGTCTGTAACAACTCAGAAGAAATACCGTAGAACATTTAGTCCAATATGCAAATGAATCTACCAGCTTGCCACCTTCATAATAATAATAATAATTCTTTCTTCTATAGGAGCAAGGCCTGAAATCACATTGGCTAGTCAATCACATTGATCCCGGTATCCAACTAATACTTATTTTATCGACCCCGAAATGATAAAAGGCAAAGTCAACCCCGATGGCATTTGAACTCAAAATGTAAGATGAACGAAATGTTGCTAAGCATTTTGTCCAGTGTGTTAAAGATTCTGCAGGCTTGCTACCTTAAAGTGAGATATTTAAAGCACCTAGGTTTCCCAAGCGGTCACCCATCTAAGTACTAACGAAGCTCAATGTTGCTTAACTATAGTGATCAGACGAGAACTGGTGCATTCAACATGATATGCCTGTAAGCAACTTGAAAACAATAATTCTTTCTAATTTTGGTAGAAGGCTGGCAATTTTTTAGTGGCAGGGAGAAGTTGATTACATCGACCCTGGTACTTTATTTTAGCAACCCCTAAAGGATGAAAAGCAAAGCCGACATCAGCAGGATTTGAAATCAGAATGTAATGGACATTTTTCTGATGCTCTAAGTGATTCTGCCAGCCTGCTGCTCTCCTAATAATAATTATTTCAAATTTTGGCACAAGGTCAGCAAATTCAGAGGAGGGTATAAGTCAACTACATTGACCCCAGTGTTCAACTGGTACTTATTTTATCAACCCAGAAAGGATGAATGGTAAAGTCAACCTTGGTGGAATTTGAACTCAGAACACGAAGACATGAAATGCCATTAAGCTTTTTGCTTGGTCTGCTAACGATTCTGCCAGCTTGCTGCCCAAATAATACTAAAAATCCTTCCTACAAAAGGCACAAGGCCTGAAATTTGTCAAATAACATTCCCCCAGAGGAACCCCATTTCAACTGCTTGTATTCAGGATCACACTGTTTTGATCATTACCCAACATGCATAACCACAGGTGAGGATAAGAATGAAAACCATACATTTTATTTTAGCACCAATGCAGAAGTTATTTTATCCTCAACAACAGGACATAACTTCTCATTTTGACCATATGCAGCCTCTTCAAGTTTACCAACCACATTACAGAATGTCCTGGTTGGTTGCTTGTGTAGTGAACCCTGTACATTATACATCTGAAATAAAGAGGAACCAGAGAGTCTGGGTGGAGGGAACAAGAGAAGTATCATGGTGATGGGCTGGCAGAATCATTAAAGGATTGGGAAATAAATACCTTGTATATTTGCTCCGGTTCTTTACATTCTGAGATCAAATCCTGCCACAGTCAACTTTGCCTTTCAAATTTTTTTTTTTTTGGATGTGGGGTTTAATCAATAAAATAAAGTACAAGTATTTAGGTTGGTGGTACCAATTAGCCCTCTCTTGTCAAAGGTGCTAACCTTATGCTTGAATTAGAATCCATTATTTTTATTAGAAAGGCAGCGAGTTAGCAGAATTATAAACATGCCAGACAAAATGCTCAGTAGCATATCTTGTGGCTTAGATTTTGAGTTTAGTTTCTGATGTTGACTATATAGGCGTAGGAGTGGCTGTGTGGTAAGTAGCTTGCTTATGAACCACATGCTTCCAGGTTCTGTGGCACCTTGGACAAGTGTCTTCTACTATAGCCTCAGGCTGACCAAAGCCTTGTGAGTGGATTTAGTAGACAGAAACTGAAAGAAGCCCGTAGTATACATATGTGTGTGTGTGTATACATTTGTGTATCTGTGTTTGTCTCCCCAACATCGCTTGACAACCGATGCTTGTGTGTTTACGTCCCCGTAATTGAGCGGTTCGGCATCAGAAACCGATAGAATAAGTACTAGGCTTACAAAGAATAAGTCCTGGGGTCAGTTTGCATGACTAAAAGGCGGTGCTCCGGCATGGCCACAGGCAAATGACTGAAACAAGTAAAAGAGTAAATGAGAGATATCTTTTATCCTTTCAGGGTCAATAAAATAGATACCAGTTATGCACTGATGTTGATGTAACCAACAAACGCCACACCTTCCCCAGATTTCAAGCCTTGAATCTATAGTAGAAAGATGTTATTAGTAAGGCTAGGAATTAGCAGAGCAGTAAGTAGACAGTGCAGCATATAGAATACTTTATAGTTAATTGAATAAGTTTATTCTAAACTTTCTATACTGTCCTGGGTTCAAACAGCCCCAAGAAGTTAACCTTTCATCTCTTTAGAGGAAGCGAAAGAGAGAAGTTAGTGGCAATAATATAAGTACCAGTAATATACTGGTACCATTGCAATGAACTTCACTCTCACTTGCCTTATAATTGGCTTTGTGCTTGAATAAGTAATCATGTTCAAATCTGATTTCCATTCCGATATGGGAAGGTGTAGGTTGACACAACCTGAGTCAGATCTTATTTTGAGAGTCACTACCCTCCTTGATGGGCTGGAAAAACCTTCCCCTTTTGACATGATCTGGGTGCCCTCCCATATATCAGGCATTTATGTGGCACCAGTCGTACAGCAGCTACATCCTCTGACGGACCAAAGGATTCTCTTACCCCACTTGCCTGATTATATATATACATGAATGTGTGTGTGTGTATATATATATATAAATCTTATACTAGGCTGCCATGTAAACAGTTGTTGTAAATTTAGTGTCATTTCATTTCTTTTACCTCTCTTATTGCTTTTCCTTCTCTTTGATAAAGGTGCAAAGCTGAAAATATTAGATTCTTTCGCTTCTTTCATTAGTGTATTTATTTTCATTGTACACATTCTTCCATTGTTATTTTGTTTTATATTTCAAAGCTTTTTTTTTATACCCACATTTTGCTTGTCTAACTTCATCTTTTCTTCATCTTCTATTTGCCTCTTATGCAGTATATTAGAGTGATTTTTGTCATATATATATATATATATATATATATATATATATATATATATATCCAAAAGCCATACCAGTATATTTGCACAGATATATATGTATTTTGCTGTTCTGACATACAAGCTTAAGAACAGAACTCATCAATGAAGGACTATCTACCTCTTCTTACACATATACACACACACACACACACACACACACACAACACACACACACACGTATATGTGTTATTCTTAAAGAAGAATGTTGTTGACAGTGATTTCAAAGTTTCAGCCAGCTAAGCCATTGTCCGATGATCGCTTAGCTGGCCGAAACTTCAAAGTCGCTTTCATCATCATCATCATCGTTTAGCGTCCGTTTTCCATGCTAGCATGGGTTGGACAGTTCAACTGGGGTCTGTGAAGCCAGAAGGCTATTCATCAGGCCCAGTCAGATCTGGCAGAGTTTCTACAGCTGGATGCCCTTCCTAACGCCAACCACTCCGTGAGCGTAGTGGGTGCTTTTTACGTGCCACCCGCACAGGTGCCAGACAGAGCTGGCAAACGGCCACGAACGGATGGTGCTTTTTATGTGCCACACTCTACAAAAATATAGAGCAACCCACCAGATTTAATGTAAAATTGTGTTTATTATAACTGAACATAAAAACAAACATTAGTCTATGTGTGTGTGTGAGTGTGTGTATGTATTACAGAAAACAATGCTTTCAACAAGGCATTAAGAGGCCATCAGTAAATTTTCATTGTGCCGAAGTATGTATACTCGTATCAGAGGAAACCACTTCACTTATTGTTTGGAATATTCCCAAGAGAAAATAATCAACAGCACAAACTTTACCTTCACCATTTCTTCAGCCTCCCACATTTTAACTCATCTCCCTCCATCCACCCATCCAGTGTGTTCATTTGCTTCAGGCATGGGCCCCTTTTTTTCAAGAAATGGGTGACATGAGGCATGGCTTATGTCACCCATGTCAGGCCTGCCTGATGATGAGCCAAGGACATTTTTTATAGGTGTGGTCATTCAGCATGTCTCAGGGGGCTAATAGGTTTGCCTGAGACTGATCTATTTATTGGTTTGGTCCAGAGGAAAGGAACTGTGTTCATTCATGGGCCTATCGAGGATCTCTGAAACCAGTCAAATTGATTAAATTAACATTATTCTTGATTAGTTACAAGTTAGTGGCAGCAGAAAAAAAATAAATAAATAAATAAACAGGAGAAATCAGGATAAAAACTATGTAGAGGGTTACATGTGACTGGGTCATGTGATTTCATTATAAAAATATTTGAAAAAAAAAAAAAAATCAATGTATGACCTGTTCACATGACCAGAATGGAAGTAACAGCATCTGGTGTGTGATGTGTGCTATGTAACATGCATAACCAGGTCCTCACTTAGTGACATCTAGTAACTGCATGTTACAGGTTTTTACTGCAACATGTTAAAAAAGGGATGCATTTATGTAACTACCATCAGTTGTGTTACAAATGTATTTCTTTACTGCCCACATGGGGCTAAACATAGAGGGGACAAACAATGACAGACAAAGGAATTAAGTCGATTACATCAACCCCAGTGGGAAACTGGTACTTTATTTATCGACCCCGAAAGGATGAAAGGCAAAGTCGACCTCGGCGGAATTTGAACTCAGAACGTAACGACAGACGAAATACGGCTACACATTTCGCCCGGCGTGCTAACCTTTCTGCTAGCTCGCCGCCATACAAATGTGTTACAAATGGTGGCATGTCACATGGAAATCGAGAAGGCTGATATTCTGAAGAGAAAAGAGGAGTTGAGGATTTAGATGGCAGAGCCTAGTTGGGTCTAATGTCTAATGTATGTCATTTCTCCCTTTTAAAAGGCAGCAGTGTGTGACATGAGGGACATATGGCTGTGGCTGCTATTTCTAGCAGGCTTCCATCACCTTGTGAACTCTTTATTGAGTAGATTCCTATGATTAGAGACATTCCAGCAGTGACCTACACTGTCCATATTTGGTGTGTCTAGGACTAAATTGTCTAATGTTCTCCTTTTGATAAAGCAGCAGAGTGTGATAAGAGGGAGATACAGCAGTGGCTGCTATTTCTAGCAGGTTTCATTAACATTTCGAGCTCTTACCTTGTGAACACTTCATTGAGTAGATTCCTATCATCAGAGACATTCCAATAGTGACCTACACCGTCTAGTGCCTCATTGTCTAATGTGCATTTCTCCCTTTTATAAGGCAGCAGAGTGTGGCGTGAGGGAGATATGGTTGTGACTGCTATTTCTAGCAGGTTGAGCAACCATGTAGAGCAGTGATTCTCAAGATGGTGAGTGGGGACAATGGTTATTTCAGGTAGGCAATATGGGAGACAAGGAGAAGGAGAGATAAGCAAGTAAGTAAAGCCCGAGATGAGATTATAGGAGGCTTTCAGCAGTAAGGAATAACTACCGCCATGGTAGTAGTGACCATTGAAAAGTCAGAGAGTGGACACAGTATATTTAAGGATCAAGCAGTTGGAGTGTGTCTGAGAAATATGATACCAATAAGTCAAGCAATCATTTTTTTGGTTTGTTTTGATTCAGTTTAGGAAGTTATTTACAAAAATCAATGAAACGAAATCTTCCCTCTTTTACTTGTTTCAGTCTAGGGACTGTGGCCTTGCTGGGGCACTACCTTGAAAGGATTTCAGTCAAACAAATTGACCCCAGTAATTTTTTTTTTTTTTGATTGATGATACTTATTCTATAGTCTTTTCAGCAAAACTGCTAAGCTACTAGGATGCAAATGAACCAACACCAATTGTAAATTAGTGGGTGGGGTGCAATCGCAGGCACAAAGACACCTACACATTGATAGAGACACACACACACACATATATATGTATGTGTGCATGTGTAGTTACATGACAGGCTTCCACACAGTTTCCATCTACCATTATATGATTTGGTCTCACTGAATCTGCTGAGGCAACTAATCCTGTGTGTGTGTGAAGTTGTTACTCATTACATACAGGTCGCAATGTTTCAGTCACAAAACCGTAATTCAGAAGAGATAAACCATATTCTAATCATATTGAATGTCAAGATGTAGAGATAGAGTGCTGTGACTTGTAACATGGTATGTACCAGACCACCATAGCTTGTAACATAACATGGTATGTATTAGGTCACAACGATTTGTAACATGGTATGTTAACAGGTCATAGTGACTTGTAATATACCACTGTGTCACAGATCACTGACTTGTAACAGAATATATTGCAAAAAATCATAGTGACTTGCAATGTAACATGGTCTGTAACTGATCATGGTGACTAGTGACTTGTAACATAATACAGTTTGTAGCAGACTATGGTGAGCTGTAGCATATGTAACACATTGTAGCAACTTGTAACAGTTTAACAGATCCATTGCAACTTGAAACTATATGGTGTGTATCAGATCATAGAGCTGTAACATGCCATTGTGTAACATCATAGTGACTTCCAACAGTATTATAAATCAGTCATTTTTAACAGACCACAGTGACTTGTAACAGGAGACTGTTTGTAGCAAATCATAGTGACTTGAAACAATGTGGTGTGTATCAGATCATAGAGCTGTAACATGCCATTGTGTAACATCATAGTGACTTCCAACAGTATTATAAATCAGTTATTTTTAACAGACCACAGTGACTTGTAACAGGAGACTGTTTGTAGCAAATCATAGTGACTTGAAACAATGTGGTGTGTATCAGATCATAGAGCTGTAACATGCCATTGTGTAACATCATAGTGACTTCCAACAGTATTATAAATCAGTCATTTTTAACAGACCACAGTGACTTGTAACAGGAGACTGTTTGTAGCAAATCATAGTGACTTGAAACAATGTGGTGTGTATCAGATCATAGAGCTGTAACATGCCATTGTGTAACATCATAGTGACTTCCAACAGTATTATAAATCAGTCATTTTTAACAGACCACAGTGACTTGTAACAGGAGACTGTTTGTAGCAAATCATAGTGACTTGTAACATGACAAAGTTTGTAATAGATCATTGTGACTTGTATATGATGTAACATAGTGTAACAGATTGTAATGACTTGTAACATAATTGTTCAATGTCTGATGTGTTCTGTCACAGATCATTCTATTTATGTTACACATTATAGTCACCATGTCACACAGAATAGCATTCACAGTTTTAAATAACCAGACAAGGCAATGTAGTGATGTAGGGGTACCAACAGAAGGGGGTAAAGAGAGAGAGGAGGAGGGCAAATAACAAAACAGCCACAAAGCCCTTTATATGAGGTTCATCGATAACAAAACGTAAAATGTCTTTGGGGGACGAAGGAAATGGGTCCAGGTTGTTGAGGGGATCAAAAAAGAAGGTATATGAATATAAAAAGGCAGAGCGGCAGAAAGATAACAAGGAGGATGGCCATGATTCGTCGTCGGCTGTGGTTTGGTACTGCTTGTGCTCCTTGTCCGGTGGAATCCTGAAACAGAAGACAAACCAGATCCAGTCAAAGACATATTCAGAGTGGAAACTTTTGATTTCTAACAAATACAGTAAATTCTCTCCTAATTGGCATAATTGGGAATGGTGAGTTACCTATTAAATGAATTTTTTGGATGGCTGATGACTTTTTAAACACTTTTGTTGCCATATTTCTGTTGAGATACTCTACTCTTTTACTTGTTTCAGTCATTTGACTGCGGCCATGCTGGAGCACCGCCTTTAATCGAGCAACTCGACCCCGGGACTTATTCTTTTGTAAGCCCAGTACTTATTCTATCGGTCTTTTGCCGAACCGCTAAGTAACGGGGACATAAACACACCAGCATCGGTTGTCAAGCAATGCTAGAGGACAAACAGACACAAAACACACACACGCATATATATATATATATATATATATATATATATATATATACGTATATACGACGGGCTTCTTTCGGTTTCCGTCTACCAAATCCACTCACAAGGCTTTGGTCGGCCCGAGGCTATAGTAGAAGACACTTGCCCAAGGTGCCACGCAGTGGGACTGAACCCGGAACCATGTGGTTGGTAGACAAGCTACTTACCACACAGCCACTCCTGCGCCTGTGTATCTTTCAATTAATTTTAAATATAACAAAAAATTCAGTAAAATAACTTAGTTATCATTAAGCTAGTGTAGTGTTCAGATTATTTTGTCAAATCTAATGCTTATTTATTCACATTGTTTTGAATCAACCATGCATTATCTCATAGCTTAAAAATTTCAATAATGTGATCGTTTATTTTTCAGAATCACATTGTGGGATAGGTATGAAAGGTTGGATCTGGCAAATTTGGGCATAAAACAAGTAGAATATTTCGGCCGGATATGGCCAGTTTGAATGCTAAAGGGTTAAGCTAATGTTAGAAACATAAATTACAACTAAAAGTTTGGTGGAATTCAGAACTTTTGAAAACAAAACATTTGTACAAGAGCCAGAGGAAGTCTCTAGCGGCTTGGTATCAAAAGGGTTAAGTTACCCTAGCACTATACAAAACTCAAACTATATACACACATCAGTGTTACCTTTAACCCTACAATATTCATATCATTCAGTCAAATGTAATACTTATTTATTCAGATAGGCACAGGCATGGTTCTGTGGGAAGAAGCTTGCTTTCCAACCACATGGTTCTGGGTTCAGTCTCACTGTGTGGCATCTTGGGCAAGTGTCTTCTACTATAGCCTTGGGCTGACCAAAGCCTTGTGAGTGGATTTGGTAGACAGAAACTAAAAGAAGCCTGTCATATATATATATTATTTATGTGTGTGTCTTTGTGTGTCCCTCTTCACCATCGCTTGACAACCAATGTTGGTGCGTTTACATCCCTGTAACTTAGCAGTTCGGCAAAAGAGACCGATAGGATAAGTACTAGGCTTATAAAGAGTAAGTCCTGAGGTCAATTTCTTCGACTAAAACCCTTTAAAGCGGTGCTCCAGCATGGCTGCAGTCAAATGACTGAAACAAGTAAAAGAATAAAAGAATTGTTTTGAATTCATCATCTCATAACTCTGGGATTTCAATATTGAGATTGTTTATTTCTAAAATGACATTGTAGGATAGATGTGAGAGGTCAGATCCGGCCAGTTTGAACATAAAACAGATAGGATATTTGAGCTGTATATGGCCAGTTTAAGGGTTAATATTCTGAATATAGCAGAAATGAGAGAAATAGGAAGAAATAAAAATATGAACAAGTTTTATTAACTTATTAAAATACAGGTATATTAAATGTAGTAAAATCAAATAAAATACTGAAATTTGGGAGGCAACAATCTATTTTAGATATAATAGAAACATTGTTTTAATGATAATTAATTTACACATTTTCTTTTTTAAAAAATATACACAGGCATAGACGTGGCTGTGTGGTAAGTAGCTTGCTAACCAACCACATGGTTCCGGGTTCAGTCCCACTGCGTGGCATCTTGGGCAAGTGTCTTCTGCTATAGCCCTGGGCCGACCAATGCCTTGTGAGTGGATTTGGTAGACGGAAACTGAAAGAAGCCTGTCGTATATATGTATATATATATATATATGTATGTTTGTGTGTCTGTGTTTGCACCCCTAGCATTGCTTGACAACCGATGCTGGTGTGTTTATGTCCCCGTTACTTAGCGGTTCGGCAAAAGAAACCGATAGAATAAGTACTGGGCTTACAAAAGAATAAGTCCCGGGGTCGAGTTGCTCGATTAAAGGCGGTGCTCCAGCATGGCCACAGTCAAATGACTGAAACAAGTAAAAGAGTATAGGCATAGACGTGGCTGTGTGGTAAAAAGATTCATGGTTCTGGGTTCCGTTCTACAGTATGGCACATTGGGCAAGTGTCTTCTACTATAACATTGGGTGAGCCAAAGCCATGTGGGTGAATTTGGTAGATGGAAACTGAAAGAAGCACATCATGTGTGTGTGATTGTTCCTCATCACTGCTTGACAACCAGTTGTGTGTGTGTGTGTGTGCGTAGTCTTGTCTACGATGGTTATAAATATGAGCCTTGTTGTCAGATTAGTGGGGCTGTTAATTTCCAGTATTCCATGAAAAAGATCTCTAGCTATGGAGAAAGGTTACCTTGCTTGGAAACAAGTGAGACAGATAGGAAGGGCATTCATCCATTAAAAAAAAAAAATTGCCGTGGCTGCGTGGTAAGTAGCTTGTTTACCAACCACATGGTTCCGGGTTCACTCCCACAGCTTGGCACCTTGGGCAAGTGTCTTCTACTATAGCCTCGGGCCGACCAAAGCCTTGTGAGTGGATTTGGTAGACGGAAACTGAAAGAAGCCCGTCGTATATATGTATGCGTGTCTATGTTTGTGTGTCTGTGATTGTCCCCCTAGCATTGCTTGACAACCGATGCTGGTGTGTTTATGTCCCCGTAACTTAGCGGTTCGGCAAAAGAGACCGATAGAATAAGTACTGGGCTTACAAAAAAAAAAGTCCCAGGGTCGAGTTGCTCGATTAACGGCAGTGCTCCAGCATGGCCGCAGTCAAATGACTGAAACAAGTAAAAGAGTAAAAGAGTAGAGGGATTGAACTCAAAATCATGCTACTCAAAAGTAAATTTCACCACACAGCCACACTTTCCACTTAAGAAAATCAAACCTGAAGCACAAGGAGACATATACAGAAATAAAGGAAATAAATCAGTAAAAAAAAGTTTTTTTAAATATTAATAAAAATATCTTACAATAACTGTTGTTGGGTAGGTTTGAACATGTGATGGTTGCCCTGTCACTACCATGGGTGGTACTGTTTGCTGTGGTGGTACTCCATATGGTGTAAAGCCAATATTTGATGGGTTGTAAGGTTGTTGAGGATGTGTGCTATAACCAGGAATCTGAGAATATGGGGGAGCTGGCTGGTAAGGGCCATGCGCTGGAACACCAGAGTAGGCTTCACCTTGCATAACAGAATCATAGGATGGCGGAGGCCCAAGGGCCGACACTAGAAAAGACAAGAAAATAAATATATAAATACAAGGAAATAAACCGAAAATGATTGCAATTTTAATGGTTTCGAATTTTGGCACAAGGCCAGCAATTTCCAGGGAGGGGTTAAATTGATTACATCAATGGATTCACTGAAGCTCCGGCGTCTGGTGACGGACTTGGTAATCACCCACAAAGTTATCAACCACCTCACCAACAACAACAACACTGAACACCTTTTTGATCTCCATGTGTCTAACACACGTGGACATGCCTACAAAGTCAGAAAACAACACAGCTCCCATGACTTTCGGAAACATTTTTTCACGCTCAGAGTTGCTGAAGCATGGAATAAACTGCCTGCGTCAGTTGTTGACTGCCATGACACTGCATCCTTTAAGGCCCTCATGCTCTCCGAAATCCGCCGAAACTACCCCTGATTATATATACACTTTAGATGAGTTGTAGTGCACCTGAGCACTGTACACAATTATTATTATTATTATTATAATCCCTAGTGCTCAACTGGTACTTATTTTATTGACTTTGAAAGGATGGAAGGCTAAGTCAGTCTTGGCAGAATTCGAACTAAGAATGTGAAGATGTACAAATTGCTACTAAGCATGTTGTCCGGCATGCTAACAATTCTGCCAGTTTGTCACCTTAACAGCAATAAAATTTGGAAGACATTTTCACCTAAGACTATTGCCTACTCCCTCTTCAGTTCTCTTTCAGTTATAAGGGCCCCTTTAGGACCTTAGCCTTGTGAGTTACAAGGCAGTCCTCATTAGTGTTGGTAACATGAAAAAAAAAAAAAAAAAAAAAGGACCCAGTCATCATCATCATCGTTTAACGTCCGTTTCCCATGCTAGCATGAGTCGGACGGCTCGACCGGGGATCTGGGAAGCCAGAAGGCTGCACCAGGCTCCAATCTGATCTGGCAGTGTTTCTACAGCTGGATGCCCTTCCTAATGCCAACCACTCCGCGAGTGTAGTGGGTGCTTTTTACGTGCCAGGGGGGTAGTCTGGCAGCGGACACGATTGGTTGGTGCTTTTAACATGCCACCGGCACGGAAGCCAGGCAAGGCGGCGCTGGCATCGGCCACGTTCAGATGGTGCTTTTTATGTTCCACCGGCACAGAAGCCAGTCAAGGCGGCGCTGGCATCGGCCACGTTCAGATGGTGCTTTTTACGTGCCACCGGCACAGAGCCAATATATTCTGAAAAGTGATTGGCAGTAGTAAGGACATTTGGCCATAAAAACTATGCCAAAGAATGCATTGGAGCTTAATGCAGTTCCCTAACTTAGAACTTTTTTAAAACTGTGCAACACATTCCAACATGGAAGCTGGGCATTAAATGATGATGAAACGGGGGAGTCTGGATTAAGTTTTCCCCCTCTTCTCACCCAATCACTTTCTCCACCACACACTCAGATAACATCCTTCACACACACACACACACACACCTCACATACATGCACACTTTCTCCCTCACACCCTCCCACCCACCCACCCACCCACCAACACTGTCTTCCATTCACATCTCCATGCAACATCTTCACACACACACACAAACAAACACATGCTCTATCTACCCCTCCCCTACCCCACCATCTGCTGTTGCTAATGTAATCCACACCTTAGCAACACAGTGTTTGCAGTGAAGTTAAATCCACCCATGTCAATTATGTAATGTGGACACGGCAGCTTTTACTGTCATTTGATTACAACGAGAATGATAATGATGTCAATGACGACGATGAAGGTAGTAGTGGTGATGGTTATGATGATGGTGCACCATGATGGTAGTGACGGCGATGATGATGATGATGAAAGTAGTAGTGCCAATGATGATGATGGTAGTGGTGGTGTGAGGATGATGTTAGAGTAAGGGGACAGTAACAGTGAAGATGATGAATGACAGTCCAGCTGCTGGATAGCCACCAATTGATCAGTGGTGGTCATGGTGAAGGTAACACTTGGTAAGGATGGCCATTATGATGATGAGGTGGAGGAGGAGATAATGCTTGTGATAGAGATGAAACACTGACCACAATGCTTGTGATGAGGTTGACAACGACAATGATGATTACAGCTTTGACAGTGACAACCATACAAAAAAAATTTGATATATTTATAAAGAAACCATGTGTCTGTGTGAACAAACACACACACACAAACACACATAGAGACATACACATGGATGTACAAATGTGTATGATTGTACATCCCTGATGTACATATACAAAAATAATCACACAAACAAACCAATCAAAAATAAGACAAGTGATACTTTGGAAATGTGATCTAAATAAACAACACAATGCCTGCATGTAAACCTATTTCTTTACTACCCACAAGGGGCTAAACACAGAGGGGACAAACAAGGACAGACAAACAGATTAAGTCGATTACATCGACCCCAGTGCGCAACTGGTACTTAATTTATCGACCCCGAAAGGATGAAAGGCAAAGTCGACCTCGGCGGAATTTGAACTCAGAACGTAGCGGGAGACGAAATACGGCTACGCATTTCGCCCGGCATGCTAACGTTTCTGCCAGCTCGCCGCCTTTTTTCGCCTGCATGTAAACCAATGACTGATTGCGTTTGTGTGTGTGTGTAGGCACAATGGCCCAGTGGTTTCACGGTTTCGATCCCCAGACCAGGCGTTGTGAGTGTTTATTGAGCGAAAGCACCTAAAGCTCCACAAGGCTCTGGCAGGGGGTGGTGGCGATCCCTGCTGTACTCTTTCGCCACAACTTTCTCTCACTCTTTCTTCTGTTGGCTGCTTGCTTAGCCAGTGGGGTGGCATCATTTGAAGGCTAAATCAATGCAAAGTGCATTGTGACCAGCGATGTGTAGCAACATCTGATAGCCTGGTTGGTCATGGTGATATATATATATATATATATATCTCATTATGTTAAACCGTTACCCCCTACACATTTTTTTCTCTCTCCATCTTTTTCCCTTTCATACTTTTCTGTTGAAGAGTGTAGACTCGAAATGTCAAAAACTTTTCCATTTATTCATTTATTTACTTAAATGACAATTACAAGAATATACATACATGTATAACATATTATGCTTTACATATAAAATATATTAATATATAAAGATACCAGTAATTATTAAAATATAACATACAGAAATATAAATTGCGAAAATAACTTGTTTAAATGCCATGCCTTTGTGCAAGGTTTGATGGCAAGCAAAGATGCAAAATACAAGCACAGATCCTTACAATCCTAGAACAGAATTTAACCCTGCAGGCAGTAGCAGAAGGATGTCAAAGAATTATCAACTTGTGGTTGGTGTTAGGACATGTCAAATCAGATTGGAACCTGGTGCAGCTCTCCAGCTTACCAGTTCCAGTCGAACCATCTAACCCATGCCTGCATGGAAAGCAGATGCTAAATGATGATATATATATCTTTAATTCATTTAGGCAAATGCCTCTGAATGCATTCGTAAAAGCTCATATGCTTCTTGTTGTCAGCTACCAACAGTTATATCTCCATATAAATATAGTTAAACACCATCCGATCGTGGCCGTTCGCCAGCCTCGTCTGGCACCTGTGTCGGTGGCACATAAAAAACACCATCCGAGCGTGGCCGTCTGCCAGCCTCGTCTGGCACCTGTGTCGGTGGCACATAAAATCACCCACTACACTCTCGGAGTGGTTGGCGTTAGGAAGGGCATCCAGCTGTAGAAACACTGCCAGATCTGACTGGCCTGGTGCAGCCTTCGGGCTCGCCAGACCCCAGTTGAACCGTCCAACCCATGCTAGCATGGAAAGCGGACGTTAAACGATGATGATGATGATGATGATATAACAAAAGTGATTTGTGGATGGAAACATGTCTCAAGGCATTAATGAAGTATAAACATTCACACACACACAAATCATTTCTGTCAATACTACACACACACAACAACAACAACAACAGCAAGCTTCTTTCAGTTTCTATCTACCAAATCCACCCACAAGGCTTTTGTCGGCCCTGAGCTACAGAGGAGGGTACTTGCCCAAGGAACCATGCAGTGGGATTGAACTCTGGACCATGTGGATGGGAAGTAAGTTTCCTTCCACACAGCCACACCTGTGTCTATTCTGATTTACTATATAAATAAAACGACCGACTTGTTAATTGGTCATCAAAGCATCTAAATGTGGTGTAAATATTTATTTGTGGTAAATGTTTCATACTTTCTTTGTGCAGTTTATTTAATTATATTCACATTATTCCTGTTGTGTAAAGAATACATGCATAGCTAAAACGACTGAACAAGTCATTATATACATTCTCCATGGAAGTATTTCAACTGAATGAACAGAATAACTCCATCTGAGTCATACACACACTTATGTATGTGTAAGAGCATGTGTGTTTGTTTGTGTGTGTGTGTGTGTGTGTGTATATATATATATATATATATATATATGGCACCTGTGCCAGTGGCATGTAAAAAGCACCCACTACACTCACGAAGTGGTTGGCGTTAGGAAGGGCATCCAGCCGTAGAAACATTGCCAGATCAGACTGGGCCTGGTGCAGCCTTCTGTGTGTGTGTATATATATATATATATATAATATATATATATATATATGGCACCTGTGCCAGTGGCATGTAAAAAGCACCCACTACACTCACGAAGTGGTTGGCGTTAGGAAGGGCATCCAGCCGTAGAAACATTGCCAGATCAGACTGGGCCTGGTGCAGCCTTCTGGCTTCCCAGACCCCAATTGAACTGTCCAACCCATGCTAGCATGGAAAGCGGATGCTAAACGATGATGATGATGATGATATATATATATATATATTCATACATACAGTGAGGCACTGCCTTTAGTCAAATAAATTTACCCCCGGGACTTATTCTTTGTAAGCCTAGTATTTATTCTATCGGTCTCTTTTGCCAAACCGCTAGGTTTCAGGGATGTAAACATACCAACATCAGTGAGGGAACAAACACAGACACACAAATAAATAAATACATACATACGATGGGATTCCTTCAGTTTCTGTCTACCAAATCTACTCACAAGGCTTTGGTGAGCCCAAGGCTATAGTACAAGACACTTACCCAAAGTGTCACACAGTGGGACTGAACCTGAAACCAAGTGGTTGGGAAGCAAGCTTCTTACCACACAGCCATTCCTGTGCCTTATCTATCATATAAATATATGAATGGTTACTCTCAGTAACTGCCTTTAGCTTACGGAATTCTTGTTTTAATAACTATCAAAAAGCAGCCAGAAGGATATACATATTGTTGAAAACAAATGATTTTATTGGAGGTCTGTTATCTCCATTCCAGCCCCTGGTGGCCTAGAAGAGGTTAGAAGGGTCGAGTGGCAAAGACATTATTCTGCTTTGCTCAGCTAAAGATGGTGCTCCAGCATGGCTGCAGTCAAATGACTGAAACAAGTAAAAGAGTATCTTATCACAATTACTTAATACAAAAAAGTCTACCGGTAACTCTTTCATTAAGAACTCTTTTACTTGTTTCAGTCATTTGACTGTGGCCATGCTGGAGCACCGCCTTTAATCGAGCAACTCGACCCCAGGACTTATTCTTTTGTAAGCCCAGTACTTATTCTATCGGTCTCTTTTGCCGAACCGCTAAGTAACGGGGACATAAACACACCAGCATCGGTTGTCAAGCAATGCTAGGGGGACAAACACAAACATGCATATATATATATATATATATACATATATACGACGGGCTTCTTTCAGTTTCCGTCTACCACATCCACTCACAAGGCTTTGGTCAGCCCGAGGCTATAGTAGAAGACACTTGCCCAAGGTGCCATGCAGTGGGACTGAACCTGGAACCATGTGGTTAGTAAACAAGCTACTTACCACACAGCCACTCCTGAATACAAAATAAAGACACATTTACTGATTAAGAAAAAAAAAGTAAACGATTTAATCTTTTAGCATTCTGATTATTCTGCCAAATGCAATGCCTGTTTAATTAGTTTTGAATTAATCATACTTTATTTCATAACTCTGAAATTTTTTATGATGTGATTATATATTTTTAATATGACATTGTTGAGTAGATGTGAGAGCATAAAACAGGTGGAATATTTGGGCTGGGGCTGGCTGGCTCAAATGCTAAAGGGTTAAATGAGAAACTTGTGCCTGGCAACAATGATTACCTTGATTCAAGGAGAGAGTTTTGTTAGCTTCAGCTGTAAATGACCACATATTGTAATTTTACGTCTGCTATCCATATTAGGACATTAGAAAAGCAAACAGTCTTCCCACAATATGCTTGGCTGGAGGG
This sequence comes from Octopus sinensis, assembly GCF_006345805.1. NCBI lineage: Eukaryota > Metazoa > Mollusca > Cephalopoda > Octopoda > Octopodidae > Octopus > Octopus sinensis. Next base: position 12,195,861 of record NC_043017.1, on the reverse strand, counting down.
ATTCATCATCATCGTTTAACGTCCGCTTTCCATGCTAGCATGGGTTGGACGGTTCAACTGGGGCCTGGGAAGCCCGAAGGCTGCACCAGGCTCCAGTCTGATCTGACAGTGTTTCTACAGCTGGATGCCCTTCCTAACGTCAACCACTCCGTGAGTGTAGTGGGTGCTTTTTACATGCCACCGACACAGGTGCTAGACGAGGCTGGCGAACGGCCACGCTCGGATGGTGCTTTTTACGTGCCACTGGCACGGAGGCCAGGCGAGGCTGGCAACGGCCACAATCGGATGGTGTTTAAATTATTGTATACAGTGCTCAGGTTTGGTTAGGCTGAGTATACATGTTCTATGTTTGCTGTGAAAAAAGATTTTTACCAAAAGGAAAAAAAAAGCGGGTCCTATGTCCTATCACAATTTTCCTCGGCCCCTACCTTTGGTACATATGTCCCCACATAGGGAATCACTGTTGCAGAGGAATAAGAATAAAATATAGCATTTTCCCATCTCATCTCTACTTTCCATAAGTGGAGTCATGCACTTAATCCTAACCAATCTCATCCACTTTTGCCATTGGCTCCTATCTGTGTGACAAGGTCAACAGAACCATCGCATACAATTATCTTTACAAACTTAGAAGATCTGTGTCACGAACAATGCTCCTCCAACACAATAAAGCTCCATTGCCTATTAATTTGTCTTTTTATTAATCCAAAGACTTGCTCCAGCATAATGACCATTGCTCTTCTCAAACCTCGTTTTAAATTAATCAAAATTAGTCTTTTTTTTTTTTTTACGTAAAAATGGCTTTTAGCTAAAGAAGTTTGTATTCTTGCAATTATTCTGACCATTATTTTATTATTTTGAGGAACTGAACTCCAAGAATTAATCAAAAGATTGTCAAAGAGACAATGCAACATCCTATACTTATTATCTCTCTTCTGTTAATATTTCTGGTATTGTTCTGGTCATACAAAGGGAAGAATAGAACAATGTCAGTGGAACTGTGTTAATACCATTTTTGTACTTTAGTGTCTTTAGTTCTATTAGTGACTGGACTACTGAACAATGTGAAATTAGGCAGGGTGTGGGGGAATGTGATATCTCTATATGGAAGATGTGACCCCCGCCTCCGGGTGCAAGATGTGACCTCCTCCCCTGGGTGGGGCATGTGATCCCCGGGAGAGGCATGTGGTCTCTGGGAGGAGCATGTGATCCTGGAATAGAAGATGTGAACTCTGGGCGAAGGGATGTGCACTTTGGGTAGAGGATATGCTATTCTTGAATGAGAAATGTAATCTGGGGGGAGGGGGGACACATGAATCCAGGGTAGGACATGTACTGAATCTGGGTGGAAGATGCACTCCATATCTGAATGAGAAATGCAACCTGTCTCTGGGTGGAAGATGCAACATGCGTTGGTGGGAGATGTAATCCTTGAGTAACAGACATAATATTTGGATGGTAGACCTAAGGGGGAGATGGTGAGAAGTACACTACTAAGGATGGGGGGGGGGGTTGCTTATTTTTAGAAGGACATTGTAGGCTGGATCTGGCTGGTTTGACCATAAGACATACAGAATATCTGGGTTGGACCTAGCCAGTTTTAATGCTAATGGGTTAATAATGACAGTTATTTTACTAAATTCTTCATTACTATAAAAATTAACTGAAACAAAAAACAGTATATTTCAAGAGAGATATGGTAACAAGGCGGTGAGCTGGCAGAAACATTAGCACGCCGGGCGAAATGCTTAGCTGTATTTCGTCTGCTGCTATGTTTTGAGTTCAAATTCCCCCGAGGTCGACTTAGCCTTTCATCCTTCAAGGTCGATAAATTAAGTACCAGTTACGCACTGGAGTCAATGTAATTGACTTAATCTGTTTGTCTGTCCTTGTTTGTCCCCTCTGTGTGTAGCCCCTTGTGGGTTAGCAAAGAAATAGGTATTTCGTCTGCCGTTACGTTCTGAGTTCAAATTCCGCCGAGATCAATTTTGCCTTTCATCCTTTCGGGGTCGATTAAATAAGTACCAGTTACACACTGGAGTCGATATAATCAACTTAATCTGTTAGTCTGTCCTTGTTTGTCCCCTCTGTGTGTAGCCCCTTGTGGGCAGTAAAGAAATAAGAAATATGGTAACTAAAGAGTTAAAGTGATCTAAACTGAAACCTTCCATCAAAATTTCAAGTTGATTTGTGTTGAACAACAGTTTGATAATGACATTAACTAAATTCTTTATTATTCTAAAAATTAACTGAAACAAAGGCAGAAGATTTCAACAGAATTTCCTTTTAATTTATGTTCCCTTTGTTTAAGTAATACCAAAGTTATTTTATTAAACTTTTCATTATTTTCAAAATTATCTGAAACACCAGCAGTGTATTTCAACAGAAAGAAGGTAATAACTCATCATCATCATCATCATCATTGTTTAACGTCCGCTTTCCATGCTGGCATGGGTTGGATGGTTCAACTGGGGTCTGTGAAGCCAGAAGGCTGCACCAGGCCCAGTCTGATCTGGCAATGTTTCTACGGCTGGATGCCCTTCCTAACGCCAACCACTCCATGAGTGTAGTGGGTGCTTTTTACGTGCCACCAGCACAGGTGCCAGACGATACTGGCAAACGGCCACGATCGGATGGTGCTTTTAATAACCATTTTCATTGATTGATTGATTGATTCTAGTTTCAGCTCATGAGCTGTGGCCATGCTGGGGCACCGCCATTTAAATTAGATTGGTGTTCAGTTATATCGAACAGGCTGCTAACCGACAACTATTCACAGGCGCGATCCCACTACTGCTCGACACGGGGCCTTTTGCCTGCTGCGTTTAGCCCTGGGCCGAAGCGACCCTCCTTAGACAACCTGGTCCTGATGAGCTCCCTCTCCAGCACCATATTGATGCCGAGCTTAGCGCGGACACCCGATCGCCATAGAAGACCGACTACCAAGACTCCCATCCTCAAACCGGCCAACCAACCAAGCCTCTGAGTAGCTAGATTACAGGAGCACGCCACAACTCCCATTATTTGTTTTTAATAATGATGAGAATAACTGGTTCTCCTTTATGTACAATTTCAAGATGAGGTGGGGTTTAATTGACAATACTGAGACCAGTACTAAAAGAAAAAAGAAAGAACCCTGCTTACTACATAATGTGCACCGTTGTTAGGCAAAAGATGAAATGCCTTTGATCAGAGGTCTACCCTATCAGGAGTGACCTATGATTAAATAACAAGTGGACATATGACATTTGTAGATATAACCTATCTTGCTGATAGTGCTTCATAACTGATAAATGATCTGTAATATAAACATAGTTAATTATCTAATGATTTATTTATTTATTTATTTAATTATTTATGCATGTATGAATACAGACACACATACAGATAAATATGTAGTGCAGTTAAGTAGCAGAGAGGGTACTTAAAATACCTTTCTTGATACGAAATTACAAGCATAAAAGCATAGTGCATTGTAATCTATACTAATTTATATCTGTGTTGCCTAGCAAAGGAGAGGTACAGGGGTTTGATTGCCTAGTGATAGATGCAGGGTTCAACTTCTAGCTTTAGACCTACTGTTTCTCATATCAAACTAAAGCACCAACTGATTGTGGTTGTTGCCAACCTCCTCTAGCCCCTGTGCCGGTGGCATGTAAAAAGCACCCACTACACTCTCGGAGTGGTTGGCGTTAGGAAGGGCATCCAGCTGTAGAAACACTGCCAGATCAGACTGGAGCCTGGTGCAGTCTTCTGGCTTCCCTGACCCCAGTCAAACTGTCCAACCCATGTCAGCATGGAAAATGGATGTTGAACGATGGTGATGATGATATGAAGCTAGCACGCTCTGCTGGATGTGCAATGTCGGTGTGCAGTGTGTCTTAAGAGAAAAACTGGGCATCAGATGTAGTGTGCAAGAGAGAAGACTGTGCTGGTATGGTCATGTGATGTGTATGGATGAGGACAGCTGTGTAAAGAAGTGCCAATCTGTGGAGAGGACCTGTGGAAGAGATAGACCCAGAAATGTGTGTACAAGGTGGTAAAATATGATTTTTGGTTGTTGAGTTTTACAAAGGCAATGACATGTGACCAAGACTTCTGTGCTTCAGAAGGGAAGATACTTCAAGCAAAGTAAAATCATGGTTGTGGCCAGTGCTAGTGACATGTAAAAAGCACAGGTGCTGGTGAGATGTGCAAAGGCACTTATGCCAGTGACACGTAAAGAGGCACCTGTGCCAGTGACGTGTGCAAAGACACATAGAAAGGCACCTGTGTTATTGACATAAAGGAGGCACCTGTGTTGGTGACATAAAGGAGGCACCTGTGTTGGTGACACATAAAGAGGCACCTGTGCCAGTGACATGTGCAAAGACACATAGAAAGGCACCTGTGTTGGTGACACATAAAAAAGGCACCTGTGTTGGTGACATAAAAGAAGCACCTGTGTTGGTGACACATAAAGAGGCACCTGTGCCAGTGACACATAAAGAAGGCATCCATGCCAGTGACACATAAGGAGGCACCTGTGCTAGTGACACATAAAAAAGGCACACATGCCAGTGCTTTGCAAAAAAGCACTCAGCACAGTCTATAGAATGGTTGGTGTTAGGAAGGGCATCGAGTCATAAAGACCAAGCCAAAACAAACTGGACCTGGTGCAGTTCTCCAGCTTACTAGCTCCAGTCAAACCATCTAACCTATTCCAGCATAACACACACACATACACTATAAAGAACTATGCTTCCTAACCACATGGTCTCAGGTTCAATTTACTGTGTGACACATTGGGCAAGTATCTTCTACTATAGCCCTAGGTAGACTGTATCCTTGTGAGTACATTTGGCAGGTGGAGGCTGAAAAAAACTTGTTGTGTGTGTCCATGTTTTGCCATCATGAGATAGTTGTAAACAGGTGTCACTGTTACACAGTTTTATTTCTTTCCGATTTTCTATGAAAAGATACCTGGCCATGGGGGAATATTAACTTGCTTGATAATAGATAAGGGCTGGTAACAAGAAGGGCATCCAGCCATAGGAAATCTGTCTGAACTCTGCTAGCATAGAAAAGTGGACAGGTACAGTTGTGTGGTAAGAAGTTTCTGGGCGAGCTGGCAGAAACGTTAGCATGCCGCGCGAAATGCTTGGTGGTATTTCGTCTACCATTATGTTCTGAGTTCAAATTCCGCCGAGGTCGACTTTGCCTTTCATCCTTTCGGGGTCGATAAATTAAGTACTAGTTACTCACTAGGACGCTCAGGAAGGAAGGGAAGAAGGAGGGTTTTACGTTTCGAGCGGAGCTCTTCGTCAGAAACATAGGAAAAGGAAATATCCAGAGAAGGGAAGACAGAGGAAAGAAAATCACCAACGGTACACACGCGGTCACGTATGTATGTATGTATCTATATCTGTGTGTGTGTGTCTGTGTCTGTGTTTGCCCCCACCCCACCCCCTGCTTGACAACTGGTGTTGGTGTGTTTACATCCCTGTATCTTAGTGGTTTGATAAAAGAGATCAATAGAATAAGGACTAGGCTATGAAAAATAAGCCCAAGGATCAATCTGTTCGACTAAAACCCTGCAAGCGGTGCTCCAGTATGGGTGTGCAGTCATGTGACTGAAACAAGTAAAAAAAAAAAAAAGGAATATATATATTTGGGGGTGGTCATTTTTTTTTGCCAATAGATCAAAAGCCACAACAGGCACTGGTGTCGCAATTAGCCAGTAAACTTGTTAAAGAAACATACATTAGCAACAGAAAAAGAAATTCTTTATTTGTTTCAGACATTTGACTGCAGCCATGCTGGAGCACCACCTTTAATCGAGCAAATCAACCCCCCAGGGCTTATTCTTTGTTAAAAAGACTTAAAAGACTCCGCCGGTTACGACGACGAGGGTCCCAGCTGATACGATCAACGGAACAGCTTGCTCGTGAAATTAACGTGCAAATGGCTGAGCATTCCACAGACACGTGTACCTTTAACGTAGTTCTCTGGGATAATCAGCGTGACACAGAGAGTGACAAGGCTGACCCTTTGAAATACAAGTACAACTCATTTTTGCCAGCTGAGTGGACTGGAGCAACGTGAAATAAAGTGTCTTGCTCAAGGACACAACGCGTCGCCGGGAATCAAACTCATGATGCCACGCAGTGGGACTGAATCCGGAACCTTACGATCATGAGCCGAATGCCCTAACCACTAAGCCACGCTTTCACGCTTATTCTTTGTAAGCCTAGTACATCACACAACCATAAGCATGTTTCCAGCAGCATATTTTATTTAAAACTTGTTTTATTAAATATCCTAAATGAAACTAGTTATTTTTCTGTGCATGAATTACCATCTATTTTTAAACCTGTCCATCAACCTTTGAGAGAACACTGTCGTTGGGCAACTATGAAATGCGGTACCATGAGAATGGGAGAGATCTTCATTGCTGGTGGTATGCAGGAAATAAAAGGAAACTCTTACAATTTATTGTTAATCTTAGACGCCCATATTTTGTATAGATACATATGTACAACACATGTAAGTAGATAAACAAACATATACAGATACATTCACACAAACATGTATGTATGTGTGTGAATATATATCTCTCTCTATATAAACGGCAGTTTGTCTGTGTGTCTGTTAGGTTGTACCCTCACCCTGACCACGGCTTTCAACCGATTCTGATGAAACTTGATACACACATAGCCCAATGTCATAATTCAAAACTAACGCAGCGAAAATTTTGAAAAGTTCGCCCAGTTCTGAAAAAAATCGATAAATTCGACATGGGGTCGAGAATCAGAAACACAAACCACAGACTGTCTAGGGGGCGCAACTCGACCTTTTTAACTCAAAAAAATTTACCATAATTTTTTTCCATTTTTTTGCTATTTTTTGGCTATAACTCTCTAAAAATGCTTTATAGTTATTTCCCTTACAAACCCGAGCAACGCCGGGTGATACTGCTAGTATATATATAAAGGCGGCGAGTTGGCAGAAACATTAGCACGCCGGGCGAAGTGCGTAGCCGTATTTCGTCTGTCTTTACGTTCCGAGTTCAAATTCCGCCGAGGTCGACTTTGCCTTTCATCCTTTTGGGGGTCGATAAATTAAGTACCAGTTACGCACTGGGGTCGATGGAATCGACTTAATCCGTTTGCCCGTCCTTGTTTGTCCCCTCTGTGTTTAGCCCCTTGTGGGTAGTAAAGAAATATATATATATATATATATATATTCTTTTATTCTTTTACTTGATTCAGACACCCAACTGCGGCCATGCTGCAGCATTGCCTTGAAGTTAAGCAATCAACTCCAAGACTTATTTTTTAAGCCTAGTTACTTGTTCTACCTGTCTCTTTTACCAAACTGCTAAGTTACAGGGACATAAATACCTTGAAGGGTTATCAAATTATTAAGCGGTGATAGGGGGGGGGGTCAAACAAAGACACGCTAGATATATATATATATATATATATATATATATATATATTATATAAAAAGGGCTTAGTAAAATAAATTACTTTGCCGCATACTGAACTCATTAGAAATAGCAGCTAAAAAACTTTTTTAAAGCTATTTCTAATACTTAAAGAAAATCTCTCTCATATATAGTGTTTGCTTAATTCAACTCACAAAAGTTTGTGAGTTGAATTAAGCAAACACTATATATGAGAGAGATTTTCTTTAAGTATTAGAAATAGCTTTAAAAAAGTTTTTTAGCTGCTATTTCTAATGAGTTCAGTATGCGGCAAAGTAATTTATTTTACTAAGCCCTTTTATATAATGTAATAATTTGAATTCGCCTTGAATGGTCCCTTTGCATACGAACACTTGGTGAAATTGATTAATAATTAATTAATTTGCCCTCAATTGTGAAATTATATATATATATATATATATATATTATATATATAGAATGGTTGTATACTGTCAATCTAACAAGAACGTGACAGTAGGGGGTACACCACCGCTGTATAGCCCTAGGAAGCATCGAACGCCTCCTGATGGCTTTGACACATTTTTCCCTGTGTCCTTATATACATATACGAAGGGGTGTCACGTTCTTGTTAGATTGACAGTATACAACCATTCTATTGCCCCCACCACCGTACATGTCTCTACGAGAGATTTAGAAATTCAATATTTCTTATATATATAATATATATATTAATAGTTATCACCAAGTTAAAATGACAGTCCAGGAAAATAGGACGAATGCTGCCGTTGATTAGCTCCAAAAGGCCATCACCTCTAGCTAGCTATGTGACATACAAATCTGTATCCATTATAACCTTCGATCAGGGGAGGTCAGCAGCTTCCCACTGCCTTTAGTCAAGCACATCGACCCCAGGACTAATTCTTTGTAAGCCTAGTACTTATTCTATCGGTTTCTTATGCCGAACTGCTCAGTTACGGTGACGTAAACACACCAGCATCGGTTGTCAAGCGATGTTGGGGGAACAAACATAGACAAACACATATACATATATACGACAGGCTTCTTTCAGTTTCCGTCTACCAAATCCACTCACAAGGCTTTGGTCGACCCGAGGCTAAAGTAGAAGACACCCGGAATCATGTGGTTGGTAAGCAAGCTACTTACTACACAGCCACTCCTGTGCATATGTATATAGATACAAACACAGATAATGTATACATATATATACACAAATACATACATATAAAGATGATTACATAATAGGCGCAGAGTTGCTGTGTGGTAAGTAGCTTGCTTACCAACCACATGGTTCAGGGTTCAGTCCCACTGCATAGCACCTTGGGCAAGTGTCTTCTACTATAGCCTCGGGCCGACCAAAGCCTTGTGAGTGGATTTGGTAGACGGAAACTGAAAGAAGCCCATTGTATATATGTATATATATATATATATATATATATATATATATATATATGCGTGTGTGTGTTTGTCCCCCTAGCATTGCTTGACAACCGATGCTGGTGTGTTTATGTCCCGTTACTTAGCAGTTCGGCAAAAAAGACCGATAGAATAAGTACTGAGCTTACAAAAGAATAAGTTCCGGGGTCGAGTTGCTCGATTAAAGGTGGTGCTCCAGCATGGCCACAGTCAAATGACTGAAACAAGTAAAAGAGTAAAGAGAATATAGGTAAATATGTTACATACAAGCAAGAATTATGTAAGTACACGTGTACCCTACCACCGCTGCACATGGGGTTCTTAAAGGTCATGGCTTAATTAATTACACTATAGACATCCACCTATAAATGTTTCTATACATTTTGGGTGTGTCATGTGAAATAAAAGTTTTTTCCTGTGACACAATCAGTTGAATATAATTTATTATTATTATTATTATGTAACTATACTCTCTTTTACTTGTTTCAGTCATTTGACTGTGGCCATGCTGGAGCACCGCCTTTAGTCGAGCAAATCGACCCCGGGACTTATTCTTTGTAAGCCCAGTACTTATTCTATCGGTCTTTGTTGCCGAACTGCTAAGTGACGTGGACGTAAACACACCAGGAGGACAAACACAGACACACACACATATATATATATATATATATATATATATATATATATACATATATACGACAGGCTTCTTTCAGTTTCCGTCTACCAAATCCACTCACGAGGCTTTGGTCGGCCAGAGGCCAAAGCAGAAGACACTTGCCCAAGATGCCACGCAGTGTGTAGCAACATCTGATAGCCTGGTTGGTCACGGTGATCACAGTGATATATACACACACACATACTGGCACTCTGTCAGTGATGACAATGATGGTTCCAGTCGATCTGATCAACAGAACAGCCTGCTCATGAAATGAACGGGTATGTGGCTGAGCACTCCACAGACAAATGCATCCTTAACACAGTTCTCAGGGAGATTCAGCATGACAGAGTGTAACAAGGCTGGCCCTTGGAAATACAGTTACTACACATTTTTGCCAGCTGAGTGGACTGGAGCAACATGAGAAAATGTCTTGCTCAAGGACACAATATGTCGCCAGGAATTGAACTCATGAACTTGCAATTGTAAGCCGGACACCCTAACCACTAAGCCACACACCTTCATTCATACATATACACATAGTTTCCATCTACCGAATCCATTCACAAGGCTGTAGAAAGCTGTAGAAAGCATGCCACATCAGACTGGAGGCTGGTGCAGCCCCTCAACTTACCATACCTGGTCAAACCAGCGAACCCATGCCAGCAGAGACAATGGACGTTAAATGATGATTATGCCATGTGTATGTATGTGTGTGTGTTTTTGTATTTGACCCTCGCCATTGCTTGACAACCTATGTTGGTTTGCTTACATCCTCATTACGTAGCAGTTCAGAAAAACAGGCCCAATAGAACAAGTAACAGACTTTTTAAAAAACCAAAAGTTGGCCTGGAGCTGCAGTAAGAGTGACACTTGCCCAACGTACCACACAGCAAGATTGAACTCAAGACCACATAGTAAGGAAGCCAGCTTAACCACACAGATGTGCTTGCACAAGTACATTGCTAAAAGCAATCAGAAAAAAACCTCTGTGTTAATTCTTGTCCCTACGTTTGTTTGCATTTAACATTTAAATATAACATTTAACATACAAGCAATTATGATATGCGTTACATAACTGCATTTATATATTTGGATTTACGGATAATGAGGAAAGTATTTTTTTTTTTTACTGCTTTTAACTTTTACTCTCTCTCTTTTACTCGTTTCAGTCATGTGACTGTGGCCATGCTGGAGCACCGCCTTTAGTCGATCAAATCGACCCCAGGACTTATTCTTTGTAAGCCTAGTACTTATTTTATCGGTCTCTTTTTTTTTGCCTTGGGGGCCTTTACACAAGATCTGTACTCTTCCTTTGAGAAGGAGTCCATTATGTGATAGAGGTTCCTTTCTTCCAGTACCCAAGCAGCTACCTGCAGAGGCCACTCTGGAATACAAGTCGAGTCTATCAGGTCCCGACTATTAAAGGAACTTTCTATATAATTCTCTATAGTCCCTCCCCTAAGATAGAAGATCACATGTTCTTCAACATTTCCACTGGGAGGGGCCTTCTTCTTCCCCACCTCCGGTGGCTCACGTTCCACTGAAGGGGTTTTGGAACATGTCGCCGGTGCACCAGCAACCGCTGGCGATGCCCTGTTTTTCTTCTTTCTTTTTGTTTACAACGAGAGGGTGGAGTTCCACCATCATGTTCAGAAGTCCCTCCTTCTCTCCCACCACCGCAGGATCCATTGGTGGGCAACCATTGTTGCACACCTTCTTTCTTTTTTCCCTTTTGTTTTAGGAGGTAACCTCCTCAACTTTTTCTACCTCTCCCTCCGTTACGTAATCAGGAGGCTCCGTTGGAGGAAAAACATCCTTCTCTATTAACTGCTCCAGTGCCCTTGCTTGGCTCTTGGGGCAGTTCTTCTTTATGTGGCCCGATTCCAGGCACAGGTGACACTTGTGGGGGCGTCCCTCAAGAATCACCGGATACCTAGAACCAGCCATCTTTAGAAAATCTGGAAAAACCAGATCTTTGGTTGATTGGGTCCATAGGATCAAAATTGCTTTCGACCCCACCCAATCAGCCACAGGAAGCATTTTAACATTCAAGAGCCTGGCTCCACTGCCAGCCAGACCCCAGTGGATAGTGTCCTCTATCCACTCAGGCTCTATTCCGGGTGGCAGCCCACTCACCCAGGCTCTCGTCAATACCCTCCCACGATATGTGGGGAGAAGCAAAATTTTTTCCCCTTCCAGGGACTGGCTAGTGAAGATGCTAGCCTCCTTAGGGGTGTCAAATAGCAACCACACTGTTGCAAATTTGACACCCCTTGCAATAAACTTGATAGTTGGCAGGTATTCTGCCAACTCTTTTTCTATTTCTACTTGAGGGAACACAGCGATGGTATCGAGGGACATGGAATATGTTCTCAACACCACCATTCTCTCATTACGGTCCTTTATCCACTGCTTAGGGGGTAAAATTTCCCACTCCAGCACAGTGTTTTTCCTTGTTGCCATGATTGCAAAAACAAAGAAAGAAAAAGAGTTCAACAGAAAGTTCAAATATTTCAAATAAAAGTTAAAGAAAAAAACACAAAAAAGAACAGAAAGACAGAGCAGAGAAAAAGAACAAAGGAAGACAGTTCAATTCACGGCAACACAATTCCGCTACTCCGGTAATCCACACGAATACAGGTACTCCAGTGGCAGCACAAAAATTAATTCTTGGTGTCCTCGTACTCCTTGCCTGTGGTAAATCCAATGGAACTTCCAGGGCACGAACACAGTCTATCTATCAATCTATCCGCTCAGTTGAAGTCGACTCTCGGTCACTCGTTGGATCAGTTCTATCCTGGGCCGCTTCTTTCAGATTGGTTATGTCCATTCCGGTATCCCCCTTGATGGTGTCAAGCCAGCGGGTTCTTGGTCGGCCTCTTCCTCTCTTGCCACTGACCATTCACACAAACACAATTTTCACAAACAAAAAAATTTTTGAGGAGGGGATACGCCTCCTCAAAAACACAATTCTCACTGCAAAGTGAGTCTTTTCACATGATCACAGGCAGGCAAATGTCTGGAGCAGGGTGGAGACTGTTGCACGGAGTGGCTGTGTGGTAAGTAGCTTGCCTACCAACCACATGGTTCTGGGTTCAGTCCCACTGCGTGGCATCTTGGGTAAGTCCTTCTACTATAGCCTCGGGCCGACCAAAGCCTTATGAGTGGATTTGGTAGACGGAAACTGA
>NC_043017.1:12175652-12178152 GCF_006345805.1 Octopus sinensis | reverse complement strand
CAACATCGGTTGTCAAGCGCTGGTGGGGAGACAAAGAAAGACACACAAATACATACATTAAATGGCGGTGCCCCAGCATGGCCACAGCTCATGAGCTGAAACTAAAATCAATCAATCAATCAATCAATCAATCAATCAATCAATCATACACACACACACATTCACGACGGGCTTCTCTCAGTTTCCGTCTACCAAATACACTCACAAGGCTTTGGTCGGCCCGAGGCTATAGCAGAAGACACTTGCCCAAGGTGACATGCAATGGGGCTGAACCCGGAATCATGTGGTTGGGAAGCAAGCTTCTTACCACACAGTCACCCCTAATTTTACTAAAGTTGAAATTATCTTTGAGAATTGCATAGCAATCTAAACGCCACGCTATCGTATTTTCCCCTTATCAGCTGGCTTTATTAATACAAAATGTCTTATGAATTGATCGATTATCACCGAAACTACTACAGTAACAATAACAACAATAATACAGTATGATATAGCAAATCGATTCATTCTGAGTCATTGGGTTTTGTTGTGGTGGGGTGTTGAAGGTTTTATCACATACGTCAGTTTGTAAGGCAAAGAAAGTACATAATGAATGGTACGTACGTGTGTGTCATACGTCAGTTTGTGTGCGGATGTGAAAATATACACATTTATATGAACACACAGACACATATACACTTATATGTCGAAATATTTTTATATATGCATACATATACACACACACACACATATATATATATACCAATTAAGGACTGAACACGAAAAGTGGACAGTCAACATGCTAGATATAGACGTCAAATCGCCATTCTCCACAAAAGATTATGTTCTCAGATCAAACTTATTCTTTGTGGAGAATGGCGATTTGACGTCTATATCTAGCATGTTGACTGTCCACTTTTCGTGTTCAGTCCTTAATTGGTATATATAATATTTAATCTTCGGATTCTTTTTAATATGCTAGACACTGGTCTTAATTGATAAATATCAATTTCTACCCTTAATTAATTTTATAATTATATATATATATATACCAATTAAGGACTGAACACGAAAAGTGGACAGTCAACATGCTAGATATAGACGTCAAATCGCCATTCACCACAAAAGATTATGTTCTCAGATCAAACTCAACACAAAACCATAGCAATAAACAAGTGAAAAATATACGAAATAAAATAATTACCCATGTACTAAATTAGTTTCAGCTGTTATTTTCCGCAAGGAAAACTGCAGCCATCATCAGCATGGTCCGTTATAAATATAATTATATATAGACAGTTGAGTTGAAACGCTCCTGTCACAACCTGGGACCTTGAAGACTGCTTTAATGCAAGGAAGTATACTAGTCCCTTAATATTTGATATTAAATATCTATTCAATAAGACAATCAATACTTCATTTCCTTATACTATTATATATACTTTTTATACTATATATCCTATATTCTACATTAATATTATAAAGAATATAAATAAAACAAAAAAAAACAGAGTTGGAATTTCTTTGAATAATATATATATATATATATATATATTATGGAAGGTTTGGAGATAATGTACAGGTATTTTATATTAGAAGAAATGAGGTACTCAGAAATTCGGATGGTTTTATATTTACAGATATTTATTTGTATATTACATGTTTTTATACATCATATAACTTAGATCATGTATTAGCGCTTTCTCCCATTCTTGTGGGGTTTTCAAATCGAACTAAGTTCCTGTGGGAAAAGTTTTGACCATTTTATAGTGTTTTTGAGTTTGTAGTGGTGGGGAGGAATGTAAGACAGTACAAGAGGGTGATGGATGAGGAGAAAGGGAGAGAGAGCATGTGTGTGTTTTTGTATTTGGAATGCGTGCTAAAGATAAAGAGGAGAAGGGAGAGGGAAGAAGAAAAATGTTTTTAATTGTTTTGGTCTTCTGGACAGGATGCTTACTCCAAGGGGGGGGGGTCTAAGATCTTGGGGAAAAAGAATTTCAGTTTTGACCATTTCGTAGGTTATTGAGTGTGTGGTGGCGGGGTAGTAGACCATAAATTATATTTCCTTTTTATCATTGTGAGAGAGAGTGTGTGTGTGTTTAATGAGGGGTGGTCATGGTTTTGGGTTTAGAGAAGAATTCTTTTTATTATTGTTTTGTGGAGGTGTGTGTGTGTGCGTGCGTGTGGGTGTCTATGAGTTTGGAGAAAGGAAGAAAGGAAAAAAAAGAAAAGGAAGGAGAAATAATTGTGTTGATATTTATACCACTATATATATACATATATATACACACATAAATATATATATATAGAGAGAGAGAGGGAGACCGTGTGTGTGTGTAACCAACAGACACCCCACCTGCTAGAAACAGTTACCAAATCTCTCTCAAACTACACCCAACTCTTTACAAAAGAATCGCACACGCGGGATAACGTAGCCCTGTGCATACAACAGACGGGATGGTCATGGCTAGAAACGCATCTGAACACGTGTCCACTCGATAAGGATTTAATCGGAATCCGT
>NC_043017.1:12138152-12170652 GCF_006345805.1 Octopus sinensis | reverse complement strand
TAGTAGTTGTAGTAGTAGTATTAGTAGTTGTAGTAGTAGTAGGAGTTGTAGTCGTTGTCGTAGTTGTAGTAGTTGTATTAGTTGTATTAGTAGTAGTAGTAGTAGTAGTAGTAGTAGTTGTAGTCGTCGTCGTAGTTGTAGTAGTAGTTGTAGTCGTCGTCGTAGTAGTAGTAGTTGTAGTAGTAGTTGTAGTCGTCGTCGTAGTTGTATTAGTAGTAGTAGTTGTAGTAGTAGTAGTTGTAGTCGTCGTCGTAGTTGTAGTAGTTGTATTAGTAGTAGTAGTTGTAGTAGTAGTCGTCGTCGCAGTAGTAGTAGTAGTAGTAGTAGTTGGTTATGAAAGTATTTACTGAGGAAATACCAGAGACACTTATATGTGCGGTAGGGTTGCCCATATATAATAATATATCAAGTTTAAAAACTTCGATTAGTTGGGGTTATTCATGTGATTAGAAAACCCCTCCAAGAGGTGTTTACATTCTAAAAGAATATAAACAACAGTTCTTCTTAGAACTCCATGTGTATTGACTAAATATCCTATGACAGATGTCTCTTGCTTTGCATTACTACACACACACACACGCACACAAGGAAAATATAAATACATACTTCAAATTCACAGAAAACGAAAGACGAATAGGGGTGAGGGTACTACATATTCTTTTATTCTTTTCTTCTTTTACTTGTTTCAGTTATTTGACCGCGGCCGTGCTGGAGCAAAGCCTTTAATCGAACAAATCGACTCCGGGACTTCTTTCTTTGTAAGCCTAGAACTTATTCCGTCGGATTCTTTTGCCGCCGAACCGCTAAAGTTACGGGGACGTAAACACACCAGCATCGGTTGTCAAGCGATAGAGTGGGGGACAAACACAGACACAATATATATATATATACTTGACGAACTTCTTTCAGTTTCCGTCTACCAAATCCACTCACAAAGATTGGTCGGGACGAGGCTATAGTAGAAGACATTTGCTTAAGGTGCCACGCAGTGGGACTGAACCCGGGACCATGCGGTTGGAAAGTAAGCTTCTTATCACATAGCAACTTCTATGCCTATATAAATATATTATATATATATATATATATATATATATATATATCAAGTATAATATATATATATATTATATATATATAATATATATATATATATATATATATTATATATATATATATATATATATATTATATATGTGTTTGTTATATAATATGTATAATATATTTGTAAAAACTAACACTGAAAAAAGTAAAAGAGTAATATATATATATATATATATATATAAATTATTAGAGAGTTAACCACTATGTGGATAACCCTCATTTATAAATATATATATATATATATATACATATACTCTTACTCTACTCTCTTTTACTAGTTTCAGTCATTTGACTGCGGCCATGCTGGAGCACCGCCTTTAATCGAGCAAATCGACCCCGGGACTTATTCTTTGTAAGCCCAGTACTTATCCTATTGGTCTCTTTTGCCGAACCTCTAAGTGACGGGGGACATAAACACACCAGCATCGGTTGTCAAGCAATGCTAGGGGGACAAACACAGACAAACAAACACACACACATTCTCATAGCCTCGCCTGGCACCTGTGTTGGTGGCACATAAAAAGCACCTGGTGCAGCCTTCGGGCTTCCCAGACCCCAGTTGAACCGTCCAACCCATGCTAGCATGGAAAGCGGACGTTAAACGATGATGATGATATATATATATATATGACAGGCTTCTTTCAGTTTCTGTCTCCCAAATCCACTCACAAGGCTTTGGTCGGCCCGAGGCTATAGTAAAAGACACTTGCCCAAGGTGCCACGCAGTGGGACTGAACCCGGAACCATGTGGTTGGCAGACAAGCTACTTACCACACAGCCACTCCTGCACCTAGATAGATAGATAGATAGAAAAACAGGTATATATAACCAAATATGCCACAATTTATGCAGCATCAACACTCGTCTATGCACAGCTAATGTATCACACCACCACCATCATCATCATTAACAACAACAGCAGCAATGGTGTCATTGTCCTATAGAGTAGTGAAACTGTAATCTTCAGCTTTACCTATAGTGTAATAGGAATGTATATACATGCATGTATGTGTGCATATATGTATGCATGTACATGCACGTGTGTGTTTGTGCATTTATGTGTGCTTGTGCAAATCTATAAGGATAAAAATAATATAGTTTATACGATTGTGTATTGTTTAAATAAACTATACATTTACACAAGGAGTCTATCTGTCTGCCTGTCTATCTATCTATCTATCTATCTGATCGAAAACCAAACCCCCTTTTTTTATCCACAAAAGAAAAGCTCTACCTTGTAATTTGACCCGTCTTTGTGCAGCCCTGTGTGGCTAATAAAGAAACATCTATCTATCTATCTATCTATCTATCTATCTATCTATCTATCTATCTATCTGTCTATCTATCTATCTATTATCTATCTATCTATCATCTATCTATCTATATCTATCTATATATCTATCTATCTATCTATCTATCTATCTGTCTATCTAATATCTATCTATCTATCTATCTATCTATCTATCTATCTATCTGTCTATCTAATCTATCTATCTATCTCTATCTATCTATCTATCTATCTATCTATTCTATCTATCTCTATCTATCTATCTATATCTATCTATCTATCTATCTATCTATCTATCTATCTATCTATCTATCTATCTAATCTATCTATCTATCTATCTATCTATCTATCTAATCTATCTATCTATCTATCTATCTATCTATCTATCTATCTATCTATCTATCTATCTATCTATCTATCTTATCTATCTATCTATCTATCTAATCTATCTATCTATCTATCTATCTATCTATCTATCTATCTATCTATCTATCTATCTATCTATCTATCTATCTATCTATCTATCTATCCATCCATCCGTTGAGCTCTCTATCTATATACATACACACATGCGCACCACCTCCCGAAAAAGAAAAAACACACATGCGAAATGAATATTATCTTGTGTCTTGAGTTACAAACTGCTAAGTTATTTAGTCAAGAACTGTACATATGTATGTATGTATGCTCACCATTATTCAGTTTATTTCAAGATTTCCTGCCAATAGAGAAAGAGCCAGTTTCTAACCTAGATCCAAGGCTCCTTCATTGGAATTTCAACAACATTACCAGGGCATTTTTGTATTTATGTATGTATATGTTCAGATTTGTATGTTTTGCTTTATGTATGTATTTTCATGTATATATTTGCATATCTAGACATGCTCATATATATTTAAATGATAAACTTCTGGAAAGTTTTACAGATTTTTACAGTTCCAGTGATGGATTGGATCTGTAGTCTCCTTTCTGGTTTTGAGAAGCCTAACTTCCCAAGATTGATATTTAGGCAGTGTGTTACGTATGTATGTATGTATGTATGTATGTGTGTGTGTGTGTGTGTGTGTATGTATGTGTATGTATGTATGTGTGTGTGTGTGTGTGTGTATGTATGTATGTATGTATGTGTATATGTGTATGTATGTATGTGTATGTATGTATGTATGCATATATGTATGTATATGTGTATTTGTATGTATATTTGTGTGTGTGTGTATGTATGTATGTTTTTCTGAGTGTATGAATGTATGAATATGTGTGTGTGTGGGTGTATTTATGTATGTATGTCCAATAAACTAAACAACTTTACAACTGATGTAATAAAACGCAACATTAATTACCTTGCAATAACTTACTATGTATGTACGTACGTACGTATGTACGTATGTATGTACGTATGTACGTACGTACGTATGTACGTATGTATGTATGTATGTATGTATGTATGTATGTAGTATGTATGTATGTATATTTATGTGTGTGTACATATGTTATGTGTATATATATATATATATATATATATGTTTGTATGCATATGTGTGTGTCTGTGTGCAGTAGAACAAATGTATGAACAGGCAAACAATTGGTGTTCATTTAGATCATGGCATTTCTATATTTAAACATAATTCATGAGTTGTTACAATAGAGTAGATCATGAAAAAATGAGGAAGTAAGAAGGTGTGTGTGTGGTCACTTACAGCTGTTTCAAGAATAGCACTTATGGTATGTACCTATTACATTATGTCATGAGACAGAATATTAACTGACCTCGTCATCATCATCATCATCATCGTTTAACGTCCGCTTTCCATGCTAGCATGGGTTGGACGGTTCAACTGGGGTCTGGCAAGCCCGAAGGCTGCACCAGGCTCCAGTCAGATCTGGCAGTGTTTCTACAGCTGGATGCCCTTCCTAACGCCAACCACTCCGAGAGTGTAGTGGGTGATTTTATGTGCCACCGACACAGGTGCCAGACGAGGCTGGCAGACGGTCACGCTCGAATGGTGTTTTTTATGTGCCACCAACACAGGTGCCAGACGAGGCTGGCAGACGGTCACGCTCGAATGGTGTTTTTTATGTGCCACCGCCACAGGTGCCAGACGAGGCTGGCAGACGGCCACGCTCGGATGGTGTTATCAGACGACCTATATTAACTGACCTATATATATATATATATGTGTGTGTTCAAATTCCGCCGAGGTCGACTTTGCCTTTCATCCTTTCGGGGTCGATAAATAAAGTACCAGTTTTGCAACTGGGGTCATTGTAATTCCTTTGTCCTTGTTTGTCCCCTCTATGTTTAGCCCCTTGTGGGCAGTAAAGAAATATATATATATATGTGTGTGTGTGTATATATCATCATCATTGTTTAATGTTCGCTTTCCATGCTGGCATGGGTTGGATGGTTTGACTGAGGACTGGTGAGCCAGATGGCTGCACCAGGCTGAATCTGGTCTGGCAGAGTTTCTACAGCTGGATGCCCTTCCTAATGCCAACCACTCCGAAAGTGTAGTGAGTGAATTTTACGTGTCAGCATGTGCTGAGCTCCAGCGCCTGCCTTGGCATGGTTCCTACAAGTGAATGTCTTCTGAACACCAGCTAATTTACCGAGTGTACTGGAAGCTTTTCATGTGGCACCAACACTAATGAGCTCACTAATTAAATCACAAAACAATCTGTAATTGCAGTAATTTGCAGCAATTCCTTATAATTTTGTAATAATAAGTGAATTTGATACTAAGGTAACTAACTATACATTATTTTTGCTCCCATTTTTTTTTTGGCAATGTTTTCATTTTTATAATTTTCAGTTTCTTCCATTGTGCATCTATGATTTCTTGTACTCCAGTTATTAATTTTTTTTTCTTTACAGACATAGGCGCAGGAGTGGGTGTGTGATAAGTAGCTTGCTAACCAACCACATGGTTCCGGGTTCAGTCCCACTGCGTGGCATCTTGGGCAAGTGTCTTCTGCTATAGCCTCGGGCCGACCAATGCCTTGTGAGTGGATTTGGTAGACGGAAACTGAAAGAAGCCTGTCGTATATATGTATGTATGTGTGTGTATGTGTTTGTGTGTCTGTGTTTGTCCCCCTAGCATTGCTTGACAAACGATGCTGGTGTGTTTACGTCCCCGTCACTTAGCAGTTCGGCCAAAGGGACTGATAGAATAAGTACTGGGGCTTACAAAGAATAAGTCCCGGGGTCGATTTGCACGACTAAAAGGCGGAGCTCCAGCATGGCCGCAGTCAAATGACTGAAACAAGTAAAAGAGTAAAAGAGTAAAGAGTATGTCAGAGTGGTTTAAGGGTATCACAAAAGGCCTGGTTGAAGGTTCAACCTTCCAAGTTCTTTTACAGGGCTTAGAAAAACTGAAGGACTTGTGCAATAAATGTGTGAATCTGAGAAAGGAGTATATTGAATAAAATCCTAATTAACTGATCCTCCTGTATTTTCTTTTACTCAAAGCCAGGAACTTTTCAATCCTGTCCTTGTGTATGTATGTGTGTCTATGTATACACACACACAGATATATATATGCCCAGTTGGCTTTGCAACCACATGGTTTTGAGTTCTGTTCCACTGCATGACAGCTCAGGCAAGTGTCTTCTACTTGAACCCCAAGCTGAGCAAAGACTTGTAAGTGAAGTTGGTAGATGGAAAGTGTGTGGAAGCCTGTATATGTGTGTGTATGTTTGCATGTTATTCCCTCCCACAGCATGATAACTGGTACTGGTTTGTCTAGATTCCTGTAACATAGTAGTTTGGCAAAAGAGACCAGCAGAGTAAGTAATAGGCTTAAAAAAGAAAAGAATACTGGGATCAATTTGTGCTACTAAACCATTCACGGCAGTGCCCCAGCATGGCTGCAGTCCAATGACTGAAACTAGTAAAGGATAAAAGATTTATATATATATATAATTTATTGTGGGCCCTTTTACCCAACAAAATTTGTCTACAACCAAACAATAAAGTGAATTGTTTAATGTCCCCATGGGAATATGCAATGGAATTGGATGATGGGAAATTCTTAGAACTTACATTTTAGATCTCTTACATAAATGAATTCCTACCTTGCATGGTGCTCTGTGTAGAGATGGCAGACTTATAGACTTGTGTAAAATAAATGCTCAAGGATTACATAGATTTAGAAAAACATTACATGTAATTATTTAGTGAAATGGTTTTATGAATTACAGCTCATATTAATCTTAGCATTTTTACTTTTTGGATATTACTTCAGACTTAGTGGAGGCACATGGCCTAGTGGTTAGAGCAGTGGACTCACGGACAAGGAATCACAGGTTCGAATCTCAGACTGGGCGATGTGTGTGTTTATGAGTGAAAACACCTAAGTTCCATGCGGATCCGGCAGAAGATAACGGTGAACTTCTGCTGACTCTTTTGCCACAACTTTCTCTTACTCTTTCCTCCTGCATCTTGCAGCTCACCTGCGACAGACTGGCGTTCCATCCAAGTGGGGAACCTATACGCCAAGGAAACCGGCCCTAATAAACCAGGCGTGGCTCGAGAAGGAACAAACAACCTTAGACTTAGATGCAAATATATAATATTTTGCTTTTGTCTAAAACCTAACACAAGGTATTTTATATAAATAAGAATTATCTTAATATAAATGTATATAAATCTATTTTAAGCAGTGATTTTTATTATTAAGTGTTTAGTCCCAGATCCACAGCACAACTATCTGTGTTTTATTTTCAGACAATGTACTTCAGATTTATTGCTCCAAATAATTCTCCTCTCATTAATAATTTCCTATCTGAGTGGGTTTATTGTGTAATTAGGAAAAAAACTGTGTTAAATTTTACAAACAAAAAGTAAATTTCGATTGCAGTATAGCTGTGAAAACAGCAAAAAAGTTGGGTGTTTTACCATTATAAGTTGCCAGCAGGCAAAAAGTTACCATAGCTACCTGCTGGCAACTTTTTTCCTGTCTTATAAAGGTAAAATATCCCAACCTTCTACTGTTTTTGCAGCAATACTGTGTCTGAAATTTACTTTCTTGTCTGTAAAATATAAAACATATATTCCTTGCTTCCAGCCTGGCTGCAGTCAAATGACTGAAACAAGTAAGAGAATAAAAGAATATGTACTCTTTTACTCATTTACTTGTTTCAGTCGTTTGACTGCGGCCATGCTGGAGCACCGCCTTTAGTCGAGCAAATCGACCCCGGGACTTATTCTTTGTAAGCCTAGTACTTATTCTATTGGTCTCTTTTGCTGAACCGCTAAGTAACGGGGACATAAACACACCAGCATCAGTTGTCAAGCAATGCTAGGGAGACAAACACAGACACACAAACACATACACACACACACACACACACACATATATACATATATACGACAGGCTTCTCTCAGTTTCCGTCTACCAAATCCACTCACAAGGCATTGGTCGGCCTGGGGCTATAGCAGAAGACACTTGCCCAAGATGCCACGCAGTGGGACTGAACCCGGAACCATGTGGTTGGTTAGCAAGCTACTTACCACACAGCCACTCCTGCGCCTATGTACGATCATACATACATATATATGATGTTCAATATACATTCATACATGTTATATACATGCATACACAGACGTTCATTTTTATTATATAGATATATATATTCAAACACATACATATACATTTATGTACATACTGTAAATATATGCATGCATCTGTCCATTCATACATTAATACATATATTACATACATAATACACACACATATTTGAACAACCATACATGCATTATATCTATAATTCATATACGTACACACATTATCCATCTTTGTTTATATGTATGCACATTACATACATACATACATACATACATACATAATACATACATAGGCACAGGAGTGGCTGTGTGGTAAGTAGCTTGCTTACCAACCACATGGTTCCGGGTTCAGTCCCAATGCGTGGCACCTTGGGCAAGTATCTTCTACTATAGCCTCGGGCCGACCAAAGCCTTGTGAGTGGATTTGGTAGACGGAAACTGAAAGAAGCCCGTCGTATATACGTATATATATGTATGTGCATGTATGTTTGTGTGTCTGTGTTTGTCCCCCTAGCATTGCTTGACAACCGATGCTGGTGTGTTTATGTCCCCGTCACTTAGCGGTTCGGCAAAAGAGACTGATAGAATAAGTACTGGGCTTACAAAGAATAAGTCCCGGGGTTGATTTGCACGACTAAAGGCGGTGCTCCAGCATGGCCGCAGTCAAATGACTGAAAGAAGCCTGTCGTATATATGTATATATATATATGTGTGTGTGTGTTTGTGTGTCTGTGTTTGTCCCCCTAGCATTGCTTGACAACCGATGCTGGTGTGTTTATGTCCCCGTCACTTAGCGGTTCGGCAAAAGAGACTGATAGAATAAGTACTGGGCTTACAAAGAATAAGTCCCGGGGTTGATTTGCACGACTAAAGGCGGTGCTCCAGCATGGCCGCAGTCAAATGACTGAAACAAGTAAAAGAGTACATACACACATACACACATACATACATACATACATACATACATACATACATACATACATACATACATATGGGTGATGCTAAACAATTCCAACAGGTGGCCATTTACTTTGACTACTGAACAGATGTTGCTGTACATTGCAGTGATCCAGCCTCTGAAAACGGGACCAAGCCAGCTGCCATAGGACAACCTCCAAGTACTGGTGGTTGACTCTATCAAAGGCTTTCGACTGATCCAAATTGATCAGGGTCCCACCTTCGCCAGGTTCTTTACCAACCCTCTCAATAATGTATTGCGTGAGGTGGAGGTTGTCATAAATAGATCTTGTACTCTTTTACTTGGTTCAGTCATTTGACTGTGGCCATGCTGGAGCACCACCTTTAGTCGAGCAAATCGACCCCAGTACTTATTCTTTGTAAGCCTAGTACTTATTCTATCGGTACCTTTTACCGAACTGCTAAGTTACGGGGACGTAAACACACCAGCATCGGTTGTCAAGTGATGTTGTGGGGACAAACATAGACACACAAACATACACACATATACGACAGGCTTCTTTCAGTTTCCGTCTACCAAATCCACTCACAAGGCTTTGGTAGGCCCGAGGCTATAGTAGAAGAAACTCGACCAAAGTGCCACGCAGTGGGACTGAACCCGGAACCATGTGATTGGTAAGCAGGTATGTGATAAGTAGCTTGCTTATCAACCACATGCTTCCAGGTTAAGTCCCACTGCGTGGAACCTTGGGCAAGTGTCTTCTACTATAGCCTCGGACCGACCAAAGCCTTGTGAGTGGATTTGGTAGACGGAAACTGAAAGAAGTAGCAGATATAAAACGAGCAAGGTAACCCTATGTCGAAGTCATCGTGTACGAGAAAGAAACAACTAACCCTATAGCCCTAACCCTAAACCTCACGCTAAGGCACAGGCATACATACATAGATACACACGCACACACGTACAAACGCCCAACACGCACACGTACACGCATACACACACCTTCACGGAAACACTACACTACATACACACACACATGCAGATATATAGATATATCCACATACACATGTCTGTGCGTGTATTAAAGAAAAATACATGAGACAATTTTATATCTTGTCAGACTTTATGTTCCGAGTTCAAATTCCGTCTGATTCGACTTCGCCTCTATACACTTGGGTCCATACATTGTGCCTGCCACATTTAAGATATTTAAAGGCAAAAATCTCACTTAAAAATTCAAAAAATATAAATACCTTTGTAAGGGAAGTAACTGTAACAACGAAGATTTGTGAAAATACCAAGACTTCTTTTCAAATTACCTCCCTTGCAAACAAGAAACACAACTCTTGCCATGGCAAGTGTTTAAATATAATCCTTCCTTTGAAAACGATGGACATAATTATAAACATCTTTATACCCAATTAAATGGGTTAAGAATCTGCCCTTTTCTCATGGATACATTGAATCGTTTCCCTTCTAGACAATACAACGCAATAGTATGGGCTGTTTTCCCTTTTTCCAATCGATATCAATATATATATAATATAATGAAATTATTGTATACAGTGCTCAGGTGCACCACAACTTGTCAGAAAGTGCATATAAAGTACATGCAGTAATGTAGAAATGTCTGGAAAGTGAACATGCTTGTGTGTGTATGGAGGGGAGAAAATCAAGTGTAGTGTTGGCGAATCTCAGGAAGCATGGAAGTTTTGAAGGATGCAGTGCTCCGACTACTAACAACCGATGCCGGCAGTTTGTTCCATGCTTCAGCAACTCTCAGCGTGAAAAAATGTTTCCTGAAGTCATGGGAGCTGTGCTGTTTTCTTACTTTGTAAATATGAATCAGATAACATCGTTTCGAGATGTTTCCATCGTGATGCCTACATTCCCACACTTTTCTCCAATTCTGGAGAATTGGCGATGAATAAAACGAGGGTGGCACACGCTTGATTGGAGAGGAAAAGTTTGTCAGTTGAAGGAGTGATGCACGCAAATTGACGAGTCGTGCACTTTGCAGATGATGGACTCAGTACCAGATATGCATGTAGGTTCAGGGCACCCATGATATCTGTGGAGCTGCTTGAGCGGAACTCATTTTCATATTGACCTCTTTACGTTCACGCTGGTCCAGGCCCTGTTTCGCTAGGAGACTTTTCCCAGAGAGGTACGACTGGCATCCAGTGTCTGCCATAGCGTTGTAAAGGATAGCTTGGGTCGGTCGCGAAAGGGAAGTGGCGAAACCCGATGCCGGCGTCGGCATGAATGAAGGCAGTGACGAAGGGATGGGTGTTAGAAGAGCATTTTATCCAGGAATCGCAGGGTTCATTATATTCATGGTAGTCAAGAATTATTAGTTGGGTAGAGGATTCGTTAGGGAGGTCGACCAGAAGCCATAGGCTGTTGAATATTGCTGATGTGTGGCCTTCTGTGTCCCGTGGTTAACAGTAGAAATACGTTGCCTTCCTTGGTTACATTTCTCCCATTTTAGTAGGGAATGGAGCCCTGATTCGATATTTATTACCAAGGGACGTGAAATGTAACAAAACGTCTACTACTTCACGAAAGGAACAAAACTTGACATGATGTATAAATATATATATATATATATATGTGTGTGTGTGTGTGTACGTGTGTTTAAATAAATATATATGAGTTGGCAGAATTGTTGGAACGCCTAGCAAAAAATTCTTAGCACTACTTTGTCAAAGTGTATGTACCTAGTTCAAATTCCGCCTGGGTCGATTTTATACTTTGTACCATCAATACAATATATATATAATATATATATATATATATATATATATATATATATATATACACTATACATCAGGTATAGTCTGCAAGAGAGACGACTGAGCTGGTATGGTCATGTGATGCATGTAGATAAGGACAGTTGTCTGAAGAAGTGCTGATCTCTAACAGTTGAGGGAAGCTGTGGAAGAAGTAGACTTGAGAAGGCATGGGACAAGGTGGTAAATCATGATCTTTGACTGTTGAAACTCATAGAGGCAATGACTAATGACCGACACCTTTGGTGACATGTCATGCTTGAGAAGACAATCGGAGACCCCCTTCGGTCATGACACAGACCATGGGATTGCACCTAGAAAGTTAACCTCCTAGACACAAGTCCGGGCGAGGTTGTTTATGGAAGACCAGCAGTCGCCCATGCATACCAGCCTCCCCTCTCCACGTCACCGATGTTATTGAAGGGAAAGACAAAGGTCGATACAGCTTGGCACCAGTGACGTCGCAACTCATTTCTACAGCTGAGTGAACTGGAGCAACATGAAATAAAGTGCCTTGCTCAAGAACACAACACGTAGCCCGGTCCGGGATTCGAGCTCACAACCTCACGATCGTAAGCTCGACGCTCTAACCACTGAGCCATGCACCTTCACTGAGAAGACAATATATTGTAATTAATGTATATCTTGGCTGTTGTTCAATGATGTAACCAAACACTTGACTGTAAAATATGCATGTAAAAACGTATTCTACATTTTTGTGTTTTATTTACAGCCTTTTTGAATTAGATTGTCATTGGTTTTATCAAGAACTGGTTCATTCATTTGTTATGATGCCGAATATTTCAAGCTCTTATCTACATGTTATGTATTGAATTCAAAGTAGTGGTACCACCTTTTATCTTTCAATCAAATGATATGGTTTCAATTTGAATTGTTTCTCATATTTTCATTTCAAACTGAAATCTGTTTTCCATTTCAGATCTTTTCCATTTGTTGAGTTACACGTGATTCCGTGTATAAACTCTGTTAAGAAACACATAGCCTCCAGAAAAACAAGAAGACCAAAGTTAAAAATGCCTTCAATCTGAGACCTCTTGGATCAAGATTAAGCTTGGTTGTATGCTCAACAACCATGTGGTCTAGAGTTCAGTCTAACTGTGTGGTACCATTGAAAAGTGCCATCTACCTCGAGTTGATTAAAGTCTTCTGAGTGAGTTTCATTTTCAGAAGGTCAAAATAGTTCGCCACATGTGTATGTTTGTTCCTTCTCGAGCCATGCCTGGCTCATAAGGGCCGGTTTCCCGGTTTGCTTGGCGTATAGGTTTCCCACCTGGACGGGACACCGGTCCGTCACAGGTGAGCTGCAAGATGCAGAAGGAAAGAGTGAGAGAAAGTTGTGGTGAAAGAGTCAGCAGAAGTTTGCCATTACCTTCTGCCGGAGCCGCGTGGAGCTTAGGTGTTTTCGCTCATAAACACACACGTCGTCCGGTCTGAGATTCGAACCCGCGATCCCTCGACCACGAGTCCGCTGCTCTAATCACTAGGCCGTGTGCCTCCACACACATGTGTATGTGTGTGTGAGAGAGGGGAGAGAAAGAGAGAGAGAGAGAGAGGGAGAGTGTGTGTGTGTGTTTGCCTTATGTTTATCCCACACTACCGATTGGAAACCCGGTGTTGGTTTGTTTACATCCATTTAACTTTGCCGTTTGGCAAAAAGACCTATAGAAAAAGTACCAAAATTAGAAAAAAATAAAAATAAAAAATAAGATCAATTTTTCGACTAAAATCCCTCAAAGTGGTGCCCCAGCATGGTTGCTGTCCAATACCTAAAACAAATAAAAGGCAGAAGATAAAAGAATATAAAAACAAGTAAGCTTGAGGGTTACAGAACATTTATTTGATATTTTTGCTATGTTTTTCATTTTCTTTACATCCGAATACATATATACATGTGTGTATGTGTGTGTGTGTGTATGTGTATGTGTGTGTGTGTGTGTGTGTGTTTCATACCATCTCAACCGGCAACAAGTAACGCAATACTCTACGGCTACATTCACTTCACTTCATCCAACAACGACAACGGTAGCGAATAAAGACACAATAAGAAGCTGTAGGACAGAAAACGATGACTGTACAAACTGCTGCCCGCTGATATTACAGCCATCTTCATGACAGCAACTGGTGCAAATCCATTTGTTTTGGTTTTTATCACAGGGAATGTCCTTATTCTCCTGTTTTTGGATGTGACAAGAAGCATTCACAGAACATGTTTTTATGATGGACAGCTTCTCACTGACGTCTGCAAAAATAAATAAAAAAAAAAGAGTAAAAAGACAAAGAAATACAATGAAAGTACAAGAAAAATTTAATACAGATACAACATCCACTTTTCAAGACCCTTGGGCTCCAGTGACTTTCCGGATTACTTATTTCTCCAAACTACGGTTGATCGCCTCGACCACCATGCTCGAAGCAAAACAAATACTAAATTTATACAGGCAGGAGTGGCTGTGTGGTAAGTAGCTTGCTAACCAGCCACATGGTTCCAGGTTTAGTCCCACTGCGTGGCATCTTGGGCAAGTGTCTTCTGCTATAGCCCCCCGGGCCGACCAATGCCTTGTGAGTGGATTTGGTAGACGGAAACTGAAAGAAGCCTGTCGTATATATGTATATATATGTTAATGTGTGTGTCTGTGTTTGTCCCTCTAGCATTGCTTGACAACCGATGCTGGTGTGTTTACGTCCCCGTCACTTAGCGGTTCAGCAAAAAGAGACCGATAGAATAAGTACTGGGCTTACAAAGAATAAGTCCCGGGGTCGATTTGCTCGACTAAAGGCGGTGCTCCAGCATGGCCGCAGTCAAATGACTGAAACAAGTAAAAAGAAAAAGAAAACAAAGGCATAGCTGTGTGGTAAAGAGTTTACTTCCCAACCATAGGGTTTCAGGTTCAGTTACATTGTGTGGCATGGCAGCTTGGACACTACTTTTACTTAAGCCCTATGTCGACCAAAGACTGAGCAAATTTGGTAGGAGGAAACCGAAAGAAGCCCATTGTATATGTGTGTAAGAGAGAGAAAGTGTGAGTCTTTGTCTGCCCCCCACCCCACTGCTTGACAACCGACGTTTTGTTTATGTCCTCATAACTTAGTGATTTGGCAAAAAAGACACGTATAGGGTAAGTACCAGTATTTGGAAGCTTGTCATGTAATAAATTAGGTGAAAACTGTACAGAAGCTTATCAAATACTCCTGACTTTTTCGTTGGCACAAGCGATTCAAGGACAGTAGAAAGGAAGTGAGATATGATGAGAGGTGTGGGAAGGAGAAGGACGCCAGAACATCGGACTGGTTGAGAAAATTAGTAATGCTATGATGGACTGTGAAGTCTGGCATAGCATAGTAAATTCCATTGTCTCGACCACGGTCGAACAATGATGATGATGATACCTTGAAGACCAGTATATACATTTCAGCCCCACAGAGAGCAGCAGTGAAATCATTTTCAGAATTCATGAATTAATTTTTCCTGTTTCAACTTGTGCTTATGCCGACGAGATTCAACAAAACACATTGGACTTAATGTTTAGTAACCACATCCTTTCTGACCACGATACGATCATCTGTAGTTTAGCCATAGATCAATTTCTGATTTAGTGATGTAATACCACTTTACCATCTGCAGTATGATGACTAAAAGTACATAATTATAAGCACTTATACATACTATACGGACTGGTTGAGAAAATTAGCAGTTATCTGGATGAAGACTATCGTGTGTCTATATAGACAATAAGCATACAGTTTGGAGTTTCTGTGATGTAAAATAATTCATAAAGATCTGTATGCACAAAATTTATGCAAAGTTTGTTCCTAGGGTGTTCATTGATGAGGATCCTAGTAACCAACAACTTGACGGAGAGGTGAGGCAAAACTGTCCCTCATCTTCCTAACAGTTCAGATTTTCCTCTCTGTGAATTTTGGCTGTTTTCTAAGCTGAAGGAGAACCTCAAGGGCAGGAGAGGAAGGGGGCTATAACAAGAGTTCTGGACACTGTCACTTCGGAAGACTTCTATGGGGCCTCGACGAAGTGGCTGGAGTGAGTGCTACAAGTGCACTGACAGCAGATTTTACTTTAAAGGAGATTAGAGTTTTATACTTCTTGAAATTTATAAATGTCTCTCCTGAAAAATCTGCAAACTTCAGAAATACAACTTGTTCAAAAAATCCACGTCTTATACATTGGTAAATACGATAATTTTGAAAAATAAAACAGTACCCAAAAAACAGATAAGAAGTAATTGCCATCAGTTCTGATGGGACATGGGACGTACCTGAATAAGCTACGATGGTTTGGCATGTGTCCAACGCTGGTCCACATTCGTGCAGGTTTAAATCGCTCATGCAAAAGTTGTTAGTCAACTCATTGTCACATTCGTAGCATTTTAGGCTGGAAATACAATCTGGAACAATAAAGAAACAAAATTAATGATTTAGCAATAATTGAATTCCACTGGCCACCCCAAGTGCCACTTCTGTGTTTCAAAGAATGCCTCGTATTTATTAAGGCTTTCATTGAACAGTGTCAATCTGGTAATGTTCTAATAATGGATGGCTTTCATCTCCCCTGTGTTGACTGGTAACTATATCTGTATCATCTCTTGTGAAAGGTAGGAAGGTCCAGTTTGCTGGACATTGTTGTAGAGCTGAAAACGAGGCAATTTCTACTCTTCTCCTCTGGAAGCCATCTACTCGTGATACCAGAGGGCGCACACTCTCCTACCCTGATGTAATCTCCAGGGATATGGGCATCCAGCACCAGGACCTCCGTAATGCTATGATGGACTGTGAAGTCTGGCATAGCATAGTAAATTCCATTGTCTCGACCACGGTCGAACAATGATGATGATGATACCTTGAAGACCAGTATATACATTTCAGCCCCACAGAGAGCAGCAGTGGAATCATTTTCAGAATTCATGAATGAATTTTTCCTGTTTCAACTTGTGCTTATGCCGACGAGATTCAACAAAACACATTGGACTTAATGTTTAGTAACCACATCCTTTCCGACCACGATACGATCATCTGTAGTTTAGCTATAGATCAATTTCTGATTTAGTGATGTAATACCACTTTACCATCTGCAGTATGATGACTAAAAGTACATAATTATAAGCACTTATACACACCATATGAACACAAAGTATCCACAGTGCATATACAAGTTTATAATCTAGCTACTTGATTAAATCCTATATATATTTTATCTTTGATTACAATTGATAAATATGAATTTACTTAAATCAAATTTATTCACATCTGAATTATTTTGGTTATTCATACCTGGCTGGGATGAACGAACTAGATTTTTAACTTGAATATAAGAACTGCCTGCCATTGTATTTTACCAAAGGTTCTGTCCATTCTATCTAAATTCAGGACCAGGTACTGCAGTAGTGTAGGGATCAAAGGCCCACAGCTCTTCAATGCCTTGCCACAAAAATTTTAATATCTGCATAAGGTGGAAGTAGATGTCTTCAAAAGGAACTAGACAACCTCCTCTCTACAATATCGGATGAACCAACAGCCCGACATGAAGTGCAGATGTGGGCAGCGGGACCAAACTCCCTTATGCACCCAATGGGCCAACAGCTGGAACAAAGGCACATACAGGAGTGGTGGTGTGAAACACTCTGGACTGAAGAAATCAGAAAGACCACGGTGGTGCTTTCGCATGATCACAGCCATATAGCAGAAATGAGCAAAAGAGTCAGTATATATATATATGCAAGAGTGGCTGTGTGGTAAGTAGCTTGCTAACCAACCACATGGTTCCAGGTTCAGTCCCACTGCGTGGCATCTTGGGCAAGTGTCTTCTGCTATAGCCCCGGGCCGACCAATGCCTTGTGAGTGGATTTGGTAGACGTAAACTGAAAGAAGCCTGTCGTATATATGTATATATATATATAAGTGTGTGTGTATATGTTTGTGTGACTATGTTTGTCCCCCTAGCATTGCTTGACAACCGATGCTGGTGTGTTTACGTCTCTGTCACCTAGCGGTTCGGCAAAAGAGACCGATAGAATAAGTACTGGGCTTACAAAGAATAAGTCCTGGGGTCGATTTGCTCGACTAAAGGCGGTGCTCCAGCATGGCCGCAGTCAAATGACTAAAACAAGTAAAAGAGTAAAAAAAAAGAGTATATATATATATATATATATATAAAATTTTCACTGTTTCGTAATTATTAAAGGTAGTAGATGAGATTGACAGGTAGTGGGGAAGTGGGTAATGGGAATGAAGCCAGTGGTGCTTGGGGATGGGGAGGGCTGATCAGGTTTTTGCTGCTTGCCGATATGTTGGATTAAGAGTTAATCTCTTGAAAGTATTTACAAAAACACATTCCTTTGTTTTAATCCCTACTGATCATTTCATAGTTAATCTTGTCCAAGTGCTAATCCTTTATCATTAACTCAAGAACAGAATATGAATTGCTGACAAACTATTTGTCTATAGAGGAGGGTGCAGCAGAGACATTAAGCAACAGAAGCGGTAGTGGTGGTAGTGGTGGTGGTGGTGGTGGTGGCTGCGCTAGCAAAGGTTAGGAAAATCTTTTCCAATTCTCAATGAGGAAGTGCTCCATATATGGCATTAGGAAGGGCATCCAGGTGTAGAAACTCTGCCAGATCAGATTGGAGTCTGGTGCAGCCATCTGGTTCGCCAGACCTCAGTCAAATCGTCCAACCCATGCTAGCCTCGGTCGACCAATATCAGTGGATAGGGTAGACGAACACTGTAAGAAATCAGTCATATAAATAACTGCATATATATATATATATCATCATCATCATCATCGTTTAACGTTCGTTTTCTATGCTAGCATGGGTTGGACGATTTGACTGAGGTCTGGCGAACCAGATGGCTGCACCAGACTCCAATCTGATCTGGCAGAGTTTCTACACCTGGATGCCCTTCCTAATGCCATATATATATATATATATATATATATATATATATATATCGTGCCGGTGGCATGTAAAAAGCACCCACTACACTCTCAGAGTGGTTGGCGTAAGGAAGGGCATCCAGCTGTAGAAACACTGCCAGATCAGACTGAAGCCTGGTGCAACCTCCTGGCTTCCCAGACTCTGGTTGAACCGTCCAACCCATGCTAGCATGGAAAACGGACGTTAAACAATGATGATGATGATGTATTATATATATATATATATATATATATATATATATAATATGTATGTGTATGTATCTATGTGCATGTATGAATATGTATGTATGGACGGATTGATGTTTGCGCTTGTCTTCACCATCATTGCTAGACAACC
This sequence comes from Octopus sinensis, assembly GCF_006345805.1. Classification (NCBI taxonomy): domain Eukaryota; kingdom Metazoa; phylum Mollusca; class Cephalopoda; order Octopoda; family Octopodidae; genus Octopus; species Octopus sinensis. Next base: position 12,151,688 of record NC_043017.1, on the reverse strand, counting down.
GTTATTGGTTTATTTATGTCCCTGTAACATACCGGTTCAGTAAAAAGAGACCAACAGAATAATTACCAGATTCTAAAGCAATTACTGGGGTCGGTTTGTTGGACAAAATTTTTCAATGCAGTGGCCCGGCATGGCTGCCGTCCAATGACTGCAAATAAGATGATAAAAAAAATCTCAATATAAAAGCAAACAGTAATATGTATATGTGTGTGTGTGTGTGTGCGTATCTATATACACACACACACACATATATATAAGATATATAATATTGTGTATTATATATCTTTAAGTGTATATATATATATATATATATAGGAGATGTACTTGCATAGCAAGTGATTTGATCTGAGATCGTGTGCTAGAACGAAAACAATTGCAGCGTGGAAGGTGTTTATAAGCCATTTAAGAACACACAAAAACTGTTAGATTCACTTCAGCATTTAAATTTAATTTGTCAAAATATTTTCGTCGCTTCGAGGCCGCGACCTGTTCACTGTTGTTATATATATATACTAGCAGTATTGCCCGGTGTTGCTCGGGTTTGTAAGGGAAATAACTATATAAGCATTTTTAGAGAGTTATAGCCAAAAAATAGCAAAAAAATGCATTAAAAATGGAAAAAAAATGATGGTAAATTTTTTAAAAAATCGTTGACTCATCGTAGACATTTTTAGAGAGTTACTTCCCTTATATAATAGCGAAAAATGCATTAAAATGGAAAAAAATTATGGTAAATTATTTTAAAAATCGTAGACTCATCGTAGACGCGCACTAATACCCAGAAGGGCTCGATATGAATCACGACTATAAAATACCCGCTTTTGGTTACACTGCAAAATGTGGGAGTAGTTAGGAATCTAAATTGAAGGGGACAGACACTCACACAACTACAGTTTTATATATGTGGGAGTAGTTAGGAATCTAAATCGAAGGGGACAGACACTCACACAACTACAGTTTTATATATACTCACACAACTACAGTTTTATATATATAGATATCTATATATATAAAACTGTAGTTGTGTGAGTGTCTGTCTCCTACGATTTAGATTCCTAACTCCTCCCACATTTTGCGGTGCAGTTTAACCAAATTCGGGTATCTTATAGTCGTGATTCATATCGAGCCCGTCTGGCTATTAGCGCGCGTCTACGATGAGTCTACGATTTAAAAAATAATTTAACATCATTTTTTATTCCATTTTAATGCATAATTTTTCGTGTGTCGATGGCGGCGGAGTTGGCGTCCACGCTCAAACACCTGCACCTGTGTTTGCTTCTCCCCCTTCCCTCCCTCGTGAAGCTGTGGGGAAGGGAGTGTAAAGAAATCAACGTCGTAATGCGTTGTCAAGGAGACCAGCATTCTTTTAGAACAACGACTTCATGGCTTGAAGACACCAAAACAGAAATGGCTAAGAAAGCCCGAATTGGCATCTATAAAGGAAGTAACTCTCTAAAAATGCTTATATAGTTATTTCCCTTACAAACCCGAGCAACGCCGGGTGATACTGCTAGTTATATTATATAAATGTGTGTGTGTGCGTGTATTATATGCATGTTAGTGGGTGTATTATATTTCATAAAATGTATATACCCATATACACGCTAGACACGCACATGAGTGCGTGTGTACTTTCGGATCAATAAATTCATACTGGAAATTTGTATACTGTCGTCTGCACTAACTCAGCATCAATAGTGTTCAAATGTAAACACGGGTACGGTAGTAGTAGTAGTAGTGGTGGTGGTAGTGGTAGTAGTAGTAGTATTAGTGGTGGTGGTAGTGGTAGTAGTAGTGGTAGTAGTAGTGGTAGTAGTAGTAGTAGTAGTGGTGGTGGTTGTGGTAGTGGTGGTAGTAGTGGTGGTAGTGGTAGTAGTGGTGGTAGTAGTAGTAGTAGTGGTGGTGGTAGTGGTAGTAGTAGTGGTGGTGGTAGTAGTAGTAGTGGTGGTAGTAGTAGTGGTAGTAGTGGTAGTGGTAGTAGTGGTGGTAGTGGTAGTAGCGGTGGTAGTAGTAGTAGTGGTGGTAGTGGTAGTAGTAGTAGTAGTGGTAGTAGTAGTAGTGGTGGTAGTAGTAGTGGTAGTAGTAGTAGTGGTGGTGGTGGTAGTGGTAGTAGTAGTAGTAGTAGTGGTAGTAGTAGTAGTGGTGGTAGTAGTAGTGGTAGTAGTAGTAGTGGTGGTGGTGGTAGTAGTAGTGGTGGTTGTGGTAGTAGTAGTAGTAGTGGTAGTAGTAGTAGTGGTGGTGGTGGTAGTAGTGGTGGTAGTAGTAGTAGTGGTGGTAGTAGTAGTAGTGGTGGTGGTAGTGGTAGTAGTAGTGGTGGTAGTAGTAGTAGTTGTGGTGGTGGTAGTAGTAGTGGTAGTAGTAGTAGTGGTAGTAGTAGTGGTGGTGGTAGTAGTAGTAGTGGTGGTAGTAGTGGTGGTGGTAGTAGTAGTAGTAGTAGTAGTAGTAGTAGTAGTAGTAGCAGCAGCAGCAGCAGTAATATATATGTACGTACGTATGTGTAAAAACTGTTTGCATATATGGTGTGCGGCCCATGGGCCAAACAAGATTTGGGATCTGACGATACGCCATAAAGCTAAACCCTTTATGGACGGGAAATCTCATGTAACCCCATAAACCGGCCCCTCCCCATTTCTTATATCTACTGCTCTACATCTTAGAATGTGCTTTCTTCTTTCGGATTTGTTTTTTTACAAACGATACTTATTAGTAAATATATATTAATGCGTGCGCACGGGTGTGGTTATATTAAGACATACATACATACGTACGTACATACATACATACATACGTACATATATACATACATACATACATACATATATACATACATACATACATACGTACATACGCACATACATACATACATACGTACATACATAAATACATACATATACATACATACATACATACATACGTACATAAATACATACATACATACATACATACGTACGTACATACATACATAAAAACATACATACATAATACATACATACATACGTACATACATACATACATACGTGCATACGTACATATATACATACATACACATGTGCGTATATGCGTATGTGTGTGTATGCGTGTATACACACAGAAACACATACGAGAATAATATGCAAACACGAAGCACAATAAAGTATATATATATATACGATCAAAACACAAATACATTTACATATACAGAAGGAATACACACACAACACATACTCTCATCATATACACATACGCACATACATGCATACACAATCTACACACATACACACAACATATAAGCATATACGCATACACTAACCCATATACACATAGAAAAAGATACACACGCACACACACTCAAATAAGTACACACATATATATACCGTCATGTATAAGTACACATACAAACAGTTACACACACACACATACAATGCATACACGACATGTCCACATACATGTAACTCAAACACACATATATACATATACAACGGACATACACAAACGTATACACATATGCAACACACACACACACACACACATCCAACACGCACGTCCAACGTACTTAATGCACTTCCCATACAACACAAACACACAACAGACAGGCTGACATACGCATACATATATACATACATACATACATACATACATGCTTACATACATATATACATACATACATGCATACATACATACATACATACATACATACATACATACATATATTCATACATACATACATATATTCATACATACATACATACATACATACATACGTACATACATACATACATACATACATATATTCATACATACATACATACTTACGTACATACATACATACGTACATACATACATCATACATACATGCATACATACATACGTACGTACATACATACACACATACGCACAAACACGTACGTACATACATACATACATACATACATACATAATGAGACACTCGTTTGATTTAGAACGATTTTCCTCGCAAAAGAACAAAAGACATACAAAAATAAAACTGAATAACAAATAATTAAAAATACATAAATAAAATCATTCCATGGTTGATGAATAAACGAATGGTGAATGGACGAATAGAGGAATTATAGAATGACGGAATTTCAGAAGAAACAAACAAAACGAGACGACGGAATAATAACGTTAACATTAAATATTAAAATCAATGAATGACTTAATATGATAATGAAGAGTTGTTAAGAGACGAACCTGGACCCAGGAGGAGTAAAATGAGGCCAGATATTAATGTATGTCGGCAGCCTGACGTTATCATGGCGTAGCTCCTCTCCTCATCACTCCCGTCTTCATCATCACTATTAGCATCAGCAGCATCGTCGTCATCGTAATGATAGTCACACCATCTTTATCAACACACAAAAGCTCTACAGGTATTCAGATTTACTCCCACCTCTCTCCCTCACTTTCACTTTCTCGAATTTCTCTCTCTCTCTCTCTCTTATGGAACTTGTTTCTCTTTGTCTGTGATTCCCGCTCTTTCTCACACCCCTTTCTCTTGCGCTATGTATGTACGTACGTACGTACGTATGTCCATCACTTACTGTCGTATTTTCAAATTGCGTGCTAGTTCCAGGTTCAGCCCCACTGCGTGGCGCCCTGGGTAGTGTCTTCTACTACAGCCTTGGGCCAACCAAAGTCTTGCGAGTCTATTTGGTAGAAGGAAACTGAAAGAAGCTTATATATATATATATATATAATATATATATATATTATATATATATATATTTTTTACTCTCTCACTTTCACTTCTCTTTTGAGTGCGGCCATGCTGGAGCACCGCCTTTGGTCGAGCAAATCGACCCCGGGACTTATCCTTTGTAAGCCCTGTACGTATTCTATCGGTTGCTTTTTGCCGAACCGCTAAGTGACGGGGACGTAAACACACCAGCATCGGTTGTCAAGCAATGCTAGGGGGACAAACACAGACACACAAACACACACACACACCACACACACACACACACACACACACATATATAAACAACTTATAAATGAGGGCAAACGAAAAAATTTCTAATGCCAAATATGCCGAAAAATTGGACATATTGTCCATTACCATGAAAAATTATATGGTAATGAACAATATGTCCAATTTTTCGGCATATTTGGCATTAGAAATTTTTTCCTTTGCCCTTATTTATAAGTTGTTTATAATTTTAACCTTTAAAGGTATTTTTTAATATGCTGACCATTGATAAAATTTTATCCTACATTAAATATATATATACATATATACGACAGGCTTCTTTCAGTTTCCGTCTACCAAATCCACTCGCAAGGCATTGGTCGGCCCGTGGCTATAGCAGAAGACACTTGCCCAAGTAGCCACGCAGTGGGACTGAACCCGGGTATATATATATATATATATATATATAGGGAGAGTTTACGAAAAAAACACAACAAAAGACGAAGACAGGTGGTGTACAAAACAAACAGATGTATTAGTATAACGCTCAGGAATAGAAAAAGTCTTTTACGTTTCGAGCCTATGCTCTTCGACAGAAAGGGACACAGAAACCAAGGAGAGAACAAAAATGTGTGTAGTGGCTAACGATCTATCATATATATTATATATATATATATATATATATATATATATAATATATATTATATATATATAATATAATACTAGCACTATAGCCAGGCTTTGCTTGGGATTAAGTTAGGATTATTAAGCTAATCAAGCTCTTTATTTCAAACCAAACTAAGTAACATCGACGTCAAATTTGAAATTGGTAAACTTTTGGCTGAAAATGAGCTGCTGACAATTTGATTGGGAAATCCCATAAGGAATCGGTTTATCGATTTTTTCCACTCATCGATTTTTTTTCCCCGTTTTTGGAGAACTTAAAGCATTCAAAGATCCCACGAGTCCTAAGTAATGCTGGCATCAAGTTGGAACAAAATTCATCAAAATTGGTAAAAGTGATGGCTGAGAATGGGGTGTAGCCAATTTTAGTGGGAAGTGCTATAAGGAATCGGTTTGTCGATTTTTTTTTTTATCCTGATGAAATAGAAAACCCCATAAGGAATCAGTTTATTGATTTTTCACTCCAAATAGGACTTAACCGAACACAACATTGCTAATTCAAAAACATCAATATTTATACTTTAAAGTTGGTTTTCATACCCAACCCAGTTCTGCAGAATCAATGTCGCGACGGGAGCGCATGGGTTGGGAACTTGATCGGCAGAGGTGATCAGGTTGCATATGCCAACCCTTTTGCCCCCCCCCATCATGTAACCCCCCTTTGCCCATGGGTTGGGAACCCTTCCAGTAAAGAAAATAGAACGTCCAAAAGTGCCCCCTCTGTGTGAGAAGCGGTTATGTTCAGGTCACAACTAAGTATATGTATATGGGCAACACACACACAAACATATACGTACATACACCTATTTTCGAAACATTGTTTACAAAATAATAGCTGATCGTTTGCGAAGGAGCTTGTCTCGGGTAACACACACACACACACACAAACAAACAAACATATACTCGTACGTACACATACCTATTTTCGAAACATTGTTTACAAAATGCACATTGAAAACGGCCAGCGTGTGTACTTCATCGCTTTCTCTGCTGCTCAACTGATTGAGCAACCAAGATACAACACTCACGGCTATCTTCAAACTCTGCCAGGTAGACTTGTTTGCGCAAGATCTGCTTTATCCTCAAGTCCCGTCATAATACACATGGAATAAGTGGCAGCGAAGGAAGATAGGCCGAACCGTTGATGGTCACTCTGATATTAAATTTGATAATTGCCTCGGCAGAGTGTACACGGTTCACCCGGGCCAACAAGAATGCTTCTACCTCCGATTGCTGTTTCACGAGGTAAGGGGTGCAGAATCCTTCGACCAATTAAAGACCATGAATGGCCATACGTGTGCTATATTCAGGGAGGCCTGCTAGAAGACAGTACGCAGTGGGGTGCTACGCTTGCGGAGGCTGCTGTTTCAAAGTCACCAAAAAGTCTCAGAGCTCTGTTTTCTGTACTCCTGCACATTTACCAACTTCCTGATCCCCATTCATTGTGGTTAAAGCACAGACACGACCTATCAGAAGACTTCTATTACCAGGCCCAACTGCATTATACTTGCTTGCCTGCTGAAAATGATTTCATTTACAACTGCGCTTTACTTGACATAGAGAACAACATTGTTTCTCTGGGAGGTAATACCTTACCTACATACGGGCTGCCACAACCATTGCGCCACGGTACACCTTCAATACTAACAGAGTTAATATGTGAAACGTCTTATGGCACTGAAGCTCTTAATCAATGCATCCAGCAAAATGAGCCCAAACTTCTGCCTGAGCAACAGTGGGCTTACAGTACCATCTTTGACCACATGCAAAAACGAAAAGGGGGTATTTTTTTCTCTTGATGCACCTGGAGGGAAAAAACGTTCGTTGTTCAGCTTTTCCTTGTTAAAGTAAGGCACCAAAAAGATGTAGCCACGCTTTCCTCCTGCATCAAGCAGCTCATCTACTAAGTACCAGTTATACATATCCTTCAAGCGATATATATGTGTGCGTGTGTGGTTGTATGTATATGTGTGTATGTAGTATATGTACATATATATATATATATATATATATATATATATATATATATATATATTATATATGCGTGTGTATGTGTGTGTGGGGTGTGTGGTGAAAAGTTTGCTTCACAGAAACTTGGTTCGGGGGGTGGGTATATGTATGTATGTATGTATGTATGTATGTATGTATGTATGTATGTGTATGTATGTATGTATGTATGTATGTATGTGTATATATATATATATATATATATATATATATATATATAATATTATACAATTGCAGCGTGGAATGTATGTAAGAAACACACAAAAGCCGTTCGATTCACTTCGACATTTAAGTTTAATTTGTCAAAATATTTTCGTCGCTAAAATCCGTTTGTCAGTGAACAGGTCGCGGATTTTAGCGACGAAAATATTTTGACAAAATTAAACTTAAATGTTGAAGTGAATCGAATGGCTTTTGTGTGTTTCTTAAATGGCTTATAGACACCTTCCACGCTGCAATTGTTTTCGTTCCAGCACACGATCTCAGATCAAATCACTTTCTATGCAAGTACATCTACGTAATTCCGATAAATAAAAGATATGTATAATATATATATATATAGTATATATATATATATATATATATATATATATACCCACTCACACGTACACATACAATCATATATACAGATATATACGTATAAGTTGTTTATGTATTTATATATACATCCACAAACACACCTGCTCGTCTTTAAGAGAGAAGGGTTGAGTGTAGTTGTACATATGTGTGTTTATAGTCTTGCCTTTTATAAGCCTATTTATCAATTTATTTTCACCGAGTTTCCGTATATTTGCGTTGTAATGAGTTGTTTCCCTTACTATTTTGTATACGAGTAACGTCCCTTGTTCATTTAAAGCTTTGAGAATTACAAAATCGGTTTCTTTCTCCATGAACCTCCGAATAATAATCGCTGTGTATTCCCCTTCTATTGTACCGAATAATACAATACCGTAAGATGGTAAATCGATGATGATTATCACTACGACGACGATAATGATGGCAGTGGTGGCAACAGTGATGGCGGTGGTTACGCTGGAGAGGCTGGAGGTTATAAAGGATGTGAAGAAGTGAAGAAAGTGGGCGTTGGGAGCAGAGAAGGTAGTGGCGCGGCCGCAGCGACGGACACTGTAGAAGCGGTGGCAGTGGTGGCAATGACGGCGGTGGGGGCGGCAACGACGACGGTGATACCCATTTCTTTACTACCCACAAGGGGCTAAACACAGAAGGGACAAACAAGGACAGACAAACGGATTAAGTCGATTACATCGACCCCAGTGCGTAACTGGTACTTATTTAATCGACCCCGAAAGGATGAAAGGCAAAGTCGACCTCGGCGGAATTTGAACTCAGAACGTAGCGGCAGACGATATACCTATTTCTTTACTGCCCACAAGGGGTTAAACACAGAGGGGACAAACAAGGACAGACAAACGGATTAAGTCGATTACATAGACCCCAGTGCATAACTGGTACTTATTTAATCGACCCCGAAAGGATGAAAGGCAAAGTCGACCTCCGGCGGAATTTGAACTCAGAACGTAGCGGCAGACGATATACCTATTTCTTTACTGCCCACAAGGGGTTAAATACAGAGGGGACAAACAAGGACAGACAAACGGATTAAGTCGATTACATAGACCCCAGTGCATAACTGGTACTTATTTAATCGACCCCGAAAGGATGAAAGGCAAAGTCGACCTCGGCGGAATTTGAACTCAGAACGTAGCGGCAGACGAAATACCTATTTCTTTACTGCCCACAAGGGGCTAAACAAGGACAGACAAACGGATTAAGTCGATTACATAGACCCCAGTGCGTAACTGGTACTTAATTTATCGACCCCGAAAGGATGAAAGGCAAAGTCGACCTCGGCGTAATTTGAACTCAGAACGTAACGGCAGACGAAATAAATGCTACGCATTTCGCCCGGCGTGCTAACGTTTCTGCCAGCTCACCGCTTGCATATTTAGACACACACACACACACACATGACAAAAGAAACAGTCGTTTTTATTTTATTTTAAGTTAATATCAATATATTCATACCATGCTTATCTTCAGGTCGGTCATAGTAAACAAACAAAACACTTCGAATAATACACAGCGGACAAATAATAGCATAAAAATAGTGACTCTTTTCCTTCTTCTAGGTCAAACAATCCAGTTCGTTCTGAATTAACACTTTCCTGCTCCTACTCCTGCTGCTCCCCCTGCTCCTCCCCCTGTCACCTTTTTTGTTTGTTTTCGTCCTCTCCTGATATCTCTTTGTTCGCGTTTTCTATGTCGTTCATTGCCAGTTCAACCTTGATCATGATCTCGAGCAGACAGACTTATTCTATTGATAAAAAAAAAAAACAAACAACATTCCATCCAAGACCATCCTGTCTTCCATTCAAACCTCCTAAAACGAGTATGAGACGTTTCGGCACAGACGTTTCGGCGCTACCCATTTATATATATATATATATATATATATTACTCTTTTACTTGTTTCAGTCATTTGACTGCGGCCATGCTGGAGCACCGCCTTTAGTCGAGGAAATCGACCCCAGGACTTATTCTTTGTAAGCCTAGTACTTATTCTATCTGTCTCTTTTGCCGAACCGCTAAGTGACGAGGACGTAAACACACCAGCATCGGTTGTCAAGCAATGCTAGAGGGACAAACATAGACACACAAACATACACACACACATACATATATATATACATATATACGACAGGCTTCTTTCAGTTTCCGTCTACCAAATCCACTCACAAGGCTTTGGTCGGCCCGAGGCTATAGCAGAAGACACTTGCCCAAGATGCCACGCAGTGGGACTGAACCCGGAACCATGTGGTTGGTTAGCAAGCTACTTACCACACATCCACTCCTGCGATATATATGCATTCATTCGCTAGCTTCTGCACGCATTTTTTTCTCTCCTTGTTTCTTTTCTGTGTATCTTTCTGTTGAAGAGCGTAGGCTCGAAACGTAAAAAACTTGTTTTATTTCTATTCCTGAGCGCCATACTAATACAATTGTTTGTTTGTATTCCACCTGCCTTCGTCTTTTGTTTATTTTCATAAAGCTCCCCGTTATATATATATATATATATATATATATATCCACACAGCCGTAAGGCCTCGCGTACTGTTATATATGCATAATTATTTGTCTTTTGCATTTCTACACTGTCTTGTTTGTTTGTCTTAGAACACATTCGCTAGCATTTTTACCCAGTAGCTTAATGAAATGCACTTGTGCTAGCAAGATTGAGCAGTATCAATGGTAAATGGCGCGAAACTACTATGATATTATGCATCGTTGACGGACGAGGAAAACTAAGCTGCGAATATTACGTGTATCGAGTCTTTGTCTAATTTCCCGTCCGTTAAGTTTTCGTCTGGCTTCCCGTTTGCTTTCGTCTAACTTCTTGTATTCTTTCTGTTCAACTCTCGATACATACATATATATGTATGTATGTGGATCGTTGGCGATTTTCACCCCCGTCTTCCCTTTCTCTTGGACTTTCCTCCGTCTCCTGCTTCTGACGAAGAGCTTTGCGCGAAGAGTAAAACTACTCTTCTTTCCTTCCCTGAGCGTCTGCTAATACTTTGCATGTGCCACGTCATCGCGTTGTTTTTTTTTCTTATGCTTGTTCTTCGTTTTTTTTTTATTTATTTACTATATATATGTATGTGTGTGTATAATCAAATGAATAATAACATACGATGGATAATTTTCAGCTCATTACAGCTGTTTCTCACGTAATTTTTAATAGAAAATGAGAACATTACAACGTTATAAAAGACCGTAATCATCAGATGAGAAGTAATTTTTAAAAACAAAAGAATATCCCAAGAATACAGCAGGGATGTGGCTAGAGTCTGTCGAGGCCAACTACGAAATGAGAGAATGACCAACTATGTTGGCCGTTTAGGTTAAGAATGTAGTTCTTGAAAGTGTGTAATATGATATTTAAAGCCAGTGACTAGCGGGAGGAGTCTGCTAGACTAGATCATACGCAGACTGAAGTGGGGAGTAGGAAATAATTTATCATAGAAGGCTTAGAGTAGTGGGAAGTAAGGAGAGGTCATAAAACAATTCAGGACAAGGGAAGAGAGAAATGATAAGTATTTAAAAAATAAAATAAAAATAAAAGCATGCAAGCCAATCGGGTATAGGAATCTCTGGCTAATGGTAAATGGTCAAGAGAGGGGGATAGAGAAACAGAAATTTAGGTGTATTCAGTGGATACTGGTTGAAAGTGGAGGATGGGGTACGGAGGTCATCGAATACGATAAAAAAATTTTGTAATTGAAGTTATAGTAAATTAGAGTACTACCAATCAACAAGAAGTTAAAGAAGGATGGGGTTATATAATGAACTACACATAGGCGCAGGAGTGGCTGTGTGGTAAGTAGCTTGTCTACCAACCACATGGTTCCGGGTTCAGTCCCACTGCGTGGCACCTTGGGCAAGTGTCTTCTACTATAGCCTCGGGCCGACCAAAGCCTTGTGAGTGGATTTGGTAGACGGAAACTGAAAGAAGCCCGTCGTATATATGTATATATATATATGTATGTGTGTGTGTGTTTGTGTGTCTGTGTTTGTCCCCCTAGCATTGCTTGACAACCGATGCTGGTGTGTTTATGTCCCTGTTACTTAGCGGTTCGGCAAAAGAGACCAATAGAATAAGTACTGGGCTTATAAGTACGGGGTCGAGTTGCTCGATTAAAGGCGGTGCTCCAGCATGGCCGCAGTCAAATGACTGAAATAAGTAAAAAAAAAAAAAAAATTGTACGCAGTTTGAGGAAATAGCAGATCGGATATCAAGGAAAGCCGGCAGTAGGGAATAGCGATTAACAATATGGAATGTTAAACGAGTGGTGATCATATCAAAATTGAATGGTATAACCACCTTTGTGTGAATCAGATGAAGCGACAACAGACAATAGTTACAGGTAAGAAGAGGTTTGGATAGCGAGTTCTATCTACTACATAACGAGCGCTGCTCAAAAAACTGTATGTTGGTATGAATGGATGGAAGCACTCCGTCGGTTACGACGACGAGGGTTCCGGTTGATCCGATCAACGGAACAGCCTGCTCCTGAAATTAACGTGTGAGTGGCTGAGCACTCCACAGACACGTGTACCCTTAACGTAGTTCTCGGGGATATTCAGCGTGACACAGAGAGTGACAAGGCCGGCCCCTTGAAATACAGGTACAACAGAAACAGGAAGTAAGAGTGAGAGAAAGTTGTGGTGAAAGAGTACAGCAGGGTTCACCACCACCCCCTGCCGGAGCCTCGTGGAGCTTTTAGGTGTTTTCGCTCAATAAACACTCACAACGCCCGTTCTGGGAATCGAAACCGCGATCCTATGACCGCAAGTCCGCTGCCCTAACCACTGGGCCATTGCGCCTCCACATGTTGGTATAAGGACTACATACCTAGTAGGAATGGAAACGAACTGTCTTGGGTATGCTACAAAAGGTTACGTATCAATGTCATCGCTATCGTATAATACCGGGTACACCACAGATAGAATGATTAGTTCCTTCACTATAGCATACCATGCTTGATACTGAACTTTGGTTAGAGACTATGAACAGCAGAATGCAGTTCCTTCACTCCTATTACATGCAATCCGTAGCTTCGAAATACGTGGTTCACAAGAACTCAGCTTTGTCACACACAACATGAAAATCAACATACTGATAGCAGACTTAGGATAATAAACAGCGTGTCCCCACTATGCAAACCCTATGAAACAAAGAAACATGTACAGAACTTCATGCACCGTATGCAATTCTCTGGATATGATCAGAAAGATAGTGGTCGGATATACAGAGGTGCCTGTTGTCGGGGATACGTTGTCGTCAAGGGATCCCATGTTAACTCGTAGATTTGACTAAGGTATCTGTTTCTTTATTACCCACAAGGGGCTAAACATAG
>NC_043017.1:12126877-12138052 GCF_006345805.1 Octopus sinensis | reverse complement strand
TTTTTGTTTTCAGGAAGTTGATTGTTATGGTCGAAAACTTCCTGAAAAAATATATAAATGACAGGTTTTTTTGAGTTTCCATCAACCAAAATCACTTGAATTTAGTTGAACCAGGGCTATAGTAGAAAACACCTGCCCAAGGTACCATGCAGTAGGACTGAACTCAGAACCATGTGATTGAGAAGCAAGCTTCTTAGCACAAAACCACACCTGTGCCTTTGGAACTGAATATTTGGGACTAAATTGTGACAGGCTATTTAGACACGAGAATTTGGGATTAGCTGATTGAACACTTGGTGCAGAATAATAGTAATTGGATAGTTATGGTGGAAATTTCAAGATAGATGGTTTGGAACCAAATATTTAGAAATGAACAAAATCTTGGCCTTAATATTTACCTGAAACCTTGTTTATATCATCATCATCATCATCATCATCATCATCGTTTAACGTCCGCTTTCCATGCTAGCATGGGTTGGACGGTTCAACTGGGGTCTGGGGAGCCCGAAGGCTGCACCAGGCCAGTCAGATCTGGCAGTGTTTCTACAGCTGGATGCCCTTCCTAACGCCAACCACTCCGAGAGTGTAGTGGGTGATTTTATGTGCTACCGACACAGGTGCCAGACGAGGCTGGCAAACGGCCACGCTTGGATGGTGTTTTTTATGTGCCACCGACACAGGTGCCAGACGAGGCTGGCGAACGGCCACGCTTGGATGGTGTTTTTTATGTGCTACCGACACAGGTGCCAGACGAGGCTGGCAGACGGCCACGCTCGGATGGTGTTTTTTATGTGCCACCGACACAGGTGCCAGACGATTGGTTTTGTTTTGTTTCATTTATGGATGTAAAAACACAGTGTGCAGCTAAACAAGAACGAATCTGAATTAATCCACTTCAGAAAGGTATGCATAAGTGGGCTGGTTACACATAAGTGAAAGGTATGCACAAGTGGGCTGGTTACACATAAGTGAAAGGTATGCATAAGTGGCATAGACCACGAGCTATGGTCTCACTTGGCTTGTCGGGTCTTCTCAAGCTCAGCATATCTCCAAAGGTCTCGGTCACACCCAATGTTCAAAGGTCATGCTTACCACTAGTGCTGGTGATGATGATGATGATGAAGTTCACATTCAGATGTTCTTTGAGAAAGCATGGAGCTGAGTATTGTTATACCTTGTCCAGTTGGCTAGAGTGACGGTGGCGAGGGTGGAGGCTGTGGGGATGAGGTATTAAAGATGAAAGTAATGAAGGTGATGATAAAAAGGAATGTATGTGAATGCAGTGGGGGGTGGGTGCTGAGGATGTTGGGGAACATTTGTTTTATTTTTGTGCTTTTTGAGGTAGTGGGGGAGGCGCTTTTTTAAAAATATTAATCTATTTTTAATTGAGATTTCTTCTTTTTTTTTCAACACCCTTCATCCCCATCAACAGAGACTGCAAACCATCATTACTAATGTAACCACCACCACCACCATCACTACCATCACTGCCATTACCACCTCATCACCATGGGTTACCACAACCACTACCACAATCAACATTAACATCACCATCATTAGAAGCACATTCACCACTGCACTACAACAGTGACTACCACCACCACCACCACCGCCATAAAGTCTGTTGTCATTATTATTATCACTCAGTATCAAGGAATTATGAATCTCCTTTTTAAGGACAGCCTCGATAGTGATGGCAATAGTGGTGGAGACGAAGATGGTGGTGGTGGTGGTGGTGGTTGTGGTGGTGGTGTGGTTGGTGGTGGTTGTGGTTGGTGGTGTGGTGGTGGTTGTTGGATGGTGTTGTGGTGGTGGTTGTGGTGGTGGTTGTGGGGTGGTGGTGGTTGTGGTTTGTTTTGGGGTGGGGTTGTGGTCGGGTGGGTTGTGGTGGTGGTTGTGGTGTTGGGTGGTTTCTGTGGTGTGGTTGTGGGGTGGTGGTGGTGGTGGTTGTGGTTGTGGTGGTGGTGGTGGTGGTGGTGGTGGTGGTGGTTGTGGTTGTGGTGGTGGTTGTGTGGTGGTTGTGTGTGGTTGTGGTGGTGGTTGTGGTGGTGGTGGTGGTTGTGGTTGTGGTGGTGGTTGTGGTTGGTGGGTGGTGGTGGTTGTGGTGGTGGTTGTGGTGGTGGTTGTGGTTGTGGTGGTGGTGGTGGTTGTGGTTGTGGTGGTGGTTGTGGTGGTGGTAGTGGTGGTTGTGGTTGTGGTGGTGGTTGTGGTGGTGGTTGTGGTGGTGGTTGTGGTGGTGGCGATAGTGGTGGAGACGAAGATGGTGGTGGTGGTGGTGATGAGGTACACTTATGACTTTTGGCTAGCATCAGCTGTATTTGATCCTGTTCCCTTGTTGGTCAGAGAGTTTATCCTGGGCCAGATGTTCACCAGAATCTCATTAAGTTGTATCAACAGAGTGGGATGGGGTGGGGGGAGACAGAGAGAAGGAGGCAGACAGATAGATAGAGACAGAGAAACAATGAGTGATAGAGACACAGACAGAGTGATAGAGGGAGACAGAATGTATGAGAGTGATGAGAGAGGGAGTAGGAGAGATGTGGTCACATGACCTGACATAGTGAGAAGTACTGAAAGAAGGAAAGAGTGGAAGAAAGAGTGAGTGAGGTAGAAAGAGAGACGGAGAGAAGCAGGAAAACACAGGCAGACAGACAGACAGACCAATAGGGATAATGAGTAAGATAGAAGGACACACAGACAGAGAATATAGTGTGTGTGTGTGTGTTGTGTTTATGTCTGCATGTGTACTTGTGTATATATATGGATGTGTGTGTGTGTGAGAGGTGTGTGTGTGAGAGGTGTGTGTGTGAGAGGTGTGTGTGTGAGAGGTGTGTGTGTGTGTGTGTGAGAGAGGTGTGTGTGTGTGAGGTATGTGTGTGTGAGAGGTGTGTGTGTGTGTGTGTGTGTGTGGGGGGATAGGTGTGTGTGTGTGTGTGAGAGGTGTGTGTGTGTGTGAGAGGTGTGTGTGTGTGAGAGAGGTGTGTGTGAGGTGTGTGTGTGTGTGAGAGGTGTGTGTATGTGTGTGTGTGAGAGGTGTGTGTGTGTGAGAGGTGGGTTGGTGTGTGTGGGAGTGTGTGTTGGTGAATGTGTTTGATGTGTGTGTGAGAGGTGTGTGTGTGTGTGAGAGGTGTGTGTGTGTGAGAGAGGTGTGTGTGTGTGTGTGAGGTGTGTGTGTGTGAGGTGTGTGTGTGTGAGGTGTGTGTGTGTGAGAGAGAGGTGTGTGTGTGTGTGAGAGAGGTGTGTATGTGTGTGTGAGAGAGGTGTGTGTGTGAGGTGTATGTGTGAGAGAGGTGTGTGTGTGTGTGAGAGAGGTGTGTGTGTGTGAGAGAGGTGTGTGTGTGAGGTGTGTGTGTGTGAGAGGTGTGTGTGTGTGTGTGTGTGAGAGAGAGAGGTGTGTGTGTGTGAGAGGTGTGTGTGTGTGTGAGAGGTGTGTATGTGTGTGAGAGGTGTGTATGTGTGTGTGTGAGAGGTGTGTGTGTGTGTGTGAGAGAGAGAGAGAGAGGTGTGTGTGTGTGAGAGGTGTGTGTGTGAGAGGTGTGTGTATGCATGAGAGAGAGAGAGGTGTGTGTGTGTGTGAGAGGTGTGTGTGTGTGAGAGGTGTGTGTGTGAGGTGTGTGTGTGTGTGTGAGGTGTGTGTATGTGAGAGGTGTGTGTGTGTGAGAGGTGTGTGTGTGTGTGTGAGAGGTGTGTGTGTGTGTGTGTGTACAAGTGTATATGATTATGAAACATCCAGATGGCAAGATGGCTCTCAATGTTAATTATATCCACACATTAACCTTTCTGTTTTGATTCCAGAATTCCACTCTGGTGCTACAATAGTCTTCCTTTATCTGTGGGTTTCACAACTGTTTTATCCTTTGATGGTAAATTGGTACAGTCATTAAGAGTGGTATTCCTTCTGGTGCTCTGCACTGTGAGTTCAAGTTACATCAAAAGCAACTCTGCCCTTTGTTCTTTTGAGGTCAAGAAATCCAAAATTGGATCGATTGTATTCTCTCTCTCCCTCTGTTTCTCTTTTTTTCTATCCATCTATCTATCTGTTTGTCTATCTATCTATCTATCTATCTATCTATCTATCTATCTATCTATCTATCTGTCTGTCTGTCTGTCTGTCTGTCTGTCTGTCTGTCTGTCTGTCTGTCTGTCTGTCTGTCTGTTTGTCTATCTATCTTTTTACTCATGTGTATCAATGTATCTGTCTATCGATGTATCTATCAATCTATATCTAGCTATCTTTCCATGTGTGTGTGTGTGTGTGTGTGTATGCATGTATGTGTGTATGTGTGTATGTATGTATGTATGTATGCATGTATGTATGTATGTATGTATGTATATATGTATCTATCTATCTATCTATCTACCAACCCTTCTATCTATGTTTATTGCTCAGTCTATCAATCTATTTATCTCTCTCTCATTCTATCTATATCTTACTTTCTATATAACATTCTACCTATATATCTATTTATCTTTCTAGCAATCTATGTATATCTATTTATCTATCTATCTACCTGTCTATCCATCTATTTCTCTCTCTGCATTTAAATGTAATTTTTAAAACTCCAGCTTCACCACACACTTTACCATTCTGATTCAGCTTAATAACTGCATTATATGTATCCATAACTGTAGGATATTCAGTCACTACTTATGTATTAATTTCACATGTAAGAATCCACTTGTCTGGTTAATTAAAGTACCTGTCCCTAAATTAACACATAAATAAATGGCCAAGCAATGATGATGGTAGTTTCCCATTGTTCAAGAAAGACGGTTCTTGCAATTTCTTGCTGAAAAGCTTGCACAGGTAATTTTGTGGTTATAAAGATGAAATGTTTGTGCTTTACATCAGCTCACCTGTCCTTCCATCAAATCGATGTTGTCTGAACAGGTGGATGGTGTACCTCACATTAGGTGTTGAAGTGATTGCTGAGCATCAGGAGATGAAGTGTTTTGCTCAAGAATACAACACACCACCTGGTCCAGGAATTGAAACCACAATCTCTAGGCCCTGCACCCTCACTAAATGGCCAAGTATTCCACAAACACAAGTACCCTTAATTTATCTCTCAGGTACAATCAGCACAACTTGATATTTGATAGAGTTGTACTTTTTTGAATTTATTGTCTTCCTATATTTTGAATTATATCTACAATATGCTTGTCAAGCTTCAGTACAGTTTCCGTCAACCCAATTTCACTTACATAGTACACGTCAAAGTGAGGTTATAGAAAAATAACAAAACATAAACACTTATAATATTAACAGGACATGAGATGACCCTCCATACTGCATACTGTCAACACCATCACTGGCAAAACCATTGACAATACCAACAGGACCACCACTACTATCACCGCCTACACCATTATAAGCACCAACACAACTACCAAGAACAGTAAGACCACACCAACAACAACAGTAACATCTCCAAAACACATAGAAAGACAACCACCACCACCACCGTCACTAATACCACCTTCAACATCAACACCAACAATAACAAAAACAAGAAGACCACGATCAACTTCTCTACCACCACCACAACCACCACCACCACCATTGCACCAAAAACATTCCCAATGAATACTACTACTGCTACACCTACTACCACCACCACCACCACCACCATCAACACCACCCACACCACCACCCCCCTCCACCACCACACCCACCACCACCAACCACCACACCACCATCAAACACAACCACCACCACCACCATCACCATCAACACCACCACCTCCACCACCACCACCACCACCACCACCACCACCATTGCACCAAAAACATTCCCAATGAATACTACTACTGCTACACCTACTACCACTACCACCACCACCACCACCATCACCACTACCACCACCACCACCACCACCACCACCACCACAAACACTGAGACCCTCAGCAGCACCACTATCAACAACACCACCCCCACCAGCACCGACACTAACATCATCATCATCATCACCATCACCATCACCATCACCAATGCCAACAGCAAAGTCTGGATCTTTTCTGTAAAGACATGCAATGGTCCATTCCAGCTGCTATTTTACTGAATGTCAGAAGATTTGAGAACAGGAGAGGGGTAGTAGGTGGAATTGGTGGCGGTGGGGGGGATGGTTGTGGTGGTGGTGGTGATCGTGGCATTAGTGGTGCTTGCAGGGGGTAATGCAAGTGGGTAAGGGGCTGAGGGTAATGTTGGTGGCGGCGGCATCGGTAGTGGTGAGGGTGTGGTGGTGGTGGTGGTGGTGGTGGTGGTGGTGGAGGCGGATGGGGAAAAAGAGGACAAAGTAAAATTCCCATGAATAATCCGTTTGTCTCTTTCTGTTTATGTGAAGCAGACGTGTGTCCGGGGGGGGGGGAGGGGGAGGAGATGGGAAGGGGACAGAGAAAAGCTAAGCCTTTTGCAGTAAAGAACTCACACCAATCATCCTACCCCAACCCTAGAATTAAAAGACGAAATATGCTGGACTGAGCATCTGTATACATATACACATATATACATACATGTGTGCGTGTATATGTATATATCATATATATATATATATATATATATATGTATATATAAACGGCGGTGCATCAGCATGGCCGCAGCTCTGAGCTGACTAGAAAAAAAAATATATATATATATATACATATACACACATTCATATATATATGTTTGCGTACAAGTATGTATGTACATACAAGCATGTATTTGTATATGGACATATATACACTTGCATTAAATACCCATATATATATATGTATATATATATACATACACACACATGTGGGTTTATATATGTATGTCTCTTTATATATAAATGTATATACACACACATACATAGACTCGTACATATGTGTGTATAAGCGAAAACAAAGGGATATTTTTTTAAAGATGCAATAATTAGAAAAAAAAAATATAAAATAGTTGTAGCGAGGAAAATAACAGTTTAGCAACATGGAAATAACAACAACATAGCAACAAAAATATTAGGATAACAATAACAATAAGAAGAACAAGGTTGCCGAGAGAAAAACAACAACAATAAAACAAAAGCAAAAATGACAAGAACATCAACAGAAAGAAAGAAAAAATAATAAAAAATTATAAAAACTAAAAACTGCAACTGTAAAATAACAACAAATAAAAATAAAAAAAAAATATTAAGTACAGTGAAACAACAAACAACAATAATATAAAAAAAAAACCTAGCTATAACAACAACAACAAAGATGACAATAATGCCAACAACAATAACAATAACAAGAAGGAATGCTTCAAAATAAACCCAAAACAACATGCATGTATGTATATATATATATATATATTATATATATATATATATATATAACACATATATATATATATATAATACATATATATTAATATATACATATATACATATATACATTTTATATATATATATATATATATATATTAATATATATATTATATATATATGATCATATGCATATACATAAGCAATATAATAGGTATAATAAATATTGGCAATAACGATGAAATAGATGGACACTGTCGGAAATATTGATAAATTATGGATGTCAGAAGGATGATGATGGA
Organism: Octopus sinensis; assembly: GCF_006345805.1. Lineage (NCBI taxonomy): Eukaryota > Metazoa > Mollusca > Cephalopoda > Octopoda > Octopodidae > Octopus > Octopus sinensis. The sequence continues at coordinate 12,130,479 of NC_043017.1, read as the reverse complement.
GGTGGTGGTGGTGTGGAAGGTGAGGATGGGGGTCTGGTGGATGATAAGTGGTGGGGAGAGATGCAGTGTATTATGATGTTAGTTGTTAAATGTGTGCTTGTGTATTCATGTTGGCATATATACTAACATATACATTATATATATTATATATATATAATAATATATATATACACACATAAAAATATGCATATATATATATATATAAGCCTGTATACATATATGAATATTTATATATGTATATATTCTATAATATATGCATCTATACATACATATGCATGCACATACATATATATAGATATATATGTATGCACAGCTTTTTGCAGAATAACAGATAAATGAAGGTGTGTGTATACATATCTATATATTCCTCCATAAACATGGATCCATCATTCTGACACAAATATGCATGTAAACGTAAATATACACACCCTGCCTTCATCAGCAGCCGATAGAGTGCCCAGTATAAGTGTGTAACTGGTTTTAATGTTCGTAACAGTCAGAGACAAAGCACCATAGATACCATTTCTCAACCATCTTACTCTTGAGTAACAATTGAAATATATTCCATGTCTACATCATGATCCTCTCCATCATCATCATCACCATCATCATCATCAACATCATCGTCCTCATTGCTTAATGTCAGTCTTCTATATTGGTATAAGTCGAATGGTTTGACAAGAAGCAATGGCCCAGAGGGTTGTTCTGTGTCCCAGTGTCTGCTTTGGCTCCTTCAGCCAGATGTCCTTCTTAATGACAACCACTATACAGAGAGTACAGGGTACTTTTTTTTTGACACCATTACTTGTAAGACGAGATCCTTTGATAGAAGGAGGGTGCAGTATTGAAGAAGGGGATATCTTTTCCTTTTGATAGACAGAATTCAACCCAATTTCTAGTTAACTAAACAATTTGAATCTATCTATCTATCTATCTATCTGTCTATCTGTCTGTCTGTCTGTCTGTCTGTCTATCTATCTATCTATCTATCTATCTATCTGTCTGTCTGTCTGTCTGTCTGTCTGTCCATCCATCCTCTTCGCGTATATATAATCGCTTTCCAAGGCAACAACGAAAGCAAACAGTAACGGGATGTTGTCTGAGTTTTTAGACGCAGCAAATGATTTGAGCTCAAATACTGGCGATTCATTGGTTAAAATTCGAAGAATTAAACTATGTTAAACTTACAAATTACAATTTTCTCAAAAAAAGCCAAGTGAAAATAATGTTTTCTTTTGACACATTCTACCAGTATGCGAAGTTTCAAATTGTTTAGTTAACTAGAAATTGGGTTGAATTCTGTCAATCAAAAGGAAAAGATCCGAAGAAGGTGGCCTTGTGTCAGGAGTTGAGAGGGGCAAGTACAGGTTCTTGCAGTCAGTGACATGCATGGTTACTCCAGGAGAAAAGGAGAAGTAAAAATGGTTGAGATGTGTGTGTGTGTAAGGTATATATATACAGGGTGCGATGGGTAAATTGTCACATCATCATCATCGTTTGGCATCTGCTTTCCATGCTAGCATGGGTTGGACGGTTCGACTGGGGTCTGGGAAGCCAGAAGGCTGCACCAGACCCAGTCTGATCTGGCAATGTTTCTACAGCTGGATGCCCTTCCTAACGCCAACCACTCCGTGAGTGTAGTGGGTGCTTTTTACGTGCCACTGGCACAGGTGCCAGATGAGGCTGGCAAACGGCCACGATCAGATGGTGCTTTTTACGTGCCACTGGCATGGGGGCCAGGGGAGGCTGGCAACAGCCACCAACGGATGGTGCTTTTTACGTGCCACCGGCACTGGTATGGTTCTCTTACGTGCCACCGGCTATATTATTTTGTGCATGCTCATTGTTTGTTTTTGATTTTGTTATTATTATTATTATTAAGGTGGTGAGTTGGCAGAATTGTTAGCACACTAGATGAAATGGTTAGCAGTATTTCACTCAGTTCAAATTCCGCAGAGATTGACTTTGCCTTTCATTCTTTTGAGGTTGAAAAATTAAGTACCAGTGAAACACTAGGGTCAATGCAATCGACCAGTCCCCTCCCCCCAAAATTTCAGGCCTTGTGCCTTTAGTAGAAAGAATTATCATTTTCATCATCATCATCATCAAGGTGGTGTATTGGCAATGCTACCAAATCCACTCACAAGGCATTGGTCGGCCCGAGGCTATAGTAGAAGACACTTGCCCAAGGTGCCACGCAGTGGGACTGAACCCGGAACCATGTGGTTGGTAAACAAACTACTTACCACACAGCCACTCCTGTGCCTTTCTTTGCATTCTGAGTTCAAATTTTGCCAAGGTTGACTTTGCTTTGCATTCTTTCAGGGTCGATAAAATAAGTACCAGTCGAGTAGTGGGGTTATGTACTTGACTCCTCCACCCTTGAAAAACTCCTGGCCTTGTGGAAAACTTTGAAAACTTATCCTTCAATAACTTAGTCATCTATAAGCATTTCTATATGTATCATCATGTAAAACCATTAATAACAACAATTTTTTTCTCTCTCTATTCTTTTCTTTCTCCATTTTTTAACTCCCATACCTTTGAAAAGCGAAGGCATGAAATGTCAAAGGCTTTTCCATTCTTTCTGAGTGTCAAACTACTACACCTGCTTGTTGTTCCCTCATCTGTTGTCTTTTGCTTTCTGGACATTTAAACCTTATAGAAATCCAGCGGAGTCCTCAAAAGACATTTTAAGATCCACAATGATCAGGACTTATCTGCAGCTCTTGGTGGTCCAAATCACATGTGCTATGTGTGTAGGTGTCTATTCAGAACATTGTCTGATTTAAAAAGCCACATCAGATGCCATGATGGTGCTAAGGTGTAGGTACAAGAGGTGGTCAAATCTGCATAAGAAGTAGACAACCACCATATAATATATATATATATAATATATATTATATATAATATATATATATATATACATAGTTCAAATTCACAGAAAACAAAACACAAAGCAGGTGTATTACTTTAACATTTGGGAAAGATGGAAAAGTCTTTTATATTTCAAGCCTACACTCTTCAACAGAAAGAATTAAGAGGAAAAAATGGAGATAGAATGTAAAGAATGAAGAGAGAAAAAATGTGCAGAGTCCAATAGTCCAATACAGCAAGATGACTGGAAAAAAAGAGGCTGAATATATATATATATATATATATATATATATTACGGAGATGTACTTGCATAGCAAGTGACTTGATCTGAGATCGTGTGCTGGAACGAAAACAATTGCAGTGTGGAAGGTGTTTATAAGCCATTTAAGAAACACACAAAACCGTTAGATTCACTTCAACATTTAAATTTAATTTGTCAAAATATTTTCGTCGCTTCGAGACCGCGACCTGTTCACATATAGGTATGGTAATGCAAGCAGGAAAGACAGAACTCGAAACATGAGACCTCTGCATATGTTTTTTGTTAATGATTGGCAGAAGTTACTCAAGTGACTCTGAGAGTTTCATGCATTGGCACTTGATAATGGCCAATGCACAAAACTCATGGCCCTCAAGTCACATTGTAACTTCTGCCAATAATAAACAAAAGAACATATAGATATATGTGTATAAATATATGTGTGTGTGTGTGTGTGTATGTGTGC
>NC_043017.1:12109377-12121877 GCF_006345805.1 Octopus sinensis | reverse complement strand
AAGGGCCGGCCTTGTCACTCTCTGTGTCACGCTGAATCACCCCGAGAACTACGTTAAGGGTACACGTGTCTGTGGAGTGCTCAGCCACTTACACGTTAATTTCACGAGCAGGCTGTTCCGTTGATCGGATCAACCGGAACCCTCGTCGTAACCGACGGAGTGCTTCCATCCCATGTGTGTATGCATTCCAATTTCCAAATGCAGTACCCATGGCATCTTTCAGAGTCTGTGAGAGTGGCTGGAGGGAGTGAGACAATGACCTGGTCAGGTTCTGGCAACAAAGTGGACTCCATATAAGGCACCCAGGGCTCGGTGGTTGAATTAAACAGATCGATAAAGTCTGCAATAAAACAATTTGGCTGAGCTGTCAAATATCTTGGTTGCCTCAATAAAGCGAGTGTATCCTATACAAAGCGAAAAGAGATGTTAGAACTAAATAAAAGAATAAAAAGAAAATTGATTCATAAAAAAGAGAAAAACCAATAAAAGACTTTATTCTTTGAGTTGTTTCTGAATTATCACAATAGAGATTCTTTTAATGAATGATTAAATCAAACAATCTAGAAAACAAACAATAAAAAGAAAGGTACCTAAATATTTGATGGTCTAATATTGTTGACATATATATATTTATATATATATATATATATATATATCTTTTATTCTTTCACTCAGCCAGAGTCTGGGGCCATGCTGGAGCAGAGCCTTTCAGTGTTTTGGGATCTTCTTTTGGTACTGTTTTTTTATGAGGAAGTTGGAAGAAGCTGCTCTTCTTTGTGCTTCCTGCTGTGATGTGGGCTCATCTTGGATTTCAGAAATTTGTCCAGGTGCTTTTTGAATGTTTCCACATCTAAACCTTGCAGATCTCTTAGGTTCTTTGGCAGGATGTTAAACAGTTGTGGTTCCCTGAAACATTAATTGTTGCAATACTGGGTCCTTATCTGAGATGAAGAAAAGGTATTATGTAGTGCTCTCCAGTTCGATGGTTGGTATAGCTTTTAATTCCAAAGTTAGACATTCCAGGATCTTTCATATGTATATCAGTGCATACCTTTCTCACCTTCTCTCCAATGAGTAGAGTCTCAGTTCTTGTAACCTCTCCCAGTAGTTTATTTGTTTCACCAAGTCAGTCTTCTTTTTGTAGTGATGCTGGATTGCCTTAAGTTCTGTCACCAGTTTGATGCTCTGCAGCAACCACAGTTGGGAGCAGTAATCTAGATGACTGAGGATAAATGTCCTCCATAGGAGTAGCAAGGTATCTTTATTTCCAGTTCTGAATGATCTAAGGATCTATCCAGCTACTCACCTGCACAGTATTGTTTGCTCCATGGATAGCATTTTTGTGAGCTCAAGTAGCAATTCTACATGGTTCTGCTCTTTGCGAGATTATATGGCCTTTGGGCCATTTGGTGTTAGGGATGTTGAGGTCATCCACCAGAAGTATATTAACACTTTGATCCAGTGTTGTTAGTACTTCTTTTATCATTACGATCCCAATTTGATGCTGATATGGTCATGTGTTGCATATGAATGAGGACAGCTGTGTGAAGAAATGATTTTAGCTCAATAGAGGCGAGTGATTGGTTAAAATTCAAAAAATTAAACTACGTTAAACTTATAAATTACAATTTTCTCAAGAAAGCCAAGAGAAAAAAATGCTTTATTTTGACACATTCTACCAGTATACGAAGTTTAAAAGTGTTTAGTTAACTAGAAATGGTGTTGAAAACTGCCGTTCAAAAGGAAAAGATCCTATATATATATACTTATGTATATTTCTCTATGGCGTTATATACTGAAGTTCGGGTTTGCGTATAATGATAACACTGAAGTTATAAGTGACATTTTAATCATTATATACACCCTTACTTAAAAAGCCAAATAAAATAATCTATTTCCCAATAGGAAACACAAATCCACTATGAGTGTGTCACAGAACGAGTTACACCATAACAGGCTTAGTGGTGCAACATCTTCATGAATGCACAATGCAGCTCCATGACTTCTTTCCCTTCTGTCTGCACAGAGCACATCATACATTGGTATGTGTATCTCTGTGTCATTTATACCTGCAAAGAGATGTGTCTCTGTAAGTGCCATGCATATTGTTTGATTGCATGCAGTAAGATCCCTCAAGTATTCAATTTTTTTGATTGCTGTTGCTTTGTTGGAGGCCTCTAATATTTACTAAAAGAATTAGGGTGACTTCCTGCTTTGCAGCAATGGTGGCCATCTTAGGTGTGTCATTTGTGGTGGTCTGATGAATGTATATTTATGTATCTATATATTTTTAGTACATGATTTTGTGCACGTAATAATTTTACAACAAAATATATTTTAGTAACCTATCTTTTGTCTCACATAATTTAATGTGTGTATATATATATGTGTGTGTGTGAGTGTGTGTATAATGGAAAAATTATACAAAATGTGAAAATACATGATGAGCAAAGCACCAGCATTTATGATGGACATGGCGCATGGCTCAGTGGTTAGAGCATCGAGCTTACGATCGTGAGGTTGTGAGCTCGAATCCCGGACCGGGCTGCGTGTTGTGTTCTTGAGCAAGGCACTTTATTTCACGTTGCTCCAGTTTACTCAGCTGTAGAAATGAGTTGCGACGTCACAGGTGCCAAGCTGTATCGACCTTTGTCTTTCCCTTGGATAACACTGGTGGCGTGGAGAGGGGAGGCTGGTATGCATGGGCGACTGCTGGTCTTCCATAAACAACCTTGCCCGGACTTGTGTCTAGGAGGGTAACTTTCTAGGTGCAATCCCATGGTCATTCATGACCGAAGGGGGTCTTTACCTTTATAGCGGTATGTAAGCCGACCCAAGAAATCTCGAGTGAGACTTTTTTATTGATGTACCCAAAGAGACCCAGAGCAATGGGTCAAAACATGTGCTCAATATAATCTATTAGCCATTCCATTTCCTGTCTTATTAATACTATTATAGTAATACTTCAGTATATGTGTTAATTTGTTTCAGGAGGCCACTCGTAAAGTGAAAACTCGTAAGCAGAGCAGTAATTTCCTATTGTAGTAACGTTTTAAATTGTAATTTGTTCCCTCCCAAAATATTTTACCCATAAAATTTTTGATATCGTAAATAAATGGCAATAAAACAACAATAGAATGTAAAGAATATTTTATGTAAAGTAAAAGGAATAAGATCATTTATGGTAAAAAAAAAATATTAGTGGCTGGAGTGGCTGTATGGTAAGTAGCTTGCCTACCAACCACATGGTTCCGGGTTCAGTCCCACTGCGTGGCATCTTAGGCAAGTGTCTTCTGCTATAGCCTTGGGCCGACCAATGCCTTGTGAGTGGATTTGGTAGACGGAAACTGAAAGAAGCCTGTCGTATATATGTATATATATGTATGTATGTGTGTGTATATGTTTGTGTGTCTGTGTTCGTCCCCCTAGCATTGCTTGACAACCGATGCTGGCGTGTTTACGTCCCCGTCACTTAGCGGTTCGGCAAAAGAGACCGATAGAATAAGTACTGGGCTTACAAAGAATAAGTCCCGGGGTTGATTTGCTCGACTAAAGGCGGTGCTCCAGCATGGCCACAATCAAATGACTGAAACAAGTAAAAGAGTAAAAGAGCAAGAGAGTATTGTTTTCTGAATCACTTTCACTTGCACCAATCTCGCACACACCATCACTTGTAGATGCGATCACAAGCACTCATAGCTAGACTTGTAAATTTCTTTTTAGAAAACAAGTCTACAGGAGTTTGCTCAGAAGAGGCTTTTTTCTGCTCTCTCTAAATTTCTCGGTAACACACAAGCATTTGTTATGGTGGTAGAAACTTTTGCACTTCTTTCAAAAATTGGATTTTGTGCTTGAAAAATAACTCGTAAACCCAGGATTTCATAAAGCGTGTTCTCTTTTACTCTTTTACTTGTTTCAGTCATTTGACTGCGGGCATGCTGGAGCACCGCCTTTAATCGAGCAAATCGACCCTGGGACTTATTCTTTGTTAGCCCAGTACTTATTCTATCAGTCACTTTTGCCGAACCACTAAGTGACGGGGACATAAACACACCAACATCGGTTGTCAAGCAATGCTAGGGGGACAAACACAGACACAAAAACACATACATATATATATATATATACATACATACATATATACGACAGGCTTCTTTCAGTTTCCGTCTACCAAATCCACTCACAAGGCTTTGGTCAGCCCGAGGCTATAGTAGAAGACACTTGCCCAAGGTGCCATGCAGTGGGACTGAACCCGGAACCATGTGGTTGGTAAACAAGCTACTTACCACACAGCCACTCCTGCTCCTCTCATATTTATATTTATATACATGTGTGCTTAATGTATGGATGTATGTATTATGAATGTGTGTGTGTGTGTATACATACACACACACGAATAAAACAATAACATGCAAAGATATTAACAGGATTATCTGGAGATAATCATGTTAATGCTGCAATGTAGATATGACAAAATAGAAAAGATGATATCATTTCAAATAAACATAACAGAATAAAATAAATGCTTCTGTAAGTTTATTGTAGAGTATTAGATTAAATGGGAATTAAAGGATGCATGTATGTATATATATGTGTGGATACATACACATACACACAATTATGTGTTGAAAACACAATATACAAAAATGTATGTATATTTATGGAGGAGAAATATATAATATTTAGATATAAAGTAGAGAGCAAACGTTTTTATATATAAACTATTTTTCAGATTATTACTATATTAACTAGAGATTATATATATATACACACACATACATACATACATGCATGCATACATACATATACACACACATAGATATGTATCTAGTCATCTATCTCTCACTCTCTGTGATTATATATAGTCATGTATATATATATATATGAATTGTATATATGTATGCATGTATTTTGATGGTGGTGGGGTTCATAAGAAACTGATTCTAGGCTTATTATTGTATTAACTAGAGATTACACTTATATATATCTGAGCTAAGAGATATTGTATACATCAACCAATGAGCAAGAACATGTATGTATATATATGTGTGTATGTACATATATATAATATATATATATATAATATATATATATATTGTGTGTGTGTGTGTGTGTGTATAAAACAATGCTATTATCAATAGATTATTTGTTTAAGTATGGATTAGTGGATATACTGTAAGGTGCTGATTTATTGTATGTCAATGATTGGGGTATTAAGTAGTGATATCAATTGTAGGATATCATTTATAGGGTTTGAAGTTCATGTATGCATGATTGTGGAGGGAGAGAAAGAGAGGGGAAAGAAACTGTCAGTGTAGACCACAATCCAGAAGTCCTAAAAAAAGGTATAATGTTAAATAAATCTACTTTTCTTATTTATTTGGAAGCCTTTTGCTGTGGAGGTTTCAAAAGATGTGAAAGCATCCCCTTGCTCCCATAAATATTTATTTAAATAACTAGAGTGTTACTTTTCGTACAACATGTAGCACATTCAGGCATGTGGTTGTGAAGTTAAGAAGGGTTCTTCTCAACCATCTCTCTTGGATTCTGCTATGGTCCAAGACTGGTCAAAACCTTCTTTGTGAGTAGATATGGGAAACAGAAACTAGATGAAGCCCATTGTATGTATGTCTGTAGGTGTAATGTGTGTGGTGTGAGCTTGCATGCATGTGTGAGTGCATTTGTTTAGCCACCCATAACTGACTACAATAATACTGTGACTCAACAAGTTTTCACTGCAATAACAAAGCCAGAGTGTCCCTTTTGCCTTTTGTTTCGGTCATTGGATAGTGGCCTTGCTGGGGCAGTGCATTGAAGAATTTTAGATGTATGAATTGATCCTAGTACTTATTATATTTTAAGCTTGGCACTCATTCTATTTGTTCCTTTTGGTGAACAACTAAGTCACAGGGACATAAACACACTCCAATACTGTAGGGGACAAAGACACGATACAATGGGCTTCATTCAGTTTCAATTTACCAACTCCACTCATTAGGCTTTAATCAGCACACAACTGTAGAAGAAAACACTTGCCCAAGGTGCTATGCAGTAGAACTGAACCCAGAACCATGTGGTTGGGAAGCAAAATTCTTACCACACAGCTATGCCTGTGCCTATTTAAACAGTATCTGAGTATCTAGATATCGAAATATATAAAGCATAATAAATTGATAATAAATATATAAAATATTTCATTTTTGGATTTGGTTTGCAAGATTCTTTATATGAGTTTGTGTGTTGAAGCACATTCTGTTGTGGTTGAGGAGAGTTGTCTTCTTTTAGTACCTTATAATTTAACACACTCACTGGTAAAATTTCCATTTATTTCTTATTTTTATTTTCCTAAAATTTTCGTTGCGTCTTGCAACCTTTTCAATAGTTTTGACTCTGTCCGTTATTTACATTGCATTCCTCTTTGTTTGTTTGTGTGCATGTGTGTAGGTCAGTGTGTGTGTGTGTGTGTGTGTGCCTATAAAACATATATTAAATACATGTAAAATCATTCATTGATTTTTCTAACTTTAAAAAAAAGTTTTTTAATTTTTCTGTAAGACATAAAAAAAAAAAAAATGAAAATTAATGAAATGAATGTAGTTTCATATTTTATGACTTTATTGTTCTGCAACAGAACATGCAAAAAAAAAAATAAAGGCTTTTTTTTTATATATATTGTAAAACGGGATTCAGATTTTTCTTCTGTTTGTACATAACCATATAGTTGCTGATTATATTTTCATCTTCTGGCTGGCATCACACTCTCTACATCATCATCATCATCATCTTCATTTACTTTTCGTTTTCCATGCTGGCAGATGGTTTGACAGGGTCTGATGAGTCACATGACTGAGTCTGTTATTATTCTACCTACATCAGTGTCTTTGATATATTTTAGGAACCTATTTCCACAGGTATGTTTTTTTATTTTATTTGTTTTCAATTAATATTTCATACATATATTTTAATATCATATCTAAGAATTCTTTAATACTTTCTTACAATAGCCAATATCTAGAGATGTCTACGATGATCAACGATTTAAAAAAAAAAGCTACCATCATTTTTTTTTCACATTTTTAATGCTTCTTTTGCTTATTTTTTGGCTATAACTCTCTAAAAATGCTTATATGTTATTTCCCCCCTGACAAACCCGAGCAACGCCGGCGATACTGCTCCCTTAATTCCATAAAATAATCTTTATTTGATTTTATTTCATTTTGATTTATATTTACTTAGATCTCTATTATACTTTTTATATCATTCTGTAAAGAAATATTTTAGAAATTTTTATACAAATTTTAATATTTTTTATACTTCACATTATTAAGTTTTTATGTCTCTATACACCCTCTTATACATTTGAGTGACTTATATAACTTACGAAGAGTTTATAATCTCTTTTCATAAAACTCACTGTATAATACAATATTTTATTTTATATTTATAATTACACATTATGTTTTATAAATTTTTTATTTCTGTATTTGATATTTTTATACATTTACACACCCTTTCATATACTTTCTTAGTGTTTGTAATTTATAAATAATTTTTTATAAGGTCTTTCTATATAATTTACTGGATATGGGAATCCTTATTTTAGCATATTTTCTAATCATGCAATATTCATTACATGTTTACATGCCCTAATTGGTTTAGCTATTGCTTCCGAATGTACTCCCTTATGCATTTAGTATACCTCTAATTCAATTACCCCTTATATTCGATATCATATTTTACAATATCTTATACATATCCTCCTGTAATGAAGGAAATAGTCCTTGTTATTGCTTAAATATATGCTATGTACTTCTACTCATATGATAATTCAATTCAGTTATACATTCATTATAGAATGATTTTTCATGACCTTTTGAACAATTTGCTTAAGAAAAGTCTTCATGGTTTTTCTTATATATTAAAGTATCCCATTTAAATTTAATTTCTATCCTTATTCTATATATTGGTTTAAATTTTTTCAATTTAATATAATAAATTTGCAAAGTTATAAATTACTACCTCCCACATCCTTCAATTCTAATTCCCACCCCTAAAACTTATATTACTTACCTCTTTTGGTTTTTCATTATATTCCTTTTTATTTGATAATATAAATAAGTATTGACCACCCCTATCCTTCTTCCCCATCAATCATTCTCTTACCAGCAACGCTGCAACATTGAGAGTCTTGTAGATTGTCTGACTTTAATTGATTTATCACCATCAACCAGAATACAGTTGACAACTCCTTAGGGATTTAATTCCAAATGGTTGAAGACTACATCATCACTTATTTTATCTTGATCCCTACTATTTCCTCTGCTACTCTCTAAATTATTGTAGGCTTAAGAAGGTAGGCATTTATTTTCTAAACTCATTTTGCCACAGATATAACAAAAGCAATCAATGTAAATATTTTGGTTTCCATTACTAAGATAAATTTGTTTTTAAAAAATGGTTTATCCTTTATGTTTGATACCCATGCAGTCATCTGAAGAGAGCAGTTTCTTTCAAATTGATGTAATGTTCTCATTAATCGATTAAATGGAGCTGCTCGAAATGGCTGTAATGAATTGACACCTGTACACCTTTGTTATTTACCTATATATAATATATATATATAATATATATATATATATATCATCTTCGTTTAATGTCCGTTTTCTGTACTAGCACAAGTTGGATAGTTTCGACCGGGGTCTTGAAGCGAGGAGGCTGCACTAGGCTGCAGTCTGATCTAGCAGTGTTTCTACAGCTGATGCCTTTCCTAACGCCAACCACTCCGTGAGTGTGTAGGGTGTGTTTTACGTGGCACAGGGGAGGTTGGTGCTTTTTACGTGCCACCGGCACAGAAGCCAGTCAAGGCGACGCTGGCATTGGCCATGTTCGGATGGTGCTTTTTATGTGCCACAGTACAGATATCACAACTACTATTCCATTTGATATTTATTTCGATGTTTGATGTATATATATATATATATATATTAATATATATATATATATATATATATATATATATATATAATATAATATAAACATATGCAGAGTTGGAAAGAAGCTTGACAGTGCATATAAAGAATGTATCATGTAGTTCTCTGTCTTTCTTGGCAGCACAATGCTACAAAGCTGCAATTGTCTGGGAGTCTTCTTACCAACACTTTGATAATAAGAGAAAGAAAAACACATTTACCCTTTTGTTACCAACCTGGCTGAAACCGGCTCCGGCTCTTTAGTATAAATGTCTTGTTTTCATAAGTTTTGAATTCAAATCTTCCACCAAATCTTAGTCACAATTTATGTTCCTAACACTAGCTCAATGATAACTAAGTTATTTTACTAAATTCTTTGTTATATTTAAAATAATTGGAAGAAACACAGAGCATCTCAAAATAAATACAGTAATGAAAGGGTTAAGCAAGACAATTCTGGAGAAGCAAAGGTGAAACATTGAGCGACCACTTTCTCTGGAAATCCACTCACGGACATATACTGGTGTCAGTCAAATTGAAGAAGACACAGAATACCAGGTCACGGATGTTAGGGGCTGCTATGGAAAATCAGGACATTTGTATGGGGCAGTTGTGTGTTGGTCCAAACAAGAAACCCAGCTGCATAGATATGTATGTGTGTTATGTATGTGCTTTGTGTGTGTGGTGGTGGGGTGGGGGTATTCATAAAGTTTCAAATATTTCAAGAAGAAACGTGTTTGGGGAAACAAAATTTATTATACTTATTAACAAAAAATGAGAAGAAAATAAACAAAAATAAAACAAAACAAAAAACTTCCCTTCTCAATGTTTTACTGCCCCGCCCACCCCTTTCATACTTCATTGATTCTCGAAGAAAAGTAAATAAATTTTCTTACTTTTCTGCTTACATTACATTAAATTACATGTCTTTCTATGGGTACATACATATATAAACATACACCATACATAAATATGCATACATATATATATATGCATATTTACACAGACACCCATATATATATGTATATATATATACATACATACACACATATGTTTGTATGCATGTAAGTATGTAATTATGTATATATGTGTATGCATATATATATTCATACAAATACATATATATATATATATATATATATATACACACACACACATATATGTGCATATACACACATACTCATATACATATATATGCGTATGTTCATAAATGTTTATACACTAGCATATATGTGTGTGTGTATGTATCTACGTCTGTATGTATATGTAGATATATGCACACACACACACAAATTTATACATATATATATATATATTTATATATCATATAATACACATACATCTTGTACAACTTTTATAACGTTTTAAATTTTTGGTTGAAATACTGCCTAAACACATGTCCAGAGAAGAACTAAAAAAAAAGAGAAAAAACGTGTGCAGCCATTAGCTATTCAAACCGACACAGAAAATATGACAGAATGATAGACTGTGTTAGAATAATGTTCCTTCAGCCAGTTCATTGTGAGTAAATATATATGTATATAGTATGTGTGTGTGTATGTATATATGTATATATATATATATATATTATATATATATATATATATATATATATATATGTATTATATATATGCATACATATATATACATATATATATATATATGCATACACACATATATATATATGTATATATATTGCATTACATATATATGCATACATAAATATATATATACATACATATATATACATATACACATACATATGTAATACATATGCACATACATATATATATACATATATATATATACACATATATATATATAAACAATAAATATACATAAATATATATATATATATATATATATATATATACATAATATATATATAGACATTATATATGTAAATAGATGCATATACACGCATACATTCGTTTATATATATATATATATATATATATATATATATATATATATATATATATATATATATATATATATATATATATATATATGTTCTTCTACACACCTATTGATATAATTACTTCATATTTTTAATATAAAGAAATAATAAATTTCATATCAACATCTTTTCTTTTGCAGCATAATGTTTTCCTTTTTTTTTTTTCTTTTTTCATGAAATTCTTCAATTCTTTGGTTACTGTCAACAATAAATTGATTCTAAAGCAATTCCAATGTCATTTTAATATTTATTCTTTTTTTGGTGATGTTACCTAAATATTTTCCAATGTTGTTGCTGATGAGGGGAGGTGGTGGGGCGGCAGAGGTGGGTTTCATTTGAAATTTCTTTTCAATAGTCAGGGGTTTGATAGGTTTTTAAAGTTTGATTTCCTTCTGTATTAGTTTGTTTATTTTGTTTTCCTGTCGGTTCTTTATGGTTTGCGTCGACATTGAGGAAACTGTTTAAGTCTGGGATGATTGTAGAAGAAGGAGGAGAAAGAAAGGAAGTGAGGGAGAAGAAGAAGAAGAAGATTGAGGATTGGGTGGAGGACAAGAAGGAGGAGTAGGTGGAGAACAAGGAAAAGATAGAGAAGAAAAAACAAGGTGGGGAAGTGTAGGAGGAGGAGGAGGAGGGAAAGATGGAGAAGAAGAAGAATCAAGAAATTAAATAGAAATAAGTTTGTAAAAGCAAATCCAAGAAGGAATTGTTATTGTGTAACATCCATAGACACAGATTCATCCACATTATACACACACACACACACACACACACACTCATGCATATACCAATTGCTGGTCCTCTAAGATTTGTATTATTTCATACACCTGCAATATTGTGTATCTTTATAACACAATACACATGATAATGGCATCGGTCTCATTGTTCATCCGAAACAGATGTAAAATAAGACTTTTACATCCGTCTTCTTATTTATTTGTATTCACAACTTTCCATGTAAATAAACACCTTTTGTGCACTTGTTTATCTGGTTCGTCTACTTCGTAAGTACTTACCATACATCATACTTATAGTCAACTTCCTACACTGAATCTACCTGTTGGAAGCTAAATATCAAGGTTTTTCTGGGAACTTCTTGCTGACTATATATATATATATATATTGTTTTTGTGTCTCTCTGTTTGTCTCAAAGCCATAGGGCGCCTGTGTCATCCATGTTTTTAACCGTTACTGTCCCCAAAAAAGATTTTTTGTTTCATGTTCGTCTCTGTTGCGTTTCATTCTTTCCTTCGGTGGCTGGCTGATTCAGAGCGGATCTCAGAATTAAACAGCCGAAATCTGTGATGAGGAATTGGTTTCTGACTGAAGAATGAAGGCTTTGAATGACCCGTTTTTTTTTTTTGTTCCCTTCGTGTATTTCACGTTATTTATTTATGTAAAGGTTTATTATATATATATATATATATATATTATATATATATATATATATAATATATATATAAACACGAATGGTGTTTGTGTTTACTTTTCATGCCCTGTGTTGGATCTATAGTTTAAAGTAGATTGCATATCTATAGTTTTCTACCAACATACCAACACTTAATGTTTTCAAT
>NC_043017.1:12099377-12104377 GCF_006345805.1 Octopus sinensis | reverse complement strand
GTGTTTCGTGGTCTGCTACCACAACAGCTCCTTTATAGGATCCAGTTAGCTCAAGACATCATCAGGAGGAACCACGTCCGGTTTCGGCCCCTACACCTCTACTGTTTTGACGTGGCGGGGCCCCCCCTTTCGGAGGTGTCTTCAGCTCTGGTGTTGGGTGCATGTCTTCTTTCTTCTTCTTTCTTCTGTTCCCTGGCCTCTTCGATGTATCGTCAGCGAGTGTCAGCCAGTGACTGACTGTCTTGTCAAATTTTTCCCTTTAAATACCTGCTGCATAGGCTCCAGCAGGCAGCCCCAGCAAGTTGTCACGTGACACTGTCTCACCTTAACTGACTAGGTGTGTTTACGTCCCAGTCCCTTAGTGGTTCGGCAAAAGAGACCAATAGAATAAGTACTGGGCTTACAAAGAATAAGTCCCGGGGTCGATTTGCTCGACTAAAGGCGGTGCTCCAGCATGGCCGCAGTCAAATGACTGAAACAAGTAAAAGAGTAAAGAGAAGAAAGAACAGTTTCTAACATAATATACTAGTAATTTGGAAGATTAGAAATGAAGTTCTAGAATTATATCTTGCTGTCCCTAGATTTAACCTCTACACCTTTGTGTTTAAATTCTGCATACCTTTGCTGTTGTAAACTGTTTTATGACATTCAGGCAGGGATTTGGCGTACCAATTCTAAAACTTGAATACACACAGAAAACAATCATAACAACATCAATAAAAACTCACCTTTTAATACCCTACTTTTGCTGCTTGAGAATATGTGTCCCCTGGAATTAAACCCTGTTGTATTTTCTGGTGGCAGGGGTAACTATCACTAACACTAGCAACCGACGAGGCCCAGTCTTTGAGACAGCCGTAACCCACCGTGCTGTGCCGGCCGACATACTGCTGTATCCATGGCGACGTCGAAGCAGACGATTTCACAACAGGAACCGGGATGCTGCTCATGATTGCCTGCTTCTCACAGAGTCTTCAGATTGTTGGTAAAGAATGATGATAATTGGTGGAGAGAAACAAGACGATGAATGGAAGAAGAAGGGTTTGATGGTTGTTTTTGTAAAAGAAGAAAGAAAAGAAAAATAATGAGAGATAAATAAAAGATATATTTTGTTTTGCTTAAAAAAATTTTAACCATATATTACAGCATACATACATATTATATATGATTGTGTAAGTGTGTGTATATATATATATTGTATTGTATTACTCATTCATGTACGCTGTTTTGTTATATATTTTTATGTAGTGGTTTAATAAAGTATGTGATTGGGTATTATCTGGTAGTTGATAAATGATTTAGATGTATTTCTCCATTTTCTTATTTTGTATATATATATATATATACCATAAATCCTTGAGTAAAGTCCACCCTTGAGTATAATACACAGGGGATTTTTAAGGGGCTGTACCTCTGAAAAACCTAATCCTTGTGTATAATACGCACCCCTTCCTTAACTTGAGTCAAGGAGGTCTATATAACATCCTTGGTTTGTAAAAATGCATTTGGTAACGTCCTTTATTATTATTGTATATCTAACATAATGCAAACGTGTAGCTTTTTTTGTGCATTTTGTTTGCAGAATATAAAGAAATAACAGTAATAACGTTTAATAAATGTTGTTTACTGCAAGTTATGGATGATTCTTTTATGACTTCATTGCTTTCAGGCTTAGCTTAAGGTATTTTCATGCTCGACATCACAAGATGCATCTGAATAAGCATTGCCGGACAGCAAATCGAGACTCGGACATTACTTAGAAAATAATTTTCCTTTTTAACCTCAAATATAGTATGCACTAGGGATTTTGGGAAAAAAATGTAGATTATACTCAAGGATTTATGGTATATATATATGTATATATATATATATATATATTATATATACACACACACACACCATGGCCCAAAAATCATAGTTTGTTGGTATATTGCAATCTGGGGGTCATAATCTGGTGTCTTCTGCTTTTGTATAAACTGCATTTTTGTACATCATGATTTTTCTTTGTACGCCTCCCTATGTGTGTGGGTGGGGGGGGGAGAGGTGTGTTGTCTCATATTTAGGGTGTTGCACACCAGGGTTTTGATTCCCAGACCAGCAGTATGTGAAGTTCTTGGACAAAAAAAATTCATTTCATGGTGCCAGACCACTCAGCTGCAAATGCATAACTCTGTAACAGACTGATATTCAGTTGGGTGGGTACATTTTGGCCACTTGCTCACCCAGTAGGGTGGAACCATTCAAAAGCTACAGCAATGATATATATATACATGTACAATGATATATATATGAGAGAATGCTGCAAGGTTCTTGGTTTTAAGGATATTGCAAAAGGCCTGCCTAAGACCCAAGCTTCTGAATTCTTTTACAGGCCTTTTTCTGTCCTTGTTTCTTTCTGCATTCCTTTCTGTGGAAGAGCATAGGCTCGAAACATTAAAGACTTTTTCTATTCCCGAGTGTTATATTAATACATCTGTTTGTTTTCTACACCACCTGTCTTTGTCTTTTGTTTTTTTGTGAATTCTCCCCCTATATATATATATATTGTTATATTTCGGAATGGTCATATTGCCAGTTTAGCCAATAAAAACACACGCACTATATATTTGGTGTTATTTTGCTTCAGTGATATTTATTTTTTACATTAATCTTAATCTTATTTCGGCCAAAGTTCTTTCGTCACACTCCTGTGACCGCATCAGTGGTCCTTTGTTTTCTTCTCACTTACTTGTGTCTCTCCTTACTAACCGTCAACCATTTTGTATTTCTATTGTATGTCTTCATTTGCGCATGCTTATATCTCTATGTGCGTCTATATATATACACACACACACATATGGTGGTAGTCTCTCATAGTCCTAGAAAGACAGTCCTGCAATTTTTGCACAAATGATTTGTTTATTTGTGAGTAAATATTTGTGCTGTACATTTGCTCACTCCTTCCATCAAATCGATGTTTGCCTGAAAAAGAGTATGGTGTACCACACATCACCTAACCCAGGAAGTGAAACCGTGATCTCTTGATTGTGAGTGCAGTACCCTAACCACCAAGCCATGCACCCTCACACACACACACACATATCATAATCATCAGCATCAACATCATTTACCCTACTAGTTACATGCTAGCATAGGTTGGACAATCTGATGGGTTCAGAGGATTGCTTCGTGCTCCTCTGTCTACTGTGACATGGTTTCTATGGCTGGATGCCCTTTCTTACTTCAACCAATTTATCAAGGGTACCAGGTGATTGTTTTTCATGCCACCAGCACGAGTGAGGTCACCAGGCGCAGCTTGCAAGGTTACATGTTGTGAGAGAAGCAGCTTTGTGCGAACAGACAAACTGTTAAAGCATGAGGGAAAGAGTCAGAAAAAATATGTCAATGTTTATGTATATATGTGTTTGTGTGTGTATATATATATATATATATATATATATATATTTAGCAAAATTTAGATTCAAATGGTTCTATAATATTGCCACTTGATATGAAAATTTTTGTATTAATGGAAAACCTCTATAATTGGCTGATGAGTGCTCAGCATTTTAAAACCTTAATACTTACAACATTTAATAAAATGATGTAGTATGAAACGATCGTACCAAATTACCAGAGTCATTCTTGTTGCTTATTTTGAGTATATATATATTTATATATGTATGTATACACACACAGACACATATATCTTGATATGTATGTGCTTGTGTGCATACATGTGTGTGTGTGGAGGGTAGACATCGGCCAGACATAACATAATCTCTTTAGCCAGCTACTTTGTGCCTCAGACCAGACTGGTGCCACACACTATTTTACTTAGATATGACCATTAGATTTTTATGATACTACAAGATTGTAGTCATCATCATCAAGCATCATCATCATCATCATCATCAATATTATATACCTTACACCATTTCTCCTGATATTATGAGTTTTCATTGTGTACATCACTGCTATGTTTATCTTTGTTGTAAACAACATTATTGCAAATCCCATCAAAACCACCACCACCACCACCATCATTAATACCATTATTAGCATCAGCAGAAACCATCTCCACCTTCACCACAGAAAATAAGACACCACCATTAACATCATGGATACCACCATTGAAGCCTCTACATGATCATGCAATCTGCTGGAAATAACAGCTAAATTTTCCTCACATCACACTTTGTAATGGTCATGGCTTGTAAAGTCTGATTGACTTGGTTGTTTACTAAACAATAATAGCAACAGTGACAATAATACTAAAACCACCATTTAACTGATATATTCCAGCTGTGACCATCCCATCTTATCAAATACATTCTAATTTTTCCTTCTTTTAATGTTTATGCATGGTTTGTGCAACATTTAGCTGTTATTTCTAGTTTGACAAGTGGTCACATTGCGGCCCCCTTGTTATCTCATACTGTGATGGACTTCATGTTGAAGATTGTGATGATAAGGATTATTGTGAGTCAGCCCTCAACAAGCTCACATTTAAGACACTCCTGCTGCAAATATCCCATCTTTTTTCAAACATAGTCTATCAAGAAGTATAAAATCCAATATATACTTCATTTTTTTTTTTGCAAGAAAATAGTGTGATTAGAGGGAGCATCTTTGGTTATTTATAGCATTTCACAATCACTAGGCCATCATATGGTCCAGTCTTTGCATTGTGGTGGCTTTTGTGACCTCAATGACCCTGAGAACTAGGCCAGTGGAACACAAGCTCCTGATAGGCCCTCGTTCCATACTGGACAGGTCAAAGACATAAAACTTTCAGGAAAAAAAAATCATTATCCTGGAATGTAATTTTGTTGATTTTAGTTTATTCAAAGTCTTTCTTTTCACCTAATTAGGAATTGTAGAAACACCTACTTATCTTCCTTTATGTACTTTGGTAATTATTTGTTTGAAGTAATTACAGTGGTTTTAAAACAAAGAACTTTTCAGAAAAAATGAAGTTTAACATCAATAACGGATGGTTCAGCAAAATCCAGTTGCAT
>NC_043017.1:12069377-12094377 GCF_006345805.1 Octopus sinensis | reverse complement strand
TAGTAGAAGACACTTGCCCAAGGTGCCACGCAGTGGGACTGAACCCGGAGCCATGTGGTTGGTAAGCAAGCTACTTACCACTCAATCAATTACAAAGAAATATATTGTTGTTGAATTGTTGGTGTAACCATGAAGTTCCAGTGATCTGATGAGCTAGCTTTCTTTATTTGCTTTAGTTTGTTGATATACAATTGTATTACATAATGTTGAGCATTAATATTAATGAAAAATTTTGTGAAACAGCCATAATGCTCTCTGATGGAATATCTAAATATATATATGCTCCCCTCTCATACTTCCCAACTTTATTTTCATATATATATATATATATATATATTATATATACCGGAGTAAACACATAATGGTGAAATAAGGTGGAAAAAAGAGTACTCAAATACCAGTGGTAGAGTAATATGCTTTATTTAAATGCAGCAGAAAATTCAAATTTGCTAGCAAAAACTGTCCAACAAACGGGAACATGAAACTCAGAGTAACAGGTTTTGTTGAATTTTCTGCTGCTTTTAAATAAAGTATATATATATATATATATATATACACACATACAAAGTCTGATCAATAATTATCTGAACTGTTGCCATAGTAACAAAGCTAAAGCTTGCAGAGTGAAGACACTTGGAACAGATTGACTTGGAACTCTGTTGTTCATGCACACTAAGTTTTAACATTCTAGCTCACCTCTGCTGTTTACAGTACTAGGAAGGAAGGTGTGTAGTGTGTGATTGTCTCATTGACCATGACAGAGAAAGTTGTCATGGTAATACCTGCTCAGAGGCCTATACAAAGTTGCAGAAATTGTATGGAGAGGAGTGTATGCACCACAAACAAATGCATGAGTGGTTCAAGCATTTCCAAGATGACTGAAAAAATTGACGAATGTTCTGGGAGACCCACAACCAGCAGAACTAAGAGAAGCATCATATATGTGCATGCAGCTGTGAGGGGAAATCATCAAATCACTATCTGTGAGTTATCAAAGGAGGTGCAGATTAGTTAGGGTTTAGTTCAGTCCATTATCACTGAAGATTTGGATATGAGACACATGTCTGCCAAGTTTGTGCCAAGACTGCTTTCAGCTGACCAAAAAGACACTCGGGTTTCAGTGGCACAGGATCTCCTTGATTGTGTCGAGAACTATGAAAACTTTTTGAAAACTTTGTGTCGACCTTTGAGCAGGTATTGCCAAGCTTTTGGCAAAATTTGATGCAGATTCTCTGCTCAACTTTCTCTGTCATGGTCAATGTGTCCATCACACACTACACACCTTCCTTCCGAGACCTGCTGAAAACAGCAGAAGTGAGCTAGAACGTTAAAACTTAGTGTGCATGCACAGCAGAGTTCAAGGTCAATCTGTGCCAAGCAGCTTTATTCTTCATGCTTTAGCTTTGTTACTATAGCAACAGTCCGGATACTTATTGGCCGGCATAGTATATATATATATATATATATATATATTTATAACTATTAAATAGTGTTCACTTCCAGATTCTCTCACTATGAAAGTTTCTAGTTTGAATCACACGTGTCTCAAGATGTGCCGAAGATTTTCTACTTTGGATATATTTGGGGTACTTAAGTCTGCCCAGGACTTAGTGCTTGCTTTCTCCATGCATACAAGTAAGTATTTCACTTATATCTCACGTATTTATCGCTGAAGAGGGGAAAATTCTTATGAATTAACCCTGAAATTGGGACCAATACGGTAATAATGGATTTTTTAGAAATTTCTATCGGTATGTTTTGAGACGCAAAAATTATAATGGTTACTGACAATTTTGTCTTTTTTTTCGGCATATTTGGCATTAGAATTTTTCTTTTGCCCTTATTTTGTAAATTATATATATATATATACACACACACACATACATACACACATACAGATAAATGATACATGCATAGCAATGAAAGAAAAAGCAGTGACTTACGTGAGTTGTCTATGTGTACAAATGACAAAATCAGGTTTGCTGTTCTTGTATACCACTTTACAGCTTGACTGAAGCCAAAGCCATCTCAAATCCTTCATGATCCAACGATAAGCTATCAATCCCGAGCTCCCAGTTTTAATCACTGAAAATGGAGGAAAAAATCATATAAACCATACAGATACATAATAACCACCCACATATACATATATATATATATATACATACACACACACCTGTATATATATAAACATACACAGTTAATATATATACACATATATATATATGCGCATACATATATATATGTACACACATATATATATACATATATATACACACACATATATATACATATATATACACACACACATATATATATATACATATATATATACACACATATATATATATACATATATATATATACACACACATATATATATATATACATATATACACACAC
This sequence comes from Octopus sinensis, assembly GCF_006345805.1. NCBI lineage: Eukaryota > Metazoa > Mollusca > Cephalopoda > Octopoda > Octopodidae > Octopus > Octopus sinensis. Next base: position 12,091,974 of record NC_043017.1, on the reverse strand, counting down.
ATATATATATACATGTATATATATATATGTATATATATATATATATATATATATATATATACACACACACATATATATATATATATAAATCATCGTTTAACATCCGTTTGTTATGTATTGGGTATATATAAACTCATGAAATTTTGGGCGAGAAGAGATAATTGACTAAACCTTTTTACTCGAAATATTTAACCCTCTGCCTGTTAAACAAACAAGCATCAGGTACCAATATTTTGTCAAAATTCTTGTACATCCTTCACATCGCCATGGTAACAACACCGAGGGTTTATTTTGTGTTTGTTTTCTTTGTTTTTATTTTGTTTATTCTCTTTTAATTTTCTGATCGCCATCTTTTATGTTAATTTGCTCCTGAAGGCAATGAGTTGTGCAGAATTGATAGCCTGCTGGGCTGAGTTCAAATTCCCCTAAGGTTGACTTTGTCTTTCGTACTGGAGTCAATGTAATCAACTAATTCTGTCCTCAAAATTTCAGATCTTGTGTCTTTAGTAGAAAGAATATCAATTTGAACCTGTATCCTCTCTGACCCCTGGCTACAAAAACAGCAGCAGAAGTAGCAGCTGTCATTTAAGAAATTCTTTTTCTCATGTGATTTCTGTATCTCCTTCAGAGGGTGTTTTATTTGAGGGTGTGTGTTCTTTGTGTGGGAGAGAGAGAGAGAGAGAGTGTGTGTGTGTGTGTGTGTGTGTTGCATAAGATATGTTTCTTTATTACCCACAAGGGGCTAAACACAGAGGGGACAAACAAGGACAGACAAACGGATTAAGTCGATTACATCGACCTCAGTGCGTAACTGGTACTTAATTTATCGACCCCGAAAGGATGAAAGGCAAAGTCGCCCTCGGTGGGATTTGAACTCAGAACGTAACAGCAGACGAAATACGGCTGCGCATTTCGCCCGACGTGCTAAAGGTTCTGCCAGCTCGCCGCCTTATAAAAGTAAACCACTGATGCATGGTTTACTCTGAATGCGTGTATGGGTGGGTGTTGGGTATAATGCGGGTAGTGGTGGAAGGGAATCATCTCCATGTTGTTTACAGGGAATAGTGTAACCAGGATAACACTATCCAATGTGTCCTTCGTTTTTCAAGACGGCAGAGTAATTTGGGGGAGATTTGTCTACTATCTCTAGCAATGCAAGCAGCCACATTGAGGCCATATCTGATTGTGGAAGTGATGGTGGTGGTAACAGTAGTGGTGGTGGTGGTAGACGTTATGGTGGTTGTGGTAGTAGTGGTGGTGGTGGTGGTGGTGATAGTGCTGTAGTCATAGTTACAGTGGTGGTGTTAAGTGGCCACAATTGAAACTGAGGAGAAAGAGAAGGACATGGAAAGCAGAAAGATGGGGAGGCGAGAAATCATTTATTCAATGGTTGACTTTAAAAAAGATGGTTATAGGGAGGGGGGAAGGGAGCAGTATGGGTAGAGGACAGTGGTGTTGGTGGTGATGGTGGTGGTGGTGGTGGTGGTGGTGGTGGTGATGGTGGTGGTGGTGATGGTGGTGGTGGTGGTGGTGGTGATGGTGGTGGTGGTGATGGTGGTGGTGGTGGTGGTGGTGTTGATGGCGGTGGTGATGGTGGTGGTGGTGGTGGTGATGGTGGTGGTGGTGGTGGTGATGATGGTGGTGGTGGAGGTGGTGATGGTGGTTGTGATGGTGGTGGTGGTGGTGGTGGTGGAGGTGGTGGTGGTGGTGATGGTGGTGGTGTTGATGGTGGTGGTGGTGGTGGTGGTGATGGTGGTGGTGGTGGTGGTGATGGTGGTGGTGATGATGGTGGTGGAAGATGTTTTAAAATCCTGCACAGTGTGGCAGACAAGTGAATGGTAAATGGATGGAAAGAGAGAGACGGGGGGTGGGGGGGTACTGCAGAGAACACAATAACAATAACAGCAACAAGAACAATGGTAAAAATCCTCTGGAACAGACAGAGAAACGGAATAACCAAACAATATATAAATATAGAAACATGCATCGGGAGCAAATAATAATTAAGTTAAAGTCGGAATTAATTCCAAAAGAAGCCGGATACGTTTTTAATTGTTCCATGTGAAGTTGACAACGAACGAAAGAGGTCGGTAATTAAAGCACCGCAGGTAGATGCATGTCTTTGAATGCAGACTGACACCGCAGTGCAGCCTTGCAGCATCAGCTTGATGCAAACGGCGAAGAGAAAAACCTTGATTTTTAATTAAAGAATATCAACGCTATATATATAGATATATATATATATATATATAGTTACACCACACACACACACGTATATGTATACACGCACAAACACACACGTGTATGTGTGTGTACAGAAATACATATATGTGTATGTCTATGTGTGTGTGGTGTTATATATATATATATAATATATATATATATGATATAATATATAATATTATATATATATATTATATATATGTATGTATATATGTATATATGTATGTATATAATATATGTATTATATATGTAGATATTATATATGTATATAACTTTATATATATATATATGAAATATATGTAAGTTTTATATAATATATATGTATATATGTATGTATTATATATATATATATATATATATATGTATATTATATATATATATATATTTATATATGTATATATGTATATAATATATATGTTATAATATTGTATATATATATGTATATATAGTTATATATACATATATATATATGTAATATATATATATATATATATGTGCTTGTGTTACATATATATGTGTTACATATATGTGTATATATACATGTACACGCACACACATTTGTAGATGTGTGTATCTGGTGCGTGTATACAATGTGTGTGCCTGTATGCATTGCTTTCTGTGAATATAGCACATCCACTAATTGCTTGTAAAGGATGCATCACATTCAAGTGATGCGTACAGATGCGCAGATGCATATGGTAACAATGTGCATACAGTCTGTCCTTTCTGCAAGCCTCACACATTCCACACCGGCAATTTCAGCCGCAGTTGATGATGTTTTTATTTACATCGTTTTCGTATAAATTCTGTGGACTCTAAAGAAAGAGGGAAAAATATAAAGAGATATGTATAATATGCATGTGTCTATGTATGTGCAAGAACTATGAGTAGACTTGTCTCTATGCACATATGACAGTACATATGTACGTATATATATATCAATCATCATTTTAACTACTACTTTTGCATGCTTGCATGCGTTTCATGGATTATCTGTCAAAATACCCTCTCTCTCTCTCTCTCTCCTCTCTATATATATATATATAATATATATATATATACTATATATATATATATATAGATATGATATTATATGTGTGTGTGTATATATACATATATATATGTGTATATATACAGATATATACTGTGTATATATACTATATATATATATACGTGTGTATATATACATATATATATACATGTGTATATATACATATATATATATACGTGTGTATATACATATATATACGTGTATATATATATATAATATCATAATATATATATATAATATATAATAAATATTTGGGGCGGTTGGTTCAGAGCTCGAAATAGGGAGTAATTAACAGTCGACAACGGAGGAGGGGTTAGACTTCTTTTGGTATTTTGTCCCATGCTTGTCTCTCGTTATGTGTTTACGTATTTTCACTCGCTGATGATGCCCTGTGCTTGAAGTATTTTATATTTATATATATAAAATTATAATTAAGGGTATCTAAAAGATACCACCATGCTAGAGATAGCAGTAAAAACTTGACTCTAAAACCACATCAAGTATTCATACAGCATCAAGGAGAAAAGACAAAGAGACAAATAAATTAGTAGAAAGTTTTTAGATAATCCCAGATCTAGATTTCTGGCTTTGCATAAGAATATTCTCTGCCTCTTCAGTGGGATATACATGCATAGTACATAAATACAAATATATATATACAACATACAAATACTTACATACACACACACATATATGTATGTATGCTTATGGCCAGTTTAATTGCCTGTGCATAAGTACATATTTACGTATACGTGTGTATATGTAAGTATTTGTATGTTATATATATATATATATATATATATATATTTTCACTCCTATCTCCAGCATGGTGGTATCTTTTAGATACCCTTAATTATAATTTTATATATATATATATATATATATATATATATAAAATACATCAAGCACAGGGCATCACCAACGAGTGAAAAATACATAAACACATAAAATACCAAAAGAAGTCTAACCCCTCCTCAGTTGTCGACTGTTAATTACTCCCTATTTTGAGCTCTCAATGACAACTATATTCACATATATATATTATTTTGCACATTACTTAATCATTGGTAATTTATTGTCATTTTATATTTAATATTTTTTTTATATGTAATTTTCTAGATGGTGTAATTTAATTGTTCATTTTGAATTGATAAAAGGTGGGTTTTTTCTAATTTTTATATATATATTATATTTTGTGAAATTTGATTTATTATTTCTAAATTGAATTTTAGAAATAATAGTTAGAAATAATATTCCCTCAAATTATTATTATATATATATACGTATATATATATATATATATATATATATATATATACATATATACGTATATATATATACATATACGTATATATACATACATATATATATATATATATATATAATATATATATATATATTTCATTCTAATTTGTATTGCAAATTGTGCTTAATTGAGAGGCTTCTCATTTTATTCCAAGACACACTGCGTAAATGAAAGAACTGAACTGTTGCGAACTTGCTGACATGTATCTAAATATTTGCTTTGTAAGTATAGGCATCCTAATGGGCAATCTTCAAGCACCTTTTCAGAACAATTGGATTGTTATAATGTTGCTTTTGGTTCAATCCTCACCCCCTCCTTGTAATTTGGAAACTTATGACTTTTATATTTTTTTCATCATTTTCATTGCATCAAGTAACAATGGCTATAAAAAATACACAAGCACTTACATTCTTGATGTGCAGCTGCAAAGTATGAGAGGTCATCAGGATGCACCAGGTCATATCCTGACTTGGTCACCAGTTCCCTATCTGAATAACCAAACATCATTTTCCCTCTGGAAAAGAAAAACAGAACAAGAAAAATATAGCAATAAATAAATAAATAACTACTCTCTTTACTCTTTTACTCTTCTACTTGTTTCAGTCATTTGACTGCGGCCATGCTGGAGCACCGCCTTTAGTCGATCAAATCGACCCCGGGACTTATTCTTTGTAAGCCCAGTACTTATTCTATCAGTCTCTTTTGCCGAACTGCTAAGTGATGGGGACGTAAACATACCAGCATCGGTTGTCAAGCAATGCTAGGGGGACAAACACAGACACACACACACACACACATATATATATATATACATATATATGACAGGCTTCTTTCAGTTTCCGTCTACCAAATCCACTCACAAGGCATTGGTCGGCCCAGGGCTATAGCAGAAGACACTTGCCCAACTACTACTATTAATACTACTATTACTGGCTTACTTAGTTCAGTTGTAACATCTGAAGTAAATAGGGTGTTTACAAGACTTCAGACTTCATCTCTACAATCGGCTCTTTTATTTATCTTCTTAATACATTCAAAACAACTTCTGTCATCACCATCACCATCATCACCACCATCACTGTTGTTCTCATCCTCACAGTCATCACAATCGTCATCATCAAAATGCTCGGCTTCAAAATGGGACTCATCATAATCAGTCATCATCATCATCATCATCATCATCATCAATGTTGTTGTCATTGTTGTCATCATCTTTATCAGTGTGGCTGTGTGGCCCGAGATGACAGTCATTCACCTGTCATTGGCAGGATGATAAGACCAAAGATGAAATGGCCAACAGACGAGAGATAAGCAGAGGATAATAAGTTTTGAACAGTGGACAGTTACTATGTGTACGTATGTGTAAATGACCACAGACACACGTGTTTCTGCATGCTTATATGTACATATATATTTATCTCTACATATACATATATATCAAATATATATATATATATAAATATAGATACATATATACACACACACACGTATGTATGCATAAACAAACCCATACATAAATACATTATACACACATGCATACACACATACATACATGCATACATACATACATGCATTCAGACATACATACACATACATACATACATGCATACATACATACATACATACATACATACATACATACATACATACATACTTACATGCATGCATGCATGCATACATACATACATACATACATACATGCATGCATGCATGGATACATACATACATACATACATACATACATACATACATACATACATACATGCATGCATACATACATACATAAATACATACATACATACATACATACATACATACATACATATATACATGCTTACATACATACATACATGCTTACATACATACATACATACAATCATTCAGACATACATACATACATACATACATACATACATACATATAACCATTTAACAGAGTCTGTTACTCATCACATTTGTCATAAGAAATTTTTGTAAGCTACTGTCTCTCTTGGCAGAAAGAACACAATAATTATTCCTGATGAGACTGTAAAGATCAGGTGAAACTAGCCAAGTTGTTCTACATTAGAGAACCATGTGATTAACCACTGGGCCTATATTCTTTAGGCTTCATTACAGTCAAATGAAGAGTGAAGAGCAATGACAGACCATGGCCAAACATAGGTCCTCGTCTTCTAAATCCCCAATGCTAAAACTATCTTATGTTAACTGATATCGCCATTATTATCTCATCTACGAACTATTTAGTACTTATTAAGTATTTTAAAAGCTGCCTGTGGCAACACAACAGGTCATCACACCATAGCAAACACCACAGCACTTTTAGAGGTTCATTTGGAAAACAAGAAACAAAGTTGGGATTACCAGCATCTCATAAGTACTCTTAAATAACGTACATGCATTTTAAAATGTGATCAAAGTCATGGGACTTAAGTTCAGCCCACAATAATATCCAACCTTGATCTTAAATAATAAACTGAACTAATTTCACATGGCTATCACAAGTCTAAATTTTTCCTTGAGAATTTTAAAGACACACACGTATATATATATATCTATATGTTTACCTGCTGTCCATGGACAAGGGTGAAAGGTCCATTTTGTGTTTTGATTTGAATGTGAGATCTCGTGATGGAATGTCAAACAAGGAGAGGGGTCCAAATGGACAACATGTAGCAAATAGAGCCATCATTGGTTCTTCAGATTTCAAAGCTTGCCCATGGAGAATACGGATCCAGCCACTAATTTCTAAAGTCTGGAAAAGAAGAAATACATAAATATATAAATGAAATGCATAAATTAAATATATAAATTGGCGTCAAATTTTGGCACAAGGGCAACAGTTCCAGCGGGGTGGGGCTTGTCAATTACATCGACCACAGTGCACAACTGGTACTAATTCTATTAACCCCGAAAGGATTTAAGGCAAGGTCAACCTCGGCAGAATTAGAACTCGGAATGTGAAGTTTGAATGTAATTCCACTAAAAGCATTTTGCTCAGTTTGTTAACGATTCTGCCAACTCACTGCCTTTATATAAATGAAAAGCATAAAGTCATAAAATAACTTCTTTAATTTCTAAGTGCAGGCATAGCACACTTTGTAATCACATGGTTTGGGGTTCAATCCTACTGCATGGCCCCTAGAGCAAGTGACTTCTATTCTAGCCTCAGACCAACCAATGCCTTCAGAGTGGAATTGGTAGATGGAAACTGATGGAAGTCCATTGTATATATGAATCTATATGTGTGATTATGCATGTGTGTGTGTGTGTGTGTGTGTGTGTGTATTTGTATGTCTGTGCATTAAAGTTGTTATTTCTGCTTTTTTACATGTGATTGCTTTAGCATAAAAGAAGTGTTTTTGTGTTTACACTCCCGGTAAACATAATACTCAGAAGGACAGCATGAAAATAAAAAAAACCCTTACTTCTAAAAGGTGGTTAGAAGAAGCACATTTACCTACTAAATACTGCCTAGAATAAGTATTCATCCAACCAATGCTGGCATACAAAAATGGATGTAAAATGATGAATGAACGAATTCTGTTTTGATGTTTCTACTATTAGAATTGCTCATGTATTTTACCTCCTTAAAATAATTCATCAGTCACTTAGTGCTAGCATGCTAGGTTATTATACAAATGCCCAACATTCTGCTAGCACTAACTGGCTGACATATAGAGCTAATATACCATGGATGAAGTGTTCTGGATTCTGAATATTTAAACAATCCTCTAATACATGGAGATCTACTTACAGGACTATCTTTCTCTAGTAGCATAGAATTATAAAGTACTTTCAAAATATAGAGATTTAGTTCTGATAATGTAATGAAGTAATTTTGATATAAAGCCATAAGGATGCTGTAAGAATATAATTTCGATCATATAAGGATCTAATCCTATTTTTTACTGCTATTTCAAATCCTTCTTGATCTAAGGCTGTCCGTGTGTATGTGTGTGTGTGTGTGTGTGTATGCATATCTGTGTATAATTACACATGTACAAATGTGTGTGTGCATGTGTGAGAATAGAGAGAAATGCATATATATATATATATATATATGCATAAATATAACCATATGTGATATGTAATGCAAACATTATATACATACATATGTATGTATGTATGTATGTATGTATGTATGTATGTATGTATGTACATTTGCTTGCACACACATGCACATGTGTGTGTATCTGTATGTGTATGCATGTACATTTGCAATAAGATTTACAATACCAGTTTTAATTTAATGTTAATATATTACAATGAATCTGATTGGTCAATAAATCTACTACCTTCTTGAAGCTTACGTTGTACATGGAAACTGATTGGTCTCATGTATTCAACCCTCACCTGTTTCCAATCAAGGTAACATCTCTCTGTGGCCAAACATATTCTTTCAGAATATTGGAAATGACACTGTTCGTATGACAGAAACAATCATTTTACAATTATCATGCAATGTCAAGACAATGATCTACACACTCACACATGATGGGCTTCTTTGAGTGTCTACTAAGTCCATTCATAAGGCAGTGGTCGGCCTGGGGCTATAGTAGAAGACTATTTGCCTAAGATGGTGCCATGATTGGTTAAATACATAAAAGTGTCTTCTGATTGAAATTCCTCACTAATCTCTTTCAACTGTTTATTTGATTAAGATTAATTTCCAAATCAATAGATCAGCTACAATTAAAAGCAACACTTAAAAGCAATGCAATGATTGATTACATTTTGGAAATGAGAATATTACTTTCGTCTCAGACTGACCAAGTTTCTTCCATTTTGCAAATTCTTTATTTCTGCAAAGCATTGCATTTTACTAAAATGTATGATTAAATGTTTATGGTTTCAATGTTTTATGGCTGGTTGGATAAAGTATGGAACCCTGTGACTGATAAATAAAGGGTCAGAATTTCAAATTGCTTGTATGATGGGGATGGTTGCTTACAGCCATATTATCATATTCAACACAAAGGTACACATATACACATATCTACACATATGATGGACTTCTTTCAGTTTTCATCTACCAAATCCACTCACAAGGCTTTGGTCAGCCCAGAGTTAGAGTAGAAGACACTTGCCTCAGGTGCCACACAGTAGGATTGAACCCAAGATGACATGGTTAGGAAGTGAGCATCTTAACTTCACATCCACACCTGCACTTCAAAAAAAATAATCACCAGTAATATACTGGGACTGATATATTGTTAATATTTTTATAATCAGCAGAGCAGTGGCTTTGTAGAATTTGTAAAACTGTTGGGTGGAGAATTTGAAAGACTATTCAACCATCAAGAAAGCTGATTGGTAGATTAGTAGATATTGTTGGACATTGGAGGAAAGGTTAAATTTTTAAAAATTGGGCAAGTGTCAGGATAGTTTGCTGATGGCTCTAGTAAGACATCAGATGTGAGGTGGGGTAGATTCTAAAAATTGGTAGAGCATCAGAATAGTAGATTGGAGAACCAGTAAAGCATCAGGGCGATGGATTAGCAAATGGATAATCATACAAAATCCCTTGCAGTCACAATTCTTAATACAGCCATCTCTATAATATACTTAATGTATATACACCATTGATAGGCCAGTTGCTGCAGTGTTTGTTCCGAGATAACATCTCCTATAGATATACTGTGTTAAAAACACAACAAATATCAGAGAGAGATGAAAATTTGTCCCAGTAGTGGTCAGCATGAATTCCCTGACAAATGAATTTGTGATCAACTGAACAAATTAGTATTTAAGAATTTGCATCTGTCAATGTAATCATGAAGTGAAGACAGATTTAATGAGAAAAGGGTTCAAATGGAAACACTAGATGTTTGTGTAATGAGTCAAAGAGAGAAAAAGGCTTCAAGGATACAGAAGAGCAAAATAAAGAATGAAAATATGAACAAATGTCAAGTTGGACTTACTATAAAGCCAGATGTATTGTCCAATAAACAGCGGAACCGAACTGTGAAAGACCGGTGTAAATAATGATTGTTCTCTGAAGAAAAACAATTAAAGAAAAAAAACAAAAACAAGTCAGGATTAAATAAAATCTCACAAATATTTTTAATTGTTTTAGATGAAAGTGGAAAGTGTTGGTAGTGGGGTAAGATGGGGGGGGATCTTTTGGAATAACCTTTATGTGTAATGGCACGGGTGGTGGTGGTGGTCATGGTATGGATGGCAGTGATTTGATGATTGTGATAGTGATGATAGTCATAATAGTGGTATTGGTGGTGGTGGTGGTGGTGGTGATCATATTATGACAGAAAAAACAATGATAAGGAAATGACATTGATGATAACATAATCATATGGATGATGATGCTGATGGTGGTTGTGATGGTGGTGTAAATGGTATGGGTCTTGGTATGATAATGATGATGATGATGACAGTGCTGGTAGTAGTAGTGATGGTATGATGTCGGTGGTGAGGATGGTGGCAATGATGATGATGGTAGTGGTGGTGATGGTGGGATGGTGCTATGAAAACAAGTTACAGACACAGATAAGAAATTGTTTTAACATAGAATATAAGAAGCCATTAAAATCATTTCCATTTGAAGTGTTAACCCTTTCAATAACAACGTCCTTCCTAACAGGACCACCCCTGGTGCCATGAGAGCCAAAATCTCTCATTTCAAATAAAGTGTTCATATTTAAATTAAAACATTCCATCATGATTTTATTTGGTTTTTTTTTGTTTTTTTTTTGCTAAGTTATACTCCAAACATCAGATTAATTTTGAAAAATTTTATTTAATTACTTTACTAAATCTTTCTAAATTCTTGATTATCTTCAAAATTAATTGAAATGTATAGGTTGCATTTATTCAGAAATATAGTCATCCAGAAAATGACGAAGGCACTAAAATTCCGCATGCTGTTGCATTATGTATGATTTATTAATGAACGCTCGTTAGCAATGTAATAAATAAGAATCTTTCCAAAAGAACTGTCAACAATACCAGAGCCAATTAGCTTAAACCTATATGCAGTCGCTCAGCTTGATAGAAATAGCAGGTAACTCTCCCAGCAAATCTAAGCCTCTCATTTAAAAATTTAAAAAAAAGAAAGAAAAGGTAGGACGCACTAGACAATGTAATCTATCCTGTATATGCAAATAGATGAGGTTGTCATGGCTGGAATCCCTTTCATCATGGGTTGTCTTAATGAATGCTGACAAGAAGGTAAACAACTGGCATAAGATTTTAGGTAAAAATGTTAATTCTAATTCTTACTGTCTCTGTCTCTCACTACACATATAAACATATATAAACATAATATGTACATACATACATACACACACACATACATACATGCATACACACACACAGGTAAACATATTTGTATTTTAAAAGTTAATGGAGAAGACAGAGTATAACAAAAAAACATTTATTTGCCCAACAGTTGTTTCGGCTTCAACTTGCTCCCTAGTGAGCGTGAAACGAAGCAATAACACCAGATGCAAAACACAAGTGCAAAAGAGCCTCTTCAGATGGCAGAAGAATATGTTTATAAGTTCACAGATTTACATTTCAATTTTGCTTCATGTGGTAAATGGTGGTATCGAGTGATTCTAGCAGTTTGGATGCATGTCTGCTAGTGAGGAGGATTTGGATAGGAAGAAAATACAAGACTAGAAACACAAACCTATATGCAATCCCTCAGCTTGATAGAAATAACAAGCAACTCTCTCAGCAAATCTAAGCCTTCTATTTAATATATATATATATTTTCTCTCCTTGTTTTTTTCTGTGTCCCTTTCTGTAGAAGAGCGTAGGCTCGAAACGTAAAAGACATTTTCTATTCCTGAGCGTTATACTAATACATCTGTTTGTTTTGTACACCACCTGTCTTCGTCTTTGGTTTTTTTTCGTAAACTCTCCCTATATATGTATATATATATATATAATATATATACATAATGTTTGTGTGTACACACACATGGCCTAGTGATAGGGTGTTGCACTTACGATACGATGGTTTCAGTTCTATAGCCAGTGGTGTGTTGAGTTCTTGAGCAAAACACTTCATCTCACATTGTGCTGCAATCATTTCGACACCTGACGCATGATACCCCATGCACCTGTTCAGGCAACATCAGTTTGATGAAGAAGAGTAAGCTAATGTACAGCACATACACTTGATCACTATAAACAAATCCTTTATGTGGATCATTCAGCAAAAGCTGAACACTCCTACATCATCTTTGATGGGAGAGACCATCATTGATACTGTGACCTTTCTGTCTGGCAGTCGCCATGATAGATCGTTAGCCACTACACACATTTTTTTCTCTCCTTGTTTTTTTTTCTGTGTCCCTTTCTGTTGAAGAGCATAGGCTCAAAACATAAAAGACTTTTTTCTATTCCTGAGCGTTATACTAATACATCTGTTTGTTTTGTACACCACCTGTCTTTGTCTTTTGTTTATTTTCGTAAACTCTCCCTATATATGTATATATATGTTGTATTTTGGGGTCGTAATTTATTTATTTTTTTGTTGCCAAATAAACACACGCACTATATTCTTCACTCATTTATTAGGGAGTCTGTATGTGGTTGATTGACCAGCTAGATATTGCAGCCAAATTTCCATCCAATTACACTCTGTTTCTTTAAAAAGAGAAAAGATCTATTGTATAATGCAGCTTTAAATGAATGATAGCACTGGGGTAGATGGGATGGTTATGGTTGGAACGCCTTTGATCATATGACTGCTCAATCAAGAGTGATGTGGGGCTAATTAACAACAGCTACAGCAACAAAAACAACAACAATATCATCAATAAGATAAGAGATTTTGAGAGAGTTGTGTTACAACAGCATATCCTGTTTCATTTGTAATCTTGTACTAATTACATTTTACAGGACAAAGAAGGAGATGAGAGATGGGGATAGAGGTAGGAAGAAAGGGGAATACAAGGTTGGAGGTGGGTGGGGTTCTGTTTTAGATTGGCTTAAGGCCATCATTGGACTGACATTTTCAGTATCACACCTAGATCTAACACCAGTATATCATTTCAAATCACACCTTAATTAGTCTGAGGAAAGAAAAAAAAAAGGCAGGTGAAACAGGATACATGTCTGAAACAAAGGCAGGGTGGTCATGTCTGGAATAACTTTGATCACAGATATATTCATTAACAACTGATCAAGTATATTTCTTATCGTTTACTTGTTTCTGTCACTGGACTGTGGCCAAACTGGAGTTCTGCCTTGAAAGCATTAGTCAAGGAAATAGCAACTCCAGGACATGTTTTTGATTCTGGTGCTTATTCCATCAGGCTCTTTGGCTGAACTGCTAAGTTACGAGGATGTAAACAAACTAACACTGGTTGTGAAACAGTGAAGGTAGGGGGGAAACACAAACATGTGTGTATGCATGCACACACACACACATGTATGTATATACATGTGAGTGTGTGTGTGTGTGTGTGTGTGTGTGTGTGTATATATATATATATATATATATATATATATATATATATATATATATGTACATGTGTGAGTGTATATATATATGTATATACACCTGTTAATGTGTATGTATGTATGTATGTATATATATATATATGACTGGCTTCCATATAGTTTCCAGCTACCAAATTTATTCATATGGCATTGGTCGACCTAGGGCTATAGTAGAAGACACTTGCTCAAAGTGCTGAGCTGTGAGATGGAACCGAAAATGACATAGTTGCAAAGCAAGCTTCTTAAAAGACAATGGCGCCAATTAACTAAGTAATTAGGGATAATGAAGGAACCCCTTATAGAGTCGTTGAAACAGCATAAAATAGCAACATCAACAAAAATACTAATTAGCCACCCCTACCGTGACCATCACCACTGTTGATACAAATTACCGACACAAGCACTTTGTGGTCATTTGAGTTGCAAGAAATACTAGTTAAAACTTTTGCTACTAACACAGTACTACCTTACCAAAAGAAGGATACATTGGTTAAAGCTATTTCAGGCATGTTGGCCATGGCTGGAACACCTCTGATTTGTAAGCCTGCTAGTTTGACTTGTGATTAAATAATGCTGCTACTACAACTACTACTACTACTTGTAGTAGTAGTAGTAGTAGTAGTGATCATCATCTTTTGCATCATTACAATACAATAAAACTGTTACATCTGACTGCCACAGTCAACATTCTCCACCACCACCAACTCTGCAAGAATCAGTTACTGTTATCAGATTTAGACATTTTCTAATGGAACGGGAATGATAATAACATAATGAGATATAACCCCAGATATCTCTTGGTATCGAGAAACTAATACTGCACACACATATCACCATCACCGACACTACACACACACACACTATATATATATATATATATATATATATATATATATACACAATATCATCATCATCACTGTTTTAATGTCCCCTTTTTCAATGCTTCTGTGGATCAGACGGGATTCAATGAGGCTGCGGTATTTCATCTGCTGCTACGTTCCGAGTTCAAATTCCGCCGAGGTCGACTTTGCCTTTCATCTTTTCGGAGTTGGTTAAATAAGTACCAGTTACGCACTGGGGTCGATATAATCGACTTATTCCGTTTGTTTGTCCTTGTTTGTCCTCTCTGTGTTTAGCCCCTTGTGGGTAGTAAAGAAATAGGGATTCAATGAGGCAGATTTCTTTTACAGCCAGATGCCCTTCCTGTCACTTGTCCTCGTGTTTTCAGGCAATGCTAATATTTCTCCCAGGCCAGACATGTTTTTACAGAAGATTGGAAATGAATGACAACCACTTGTAAGACAACTGCCGAGTGATGTCATGATTAAAAGACACAAGTTCACACACATACTATCACACATATAAACACACACATATGCTCATGCACAGACACATGTGCATACTCACACACACACACACATAAAATACAGTTTCCATCTCCCAAATTCATTTGCAAAGCTATTGTCCATCCTGGGGCTAAACTGGAAGAAACTCTTCGGAGGTGTTGTGCCAAGAGCATGAGGCTGCAAAGCAAATTTCTCAACTACACAACCTGCACACACACACACACACACACATACGCTTATAAATACATGTAGATACAAAACACACAGGAGCGTAATAACAGTTGTTGGATTAGAGTTGATAATGATAGAACGAAGATAATGATGTTGCTGCTGGTGATGATGATGGTGGTGGTGGTGGTGTTGGTGTCAGTGATAATGGTGATGATGGTCATGGTAGTACTGATGAAGATGGTGGTGGTGGTGGTGGTAGTGATGACGATGCTGATTTTGATGATAATGACTGTGGTGGAGGTGATAAAAATGATGATGATGATAACACTGAAATAAGTGCAGTCACTCTCTCTCTCTCTCCCTCTATGTCTGCCTCTCCCTCCCACTCTCTCTCTCTCTCTCTGTCTGCCTCTCCCTCCCGCTCTCTCTCTCTCTCTTTCTCTCTCTCGAATGTGCTGTAGTGTTGGTGTGATCAAAGTCCATATATCATCTTCAGTCTGATGGTTAAGTAAGGAGAAATACTGACAGGAACAAATGGCTTTTAGAAGCAACTGATAATGATGTTGTTGTTGTTTACGACAACAACAACAACAACAACAACGGTGGTGGGGAGGCGGTGGTAATGGTAATGGTAGTGGTGGTGGTGGTTGTTAGTGTAATGGAGACGAAGAAGATTACGATGATAATGGTGGAGAAGAAGTTAATCATTGTGGTGACAGTGGTGATGATGATGATGATGATGGTGCTAATAATGGGTATGGTGATGGTGGTGGTGGTGATGGTGATGATGGAGATGGGGTGCAAGGGGAAGGAGAAGGTGATGGTGATAAATGTAATGATGATGCTTATGATGATGTGAAAGTGAAAGTGAAAGTAAAAGCATGTTAGTGTGTGTGTGTGTGTGTGCAGCAAGGGAAAGACTGACAGACAGACAGACAGGCACAATCAGTCAGAGAGACAGACAGACAGACAGAGAAGAGCGAGTATAACCACCGACCTCTGCTCCTTCAACCCTCCACTGTAGTTTCCAGTTACATGTTTATCTTCTACTGCACTGCCCCACCCCTCAAACCCTCTCCTGCACAATTATGACCAGTACAACCATAAGGCACCACCACCACCGCCACCACCGCCACCACCACCAATCTGCAAAATGAAGGATTAGATAGAAGGGAAGAGGAGGGGAAGGGAGTCTATGATGGAGTTGAGGATATAGTGTAGAGGGGTGAGGTGTGATGTGGTGGTGTTGATGACTGTGAAACATAATCAGTAGATTAAGTTTCAATACCCTGGCAATATCCAGAATGTAGAATGGATAGCATTTCTTAATAATACAGAATATACATATATCTATATACATATGTGTGTGTATATATATATATATATATATATACACATATGTATATATATTGATGGTGTAGTCTTGTTACTGTGCATATATAGATAAGAGATAGCTAGATAGATAGATAAATATTTATGTATATATATATATGTGTGTAATATATACACGTAAACATGTTTTACACTCATATATATATATTATATATATACACATCCATGCATGCATATAGCTATATATTGATAAATACATGAATATACACCAATACATATATATATATATATATATGTATGTGTGTGTGTTTGTATCCATATGTACATACATAGTTGTCTCTATTCATCTATCTCTGTCAGTCTAGCATTCTCTCTCTCTCTCTATATATATATTTTATTTATATATATATATATATACACATATGTATATATATGATGGTGTAGTCTTGTTACTGTGCATATATAGATAAGAGATAGCTAGATAGATAGATAAATATTTATGTATATATATATATGTGTGTAATATATACACGTAAACATGTTTTACACTCATATATATATATATATATATACACATCCATGCATGCATATAGCTATATATTGATAAATACATGAATATACACCAATACATATATAATATATATATATATGTATGTGTGTGTGTTTGTATCCATATGTACATACATAGTTGTCTCTATTCATCTATCTCTGTCAGTCTAGCATTCTCTCTCTCTCTCTATATATATATTTTATTTATATATATATATATATATGCTAGCATGGAAAACGGACGCTAAACGACGATGATGATGATGATGATATATGTGTGTGTATGTGTGTGTGTGTGTGTGTATATATAATGCATACATATATATATATATAGAGAGAGAGAGCGAGAGAGAATGTGTGTGCATATGTATGCGTGTCTGGTGTGTGTGTGTGTGTGCACATGGACGTATGTGTGTGTGTGTGTGTGTGTGTGTGTGTGTATTGATAGTGAGTGACCTTATCATAAGAGAATGGCGGGTGTAGTCACTGAATCGCTAAATATAGAAGGACAACAACAGATTTTTGGTGGGATCCATACTAATTAAGGAAATATTAATCAAAACCAGAGGAAATTCCGATACACAAAAATGTCTAAACACAAAAGACTGATGTACATCATTGTTCTGGACCAAATTCATCATAAAATCCTGGGTGGGGTACAGTATATAGACAAAACAAGGCATACGTATATCATATGTTGGTAATTACAAGGGTGGTGGTGTTTGTGGTGGTGGTAGTCTAGTGGTGTTGATGGTAATAGTGGTGAAGGGTGTTGGTCGGTGGTCATCCGAGATGGTAGTGCTTAAAATAAAAAGGTCTTGAATTTGTTTCTTAGCAAGAATTTTGGAGACTGGTTGGCAGCAATTATAGTTAGGCAAAGTAAACTCGTTGACTTCAATGCTGCTCGTTAAACACACAGGGGATATGTAAATAACGGAAACGTTTATCGTTAATAAATCAACTCGTTTGCTTTGCAAGGAAATCACTAATCACTCTTTGAAAGAGATTTGGCTGTTCTTAACATATAGGTTAATTATTTCATCGAAAACTGGAGTCTAATTTAACGTGATTCAGACGGTCTATAGATATTCATGCAGTTACATGTGTGTATATGTGAGTATATATATGTGTGCATGTGTGTTTGTATATGTGTGTGCATGTGTGTTTGGTTGGTGTTTGTATATGTGTGTGCATGTGTGTTTGGTTGGTGTTTGTCTATGTGTGTGCGTGTTGTAATGGGTGTTTGTGTATGTATGCATGTGTAAAATCTTGCTTCAAATAGTTTTATTATTATGAAATTAAACAAAAATCATTTCCTTATGTTTCTGTATGAACGTGTGTGTGTGTGTGTGTGTGTGTGTGTGTGTGTAAATGCACTCATAGGCAGAGACTGATATGCATATTATATATAAACACATGTATATCAATAATACACACACACACACTATGTATCTATATTTATCTATCAGTTCTCTCTCTCTCTCTCTCTCTCTCTATATATATATATATATATATATATATATATATATATACAGGGTGTCCCCAAAAAATGTATACACATAGTGGTTCGGCAAAAGAGAACGATAGAATAAGTACTAGGCTTACAAAGAATAACAAATTTACAATTATTTAAGGTGTGTATACATTTTTGGGGACACCCAGTATATATATATATATATAATATATATATATATTATATATATATATATAGATAGATAGATAGATAGATAGACAGACTCACACAAACACACACTGTATTTATTTGAGTACAATGGAATCCCTAACAATACGTGCCTCCTCATCACCTCCAGACACGCATTTTGTAAGAAAAAAATCGCTAATATTTTTTTCCGTTTTCCATTATGGCTGTGTGGTTAAGAAGCTCACTAAGAGACTGTATAGTTTCAGATTCAGTCCCACTGCATGGAATCTTGGGAAAATGTTTTCTACAGCCCTTGATCAGCCAAAACCTTGTGAGTGAATCCATAGAGACACTGTATTGAAGCTCATCGTTTGAGGATATGTTTATATTCTCTATCTAAATTAAATGGGTTTCTTTTTTTTATTTTGAGTGGTGCCAAATGTTTGGCGTTTTTTTATTTTTAATTTCATCTATATATACGTTTGTGTGTGCATGTGTATATATATATATATATATATATGCATATGGTGTTAAGCTCAACAGTAATTCGACAGAACCTGCCAAACATTTTACATCAAACGGCTGTAATTTTGAGGAACACTCGAAAGTGCACATTTTCAGAAAATATTCTGATTCTCCTACACTTTCAGTTCTCAAAATGCAAGAGGGCAAATATATCATGCTCTGGAAGAATGTATATAATGACCAGTGAATTTCATCACATTTACACAAAACTTTTTGATTAAGTATTCTTTTTCTTGCTTTGTTTTTCTTTTTTTTCCTTTCTTCTTTTTCCGCATCACCAGTCATGAAAGAGAAAACTGATGATGTCTTTTTATCTAAAAAACAAAGAACACAGGATTTCCTCGTATATATTTTGAATTTCTGTATTTCTGCAGCTGTTTTCATTTTACATTTCGACCAGAAAGAAACAATATTGAAATATTGTTCTATCTTGGTGAGTTTTGAGCAAGCAGAACTATCATCAAAGATATTCCAACCATTACCAATCTGTTCTTTTTCTTTTGCCTTATATTCTATATCTAAAAGAACATTATGGAATGAACTTCCAGTTTTAATATTATAGGGTGTGATTTTAGAAAAATTTGGCTGTTATTTCTACCAGGTTAACTGACTAAGTAGTGTCACCCTCATTAAGAAACAGTTATTATAAAGACTCGTTAAAGACTTTGTTAAAATGTTATTCAGATTGATTTTGTGTTTGAAATAATTGCAATTTATTCTATGGCTTAGTCAGAGAAGGAACATGGCATCCATGGCCTCTTTTACAAGTCTTCTAAGAGTGATGGTGGTTGGTGTGCTGGTAGGAAAATGAAGGAAGAAGCCATAATGCTTTAGGTTAAACCCAGACAGAATGCAGTGGGTGCTGTTTATGTGCCCTCACCAGCCCTTGTGAGAGGTGATCATGCAGCTCACAAAACTAAGATCCCTTTCAACCAAGTGATCCTTCTGTAAAAAGGGAGGAGTGGGGTTAGAGGAGAGGAGTTTTATACGCTTTTCAAAAATGTTTTTTTTTTCCTACCTTTATAATAAATGCAACTTTTGCACAAATAATTAATACAGACATTTAACGAAGAAGCCTAAAGTGTGACATTCATGGGACTTAGATGTGGAACCTTGGAATGTAAAGGCAAAATAAATTGAAATGCTTTAATCAGAAGGTTATATTTATAATAGAAAAAAAGGTGTGGTGGTGGGGGGGAGAGGAATGAAATTGTTTCTTCAAAAATATCATACCAGGAAGCATTATTTCATGCAGTGTAAGGTTAGTCTTGTCTGGAGGAAGACTTGAATTCCACAGCAGTTGGCGCTTGAATTCTTCTCTGTCTTCGGAGTGAATTAACTCCATAACACTCTGGTGAATGATGTCGGACTGCAATATAACAAAAATACATATCATCATCATCATTTTTAATGTCCACTTTTTCATGCTTGCAGGAGTCACACGTAAATTGTTGAGGGGGCTCTTTCTATATCTGAATGTTCTCCTTGTTACCAGCCCTTACTTGTTTTCAAGTAAGTTCATATTTCTTTTTCCATGACAAGACACTTTCTCACAATTATCACAACGGACAAGAACACACACACACACACACACACACACATGTATGATGGACTTCTTTCAGTTTTCTGACTACTGATTCTGCTCACAGAGCTTTAGTCTACTCATGGCTAAGAGAGAAGATATTTGTCCAAAGTATCACACATTAAAACTACAACTGAAAATTGTGTGGCAGGGAAAATTCTTACCACATAGCCATGCTTGTGCCTGTGTGTGTGTGCATGTGTAAACTTCATCCCAAAAGGTTTGTATTGTTTTTCTAACATATTTTCGAAATAATTAATAATTTTTCAGAAACTCTTTCTTCAAATATAGTCTGTATCTATTATTTTTGGCAAAAGCTATATATATATATATATATAAATATGTGTGGATTTGAAGTCGGACTGAAAATTTCAATCTTTTCATCATCATCATCATCATCATCGTTTAACGTCCGTTTTCCATGCTAGCATGGGTTGGACGGTTCGACTGGGGTCTGGTAAGCCAGGAGGCTGCACCAGGCTCTAGTCTGATCTGGCAGTGTTTCTACAGCCGGATGCCCTTCCTAACGCCAACCACTCAGTGAGTGTAGTGGGTGCTTTTTACGTGCCACCTGCACAGGTGCCAGACGAGGCTGGCAAACGGCCATGATCGGATGGTGCTTTTTACGTACCACCGGCACGGGGGCCAGGATTAATTATTCCTTCTA
Organism: Octopus sinensis; assembly: GCF_006345805.1. Lineage (NCBI taxonomy): Eukaryota > Metazoa > Mollusca > Cephalopoda > Octopoda > Octopodidae > Octopus > Octopus sinensis. The sequence goes on along the minus strand of NC_043017.1, from coordinate 12,070,107 downwards.
GATGTCTACACAGTAGTAGATAGTGCCAAACTAGAAATAGCTATTTCTTAGTCTTGTTATAATTCAAGATACAACAAATTCTCTCAGATTTGACCCTTTAGCATTTAAACTGACCATATCTGAACAGAATATTCTACTTGTTTTATGTTCAAACTGGCCAGATCTTGCCTTTGACATCCACCCTACAATGTCATTCTAAAAATAAACTGTCATGTCATTGAAATCTTGAAGTTATGAGATAAGGCATGATTAATTCAAAACAATGTGAATACACAAGCTTTGCATTTGACAGAATAATCTGAATGCTGAAGGGTGAAGCATTTAATAGAGTTTATCTCATACAAACTTTGAGAGACATGAAATCACTCTTTTTTACTGTAAAACTTGAAGCAGATATGGCTATAAATAATAAAATGTAAATATTGGGTTAAAGCCCCTCCACCACTTTTTTTCATAGAAATATTAATATGCTTTTATTTATAGCTTTCTAAAATTAAAAAAAGATTTATTTTATGTTTCTCAAACTTTCTAGGTCTTTGGGACATAAGCAACACAGAATTTTCGCTAGAAAGAACAAAGCTTCTAAATTGGATGAAAATTTTTGAAGGACTACTTTGGTCCCATAGTAGAGTACCTGCTGTGTCTACAGGAAATGTGGGTTTGTGCCCCACAGGAAAACTTTTACTATCCAAAAAAGTGGGGATGGGTTCAACCCAATATTTACTTGCTA
>NC_043017.1:12044377-12064377 GCF_006345805.1 Octopus sinensis | reverse complement strand
TTAGAAACACATCTAATATTTTCATATTTTCCTGTCAAAAACTCTGAGGGCCAGATACAGGTCAACATGTCAACCCCGACAGGTAGGCATCCACAAAAGCCATTTTAGATCGAATCTGTGGAACCTCTGACAATGTGAGAAATCACAATTATTCTTTATTGTTTGTTGTTGTTAGCTTCAGGTCAGTTTGACTGAAATCAGAAGTCTTTGATACAGTGTGACAAATATTACATGATGGTCATATTTGGGATTCAAATAGTTATTTGACCAGGAGATAAACGACACAAACACTAGCACCACCACCACCACCAACAACAACAACAATAATAACTATATCTCATGAACACCAATCTAACACGTGCACCTTCACACATTTCATGAACTAGCTAGAAATAACAGCTAAATCTACTTTAAATAACATCCTGCTGTCTCAAAACAGTAAAGGTACAATCCAAAATACACCAGGCTAACTTAATAGACAAAATCATCTTTGACTATTAAAATTTTTTTTAGACCAGAGCTAACCTAGGTTGTGGTGGGGTGCTAAACAATCACAAAAATAACAATATCAAGAACACAAATGGCTGAGCCTCAACCTGGTCGTTCAATATGCTAGAAAGTAGTGAAACCTTTCTGGAGCTATCTAAAAAAAGGAAGGCCATATTGGATAATGCAGATCTTGAGAAACAGTGGCTAAAAGTAAGAGGAGTTGGTCATGGTTAGAGTATCAATACCATAGGCTTCCTCAGTTAGAGCTAATCTGGAGATAAACAACAACAAAAAAATCAACAATAATCCTATCTGTGGATTAACCCTCTGTTATTTATACATCTTAGATAGTTTGCTTGAGCAGCAGAGCTGGCCAGAGATAATAGGTGATTCTGTATGTATTCATTCAATCTGCTAGAAATACCAGCTAAATCTCCAACGAGCAAATGGAGTAAGTGTCTTCTAATATAACCACAGGTTGATCAATGGCTTGTGAAGGAATTTGATAGATGTAAACTGTAGTAAACCCTTTATATATATATATATATATATATATATATATATAAGAGAGACAACTGCGCTGGTATGGTCATGTGATGCATATGGACGAGGGCAACTGTGTAAAGAAGTGTCAGTCTTTAACTGTGGAGGGAACCTGAGGTAGAGGTAGACCCAGGAAAACATGGAACGAGGTGGTGATGCATGGTTTTTGAATTTTGGGCTTCACAAAGGAAATGACTAGTGACCGAGACCTTTGGTGATATGCTGTGCTTGAGAAGACCCGTCAAGCCAAGTGAAATCATAATCATGGCTGATGCTAGTGTCATGTAGCTGGCACCTGTGCTGGTGACATGTAAAAAACACTTTTCAATTGATAATCCTCACAGAGGCAAAGTGCTTGAGCCCCCTTCGAGTGTTGGAGGCAATGACTAAGACCTTTGGCATTATGTTGTGTTTGAGAAGACCCATCAAGCTGAGTTAAAAATCACCAGGTTTCCACCAAAAAAAAATTGTTATTGAATATCTTCTACATCCTTCAAACTCTTTACTAATGAAATAGCAGAACTGAGTTGGCATTCATATAACTCTTCTTTCTTCATCAGTGGTTGATGGACGAGATTAAAAAACTTAAAAAACACCCCAATCTTATTATACATGGTGAGATGTTGGCCCATCGTTTTCTAACATTCACAGCTACCTCCAACCAGAGAAGAATCACTGCAAAAAGGACAAAAGATAGAATGGTTTGTCATGGCTGGAACGTATTTGATTGTAGATCAACTTGACAAGGCTGACCTTCAGCTAAAGGACACCTGCTAATACAACAACTACTACTACAGCAACAACAACAACAAAAACTGCAATGACAGCGACAACATCAATACCTACCTGTAAAATACTGTCTCCTTCTGAAAAGCCAGGCTCTGGGAAGAGGTGTGACCGGTTCAATAAATGGCTCTCTATGGAATAACGGTCGGGTAACACTGCTGAAATATCAGAAAAGAAAATTTATATATATATATATATATATGGACACATGCACACCCACACTTGTATACATGCATACGTTCATCACATACATATGTATGTGTGCGTGTGCATGTAGGAATGGATGTGGGGATGGATGGATAGAGAGATTGATAGATAGATAAAAAGATAAAGAGAGACAGGCTGATAGGTAGTTAGATAGAGATATACAAGTATTGAAAAGTGGATGTTGAACAAATATCTCTTGAGATGTTTGTTTAGCATCAAGTTATGGATACTGTCATGTCACTTTGACCATCAAAAATGCAGTGAACTAGATTTCCTCCTGTTGGAAATCTGCAACTGATTGTCACTTAAAATGGGGTTTCTATCATTGAACAGTCTCAGGCAGGCTGGTATCAAAATGCTTAAGGCCCTTTCATATCAACATGTGGAGACTCCCTCACTCTGCTTTATACACACACACACACATATGTATGTGTGTGTGTATATATATATATATATATATAAAATATATATAAAAATACAAAATGGGACAAGAACGCAAAACACTCAAATAGACGACACAAAAAACAGATGGGTCATTCGAAGCCCCTAATCTTCAGTCAAGAACCGGAACATCCTTGCAATTTCCGCTGATTAATCTTGAGATCGCTCCGATCCGGCCAGCCCCAAGGAAAAACTAAGCTACGAGCATTAGATTTCTTGGAAAAAGGATTGAATGTATACGAAACAAGGACAGAAAAACGGACGATGCCACACAGATATAAATACAAAAAACAAAAAGTAATATGAATATAAATACAAAAAACAATAATAATAATAATAACAGGACAATATATATATATATATCTTTGAAATTTGTTTACGGGAACCATTTTGCATATGCAAATAAAGCTCCTATTCCATTATGCCAGCCACAATCTAATGATGTTGATTGGTGATACCAGATTTTTGGGGTTGCAACAAGCTGTTCTGATATAATGTAGGATAAATATAATAATAATAACAACAATCTTTGGATGGAATTAATAAACATTAAAATGTTTATAAATTCCATCTTAAGGATTATTGTTGTTATTATTGTAGGTAAATATATATATATATATAAAAGCTCCTTATATCTTCAGGTATTTATATTTAATTTAAAACCTTCAATTATTTTTTATGCAAAATATTTTGTTAAATTGCATTTCAAATACCAACTTAATTATTATCAGCACAGGGCCTGATATTTTGTGGGTGAGCAGTAGTTAATTACATCAACCCCAGTATTCAACTGGTATTATTTCATCAACCCCAATGCTTAACTGGAACTTATTTCAACAGCCTTGAAAGGATGACAGGCAAAATTGACCCAAACAGAACTTGAACTCCAAATATAATGGCAGACAAAATTGCTGCTATGTATTTTGAGCCATGAAAAATTCTGTCAGCCATCTTATCAGCTTAATTAAAAGTGAAGTTACTTATATACAAAATTCTTTCAAAATCAAAATGATGATTTTTTTTTTTTTAAATCAATTAAAACACATAGTGCCAATCATTAGGAAAATGATTACAAAAGATTAATTAATGCTCAGAAAACCATTTATATATACAAACATTTCAAGGCCTTAATTTTTATCACCACTCTACTTGACACCATGTTAGCCAAATGGACAAAAGGCAAAGTTGATTCAAGTAGAATTAAAATATATAGTATTGATGGAATAAACTAAACATTGCTTGTTGTGTGCGTGTCATAGAAATGCTATATAAAACAATTGAAATCAAATTGAATTGAGTTTTCTCCTTAGAGTCTCAATATGTGACTGTGTATGCACGTGTATGTGGATATTATATGAATGTGTATGTATTTATCTGTATGTGAGCATGTACATGTATGTATATACATACATATACACATATGTATACATGTGTGTGTGTGTGTATATATATATATATATACACTCACACACACCAATATATAAATATAGATAGCTAGATTGATAAATGAATAGACAGACACAGGCACGCACACACACACACATATATGTATCTATGTGTATACATTTATATATGTATGTATATATGTGTGTATGCAAATATATGAGTTTGTGTTTACACACACATACACATACACACACACACATATATATATATATACATAGGCACATAACACATAACATCTAGAATGGAAAATTATAAAACATGACAGAACAACTTCAGGGATTTCTATTCTAAAATAGAATATAGCAGAACAAGATGAGGTATTGCGGTGATGGTGGTGGTCGGGTGGTATTAGTGTTGGTGGTGATAAGAATGGAGGTGGTGGCAGCAGTAGTTGTGGTGGTGGAGGTGCAAGTGATAATTGAAAGTCCTAAATTCAATTTATTTATTGTTGCCAGCATTGTTGTTGTTGTTGTTGTTTAAGCGTAGGTCAGCCCTGACTCAGCTGAACTATTAACAGAATCAAAGAGGTTCCAGCTCTGACAATTCTTTTTGTCAAGCATTGTCTATCTAGGAATACAATGTCTAATGTGTTCCTTTTGTTTTTAAGATGGTCGGTCGAAATTTGTATGACATTTGGCTGCTCTTTCTTGCATTGTTGTTGTTCTTGTTACCGATGATAAAGATGGTGGTGGTGGTGATATTGACAATGGATGATTGTGATGGCAACACCGATAATGATGAGGATGGTGGTGGTTTTAAGGAGGAATAATGATGATGATGAAGACAACAATGATAAGGATGTAAACAATGTCAATGATGATGATGATAGTTGTAATGATCTGGATGTTGGTGATGATGATGATGATGATGTCTTATAAAGTAATTAAGATACCTATATTATATTGTAATATAGAGTCTACCCTAAGGTGGTGAGATGGCAGAATCGTTAGCACACCAGGCAAAATGCTTAGTGGTATTTCGTCTGTCTTTACATTCTGAGTTCAAATTCCACCTAAGTCAACTTTGCCTTTCATCCTTTCGCAGTCAATAAATTAAGTACCGGTTGCGTACTGGGGTCGATGTAATCGACAGGCCCCTTCCCCCAAAAATTTTCAGCCTTGTGCCTAGAGTAGAAAAAAATATAGAGTCTACCCATAATGAACTAAATAATATATGGTGGTGTTAGAGACAATGTCGTTGGTGGTGGTGGTGGTTGTGTTGGTAATAATGGTATCTTTGATGGGGATGGTGAAAGAAGTCATGGCAGTTGTGATGGTGATGGTAGATATAGTGATGGAGATGGTATTGGAGTTGTTGTTTAAGTTGGTTGAGGTGGTGGTGGTGGTGGTGATGATGATGGTGTTAGTGGCAGTGTTGGTGATGGTGGTGGTGTTAGTGTTGGTGGTGTTAGTGTTGGTGGTGTTAGTGGTGGTGGGTGGTGGTGATGATGATGGTGTTCGTGGCAGTGTTGGTGATGGTGATCGCGTTAGTGGTGTTGGTGGTGGTGTTAGTGGTGTGGGTGGTGGTGGTGGTGGTGGTGGTGGTGGTAGTAAATTGACGAACAATCCAGTCTTATTTTCTCTCTTCAAATGGAAATGATTTTTCAGTAACAATTGGTGCTTCATTGGATTCTTCCTTGATTATTCTGCCGCCATGTATGGGTGTATGCCTGTGTGTGTGTGTGTGTATGCCTGCATGTGTGTGCTTGTGTGTATATATGTATGTGTGCATGTCTCTGTATACAAGTGTGTATCTATGTGTGCATGTATGTGTATATGAATGCTTACATGCATGCATATGTATGTGTGTATATATACACACGTGTGTGTGTGTGTGTGTGTGGAGAGTCTGTGTTGACCTCAAAGTCATGAATAAAATGGAACCCTAGAATTATTTCCTCATTTTCTGGAAGCTAAAACTAACAAAACTGTGAAGGAAACAAATTATTATTATTATTATTATTATTATTATTATTAATAATAATAATAATAATAATAATAATAATAATAATAATAATAATAATAATATTGACAATGATGTCGGTGATGATGATGACGACAATGATGATGACAATAAGGCAAAAAATAACGATAATATTAATAATAAGAGAACCCCCTCCATTCTTCTTCTGTATCCTGCCCCTGTCTATCTGCTTCCACCACCAACAACATTGTACCGCATGCTTCCCCAATAGAAATGGCAGGTCTGTTATGACAAATAATGGGGAGAGTTTTCTCTAACGGAGAAAAATATGTCCAGGCTGAATGAACTCTCTAACCCAAAAGTCTTGTGTAAAGAGGGCCCCGAGACGGTTAAGACACAATTTATGATTGATCTGATGATCATTTCTCGCCTTAATAACATCTTACTGGTCTGGGCCTGTCGTCTTTCGGGGCAGATAAACAGATGAGTTTGCTTCGAGACTATTCATTTTTGAATGTAAATCTTCTGGAAATTCATAACGGCAGCACCCATCCTTTGGTGTTTAGTCAAACATTTTGGCATTTTTTTTTTTTTGTTTTGATGTTTGTTGGTTGTTTTATTCATTCTTCCGATCATAGAGGGGGAAAAATAAATAAACAAACATAGTTTTAAACAGAAATGATGATATTTATTACCAGTGTTATCATTATCTTTATTATTATTATTATCTTTATTATTATTATTATCTTTATTATTATTATTATCTTTATTATTATTATTATCTTTATTATTATTATTATTATTATTATATTATTATTATTATTATCTTTATTATTATTATTATTATCTTTATTATTATTATTATTATTATTATCTTTATTATTATTATTATTATATTATTATTATTATTATCTTATTATTATTATTATTATTATTATCTTTATTATATTATTATCTTATTATTATTATTCTTATTATCTTTATTATTATTATCATTATTATTATTATATTATTATTATTATTATTATCATCTTTATTATTATTATCATCATCATCATCATCATCATCATCATTATTATTATTATTATTATTATTATTTAATATTTTCATCATCACTATTCTTCTTATTTATTTATTTATTTGTTTATTCATTATAAAATGTTCATTTGTTGGAGAACAAGGGATGATACAAGAATGAAAAATACTAACAGCACTAGATAAAGAAAGAAGAAATTCATACCACCCAAGACCACCCCCAAAGAACCTGGCAAGTGGATAAAATAAAGACATAAGTAAAAAAAATAACGTAAAAAGAAAACAAATAAATAATTAATAAAGACAACAAAGAAGCCCCATGACCATAAGGTGTGGCATGTTGCACTTGAAACTGAGTTGAGTCTGGAAATATATATGATGGACGAGGACATCAGCTTGGAAGAGGAGGGCAATATTTTGAAAGATAGAGAGGGAAAGAGGGAGGAGAGAAGTGACAGTGAGGGATTTAATGATGAGGAAGAAAATGCAGAAAATATGAGCTGGGACTTCACTAAATATAGTAATTAGAAGAATTGATTAAACAACTGGGTTGGCAATATGATATGATATATATATGTGTGTTTGTGTATGTATATATATATACATATATATATATATTGGTGTGAGGGTGAATTATATCATATAATAGATATGACAGTTAAGATACATATATACCTTCATACACTCATACACATATGCAAGTATATATATATATATATACATACATATATATATATACAAACATATATATATGTATACATATATATATATATACAGCCACACTCGCACATGGATGGATGGATGGATGGATGTGTGTATGCATGTGTTTAGAAACCTTTACCTTGTAGAAGTTTCATAAATATGTACTTGACATAAAAACAAATATTAATATATATATATATATATGTACTTTTCTTTTATTCAATTAAAGCTGGAAAAACATCACAAAAGAAAACTGCTACTCGGAGTTTCACATTCCTGCTCATAGGACGGTTGTGATTAAGAATTCTTAATCAGGACTGCCGGACAAATGGGTATGCGAAACTCTGAGTAGTAGTTTCTGTGATGTCTTTGCGACTTTGATAATGATAAACAAAGCATATTGCTCTACCTCCTGTATTTGAGTACAATTTTTTTCAAACTTTTTCGCATTTATGTGCTTACTCATATGCACACACACACACACACACACACACACACACACACACACATATATATATATATATATATATATAGAGAGAGAGAGAGAGAAAGATATGTATATATATATATATATATATATTATATATATATATTGCACACGGGTAGAAATATAGGAAAAATTGAAGTTGAAAATGCACTAGAATAGATAAAGTGTACTGTCATGTGACACAAACGTAGTGGAGGTGGGACTTACAAAAGGTTATCAACTTAATCATGTGTTCATTCTCTACAAACATTTGACAGAAAACATTAAGAGCATTGATTATTTGGACATGTTCAGTCAACTGTGTCAGCCTTAACTTGTCACTTGATACTAACACATGGACATAGCAGGGAACCTACAAAAATTCCTAAGACCAGTCATGTGACTATCCTCCACCAATTCAAAACATATACTAATTTGAGCCATGAACTCCCTATAAAAATAGGGCAAGTGCTTCAAACACTAGTCAGAAGCAAGACATCTCCGACATAAGCCATGTCTTTCTATTTCAACTTTTTGAAAATCAGTGTAAACTGAAACCGGTTAGTTTTAAACACATTTAATAAAAACTATTTTAACTATTCTCAGTGCACTTTCAACTTCTCTTTTTTCCTACACACACACACACAAATAAGTTCCACAGTATGTGAGATGTGTAAGTGCATGTGTGCACTTGCGTATTTATTTACAGTTGCTGTGACTCTGACATTTACTGAGAGCAGTGTTGTTGATGGCACTTCTCTTGTCAGCAAACTTGCCAACTTACATCATATCTTTGTAGAGATCTTACAATTGAAAAAGAAATAAGGGTTAGTAACAGGAAGGGCATCCAGCTGTAAAACAGCAACAATGCATCGGTAATATACTTATTTAACATGGTAAACAGATATGAAAGTAAATGAGTGAAAGAATGATTGTTATATATATATACTCTTTTACTCTTTTACTTGTTTCAGTCATTTGACTGCGGCCATGCTGGAGCACTGCCTTTTAGTCGAGCAAATCGACCCCGGGACTTATTCTTTGTAAGCCCAGTACTTATTCTATCCGTCCCTTTTTGCCGAACCGCTAAGTGACGGGGATGTAAACACAGCAGCATCGGTTGTCAAGCAATGCTAGGGGGACAAACACAGACACACAAACACACACATACATATATATATATATATATATATATATATACATATATACGACAGGCTTCTTTCAGTTTCCGTCTACCAAATCCACTCACAAGACATTGGTCGGCCCGGGGCTATAGCAGAAGACACTTGCCCAAGATGCCACACAGTGGGACTGAACCCGGAACCATGTGGTTAGTTAGCAAGCTACTTACCACACAGCCACTCCTACGCCTATATATATATATATATATATACACACACACACACACACAGCCATTTCTACACATCTCACCAATGAATTACAAATGTAAAAATGTGTTGAAACATTTGTAGTGATTTTTAATAAGAATGTTGATCATTCTGTTTTCTATCTATCTATCTATCTATTTATCTATCTATATGCATATGTGTGTGTGTGTAAACTTATGGAGGCACAATGGCCCAGTGGTTAGGGCAGCGGACTCACAGTCGTAGGATCGCGGTTTCGATTCCCAGACCGGGCGTTGTGAGTGTTTATTGAGCAAAAACGCCTAAAGCTCCATGAGGCTCCGGCAGGGGATGGTGGTGATCCCTGCTGTACTCTTTCACCACAACTTTCTCTCACTCTTACTTCCTGTTTCTGTTGTACCTGTATTTCAAAGGGCCGGCCTTGTCACTCTCTGTGTCACGCTGAATATCCCCGAGAACTACGTTAAGGGTACACGTGTCTGTGGAGTGCTCAGCCACTTACACGTTAATTTCACAAGCAGGCTGTTCCGTTGATTCGGATCAACCGGAACCCTCGTCGTCGTAACCGACGGAGTGCTTAAAAAATGGCTTGTGGTGTGTGTGTATGTGTGTGTGTGAATGTTATACATGTGTGAATCATCATCATCGTTTAACGTCCGCTTTCCATGCTAGCATGGGTTGGACGATTTGACTTGAGGTCTGGCAAACCAGATGGCTGCACCAGACTCCAATCTGATCTGGCAGAGTTTCTACAGCTGGATGCCTTTCCTAACGCCAACCACTCCGAGAGTGTAGTGGGTGCTTTTTACGTGCCACCAGCACGAGGGCCAGTCAGGCGGTACTGGCAACGGCCACACTCTCAAATGGTACTTTTTATGTGCCACCTGCACAGGAGCCAGTCCAGTGGCACTGGCAACGACCTCGCTCGAATATTTTTTCACGTGCCACCAGCACAAGTGCTAGTAAGGCGATGCAGGTAATGATCACGCTCGTGTGTGTGTATACATATATATATATACATACATGACAGATCGCTAGCCACTACACATTCTTTATATACATATACATATATATATGGAAATCTTTGCATGTTTTTTGTGGTGAGTGTATGAAAGTTGTATGTGTGCAAATATATATGTGTGTGTGTGCGTGATGCAATATATGAGTGCAGTTGCACATACATGTGTTTGTGTGAAAAGATCCGTTTGTGTTTCTGCACATGCATTTGTTGTGTGTGAGTGTGTGCATGTTTGTATTGTGTGTGTATCTAATTGTTAAGTGTACATGGATGCATATATGTGTGATGTATGTGTGCATGCACATGCATGAGTGCATTTGTATGCATGTGTTTTAAATATGTCTGAATGCTGTGTATATCAAGGAATATATGCATGTGTGTGTGTGTTGAATGTGTGTCTGTATGTGCGAATGGGTATATTGTGGTATGTGTGTTGGTTTACATGTGTGTGTGTGTGTGTGTGTTAGTGAGGCACACCAGTCAATCAACCAGTAGCAATCCTTTGATTAGTCAACTGAATGACTTGTTTTATATATGGCAGATTGTACTGGGTTGGGTGGTGTGGCAGGGTAGTGCTCCAGGGTGAGGGAAGGGATTTAGATATTGTAATTGGCGATAAGAAGACTGTAAAGCTCAAACCCATGTGGTTGGAAGGTAATTAAGGGTTATCTTGATTTTGGGGGGCTAGGGATGAATATACGGGGCAGTGGTAATTTTTGTGGTTATTGTTATTGTTTAACCACAAGACAACCTTCTGTGAGTAGACCAATGATCAAAGATATTCTGGCTATGACCATCTGAACTTTTAATCTTTATCTAAGATTATATGATCCAGAGTGCCCTTTATATTTTATAGATGTTAGAATTTGTGATTTATGAGAGATTTGGTTGCTATTTCTAGCATATTGATCGAACTCACAGAAGGTTCCTCATTGGGTGAAGTTGTCATGGTTGTGGTTGTGCTCAGGCTTGCTCTTCCTTCCGTAGAAGAAAAAATTCAAATTGGACCATGTTAACACCAAAAATTATTTACATCAAAAAGGTGCTTTTTTTTCTATGAAAATCCCTATTTTTTATGATTTTTTTACTGCTGTGTCGCCATTTTTTGGTGTATTTCAACCAGAAGAATGTTCACTTATAGAGAATAACAAGCTCCATAATGCAAAACTTTTACTTTTCAAAAATTCCAATTCTAAAGGGTCGAAACAAACCCGAGCAACGCCGGGCGATACTGCTAGTATTATTAAAAATTGTATTTAAGAAAATATAAAAACATTTTGTGTGCTGTATAACAAACTTACGGCACATGAATTTTAACGAGAGAATCTTATATGGACTTCCATGGGTCATATAGGCAGCGAGCTGGCAGAACCGTAAGCACGCCAGGTGAAATGCGTAGCCGTATTTCATCTGCCGTTACGTTCTGAGTTCAAATTCCGCCGAGGTCGACTTTGCCTTTCATCTTTTAGGGGTTGATAAAATTAAGTACCAGTTACACAGTGGGGTCGATGTAATCGACTTAATCCGTTTGTCTGTCCTTGTTTGTCCCCTCTATGTTTAGCCCCTTGTGGGTAATAAAGAAACATATAGACCTTGGTTGAGAATCACTGGTTTAATACGTCGTTCCCTTTTTAAGGCAATAGGGTGAGATTTGAGGGAAATTTAGCTGTTGTTTCTAGTAGGTTCACTGACTCAAGTAGTTGATGCCGTTTGTAATGATATTGGTAGTGTTGGGGGTGGGTTGTTTGTTGGAGTTATTGGTGTTGGTGGATCGGTGGATCATGGAAAGGCAGAGGTGAAGAGTGTGTGTGTGGCTCTTGTTTTCTTTTATAATAACCATGTAAAGAGATACCATCAGAATAGTGTTGGGTGGTAGCACTGGGCCTAGGAGAGGGGCAGAGGGTTAGGAAAGGAGCAGTGATTTCAATATAGATACCAACTGAGCTCTGTTTCAAGCGAAGGCAGAGCAGCACACAAAAACATCATAGGCACAAGTTCGGCTTTCATTGTTTGGCATTCGATTGAGTGTGTAATGCGTGTATAATGTGTGTATAATGGGTTCATAATGTTTATTCATACATATGTATGTGTGTATAAATATAAATACATATGGATAGATATATATATATATATACATTCAAACTTGCATATACAGATATATGTGTGTGTGTATGTATATATATATATATATATATATATATATATATATATATTTGTGTGTGTATATATATATATATGTATTTGTGTGTGTATATATATATATGTATTTGTGTGTGTATATATATATATATATATATATATATGTTTTGTGTGTGTGTGTATATATATATATATATATATGTATTTGTGTGTGTGTGTGTATATATATACACACGCACACATAAATACAAGTGTGTACCTGTATGTTTTCTTTTATTCTTTCTTTTGTTTGTATCAGACATATGACTGCGGCCATACTGGAGCACCACCTTTAGTCAAGCAAATTCACCTCAGAACTTATTCTTTGTAAGCCTAGTACTTATTCTGTCAATCTCTTTCAAATTACAGGTATGTAAACACATCGACATCGGTTGTCAAGCAATGATGTGTGGACAAACACAGACACACAAATACATTATATATGTATATACACATAATATATATACGACAAGCTTCTTTTAGTTTCTGTCTAGCAAATTCAGTCATAAGGCATTTGGTCAGCCCAAGGCTATAGTAGAAGACAAATATGTGTGTGTGTATGTATATATGTATATGTGTGTGTTTATATGTATGTATATATATATATATATATATACACACACACACATATATGTTTGTGTGTATATGTACATATATATTCAGGGTGTAGTGAATAAACTGTCATCTAAATTATGCAACAATGGAAATTACACTGATATCTCATTTTAAGAGATATATATTTACTAAAATTACATAAGAATATCTTGAAATACTAAAGATAAAATTTATTTATTAAATCAGTATCTCCTGAAACTCTTCTGGACATTCTCCTTGTTTAAGTTGGTTAATGCTGCCATAATCCTTGCCTTCAGCTCATCTTTGGTGTTACAAGGAATTTTCTTGGGTCTCCTGTTCAACTGCACCCCACACATAATAATCAAGGGGTTGCAGTCTGGAGAATTAGGTAGCCAGTTGCTAGGGGTGATGTGGTTTCAGAAATTGTCTGACAGCCATGACTAGGTTCTCCTGCTGGTGTGGCATGGTGTAGAGTTCTTTTGCCAGACATAGGGTCTTCCAGCAGCCACTCTCTTGACCCAGGGCAGCACTACCTCCTCAAGACACTTGATGTAGGCCTCCATGTTGAGTCTGAGGCCATGTGGGAAGATGAAAGGAGGCATAACGTCACCATCACTAGTGACTGCTCCAAACACGATGATACTGACTGGATGTTTGACTTTTATCACACTTGGTACGTGTCCTCAGATTGACACTCAAACACTCTGAAATGTTCGTATTGGAACTTCCAGCATGAATGCCAAGCAGTACAGCATATCGTTTCCAAATTTCTGGCAGAGTGAATTGTGTCATGGCACTGTTTTTCTCGCAGATGGTGCCCATCTGACCCTACCATACTGTGTAGTCAAAGAAAATCAACAACAAACAATACACGTGTGTGAAATTAAAAATATAAAATGGCATCAATTTACCCATCGCACCCTGTATATATACATATCCATATCCATATATATACATACATACAGATGATGACCAAATATGCACAGCCACAGGCATAGCCATGTAGTAAAAAGTTTGCTTCTCAAGCATAAGATCTTGGGTTCAGTACTACCGTGTGACACTTTTGTTAAGTCTCTCTTTACTATAGTCTATACCAAGCAAAACCTTGTGAGTGGATTTGGTTGATGAAATCTGAAAGAAGCCTGTTGTATGTATGTATATATACTTGTGTGTGTGTGTGTGTGTGTGTGTGTGTGTGTGTGTGCCTCCTTCTCTTGAGATCTTGTGATAGTTGGAATTGAAAGTCCTTATCATACAAGTAGTGTCTTTCATTTACAATTTCCCACGAAAACATGTCTGGTCATGAGGAATATCACCTTGGAAACAAATAAGTGTTGGCAACAGGAAGGTCATCCAGCTGTAGAAAACCTACCTTGACAAATTCTGTCCAACCCATGCCAGCATGGAAAAGTTGACATTAAATGATGATGATGATGATGACGATGACGACGTGGTCATGTCCTTCACTCTGTAAAAGATTGTGGAGAATGATTCAAGGTAGATTTGGTTATTACATCTAGAAGGGCAAGCCACCACAGGATGGTTTCCTCAATGGCTCCTCAGTAAGTACCCGTGGTATACTTATTCCTATACTTATTGGAAACAAATAAGTGTTGGCAACAGGAAGGTCATCCAGCTGTAGAAAACCTACCTTGACAAATCCTGTCCAACCCATGCCAGCATGGAAAAGTGGACATTAAATGATGATGATGATGATGACGATGACGACGTGGTCATGTCCTTCACTCTGTAAAAGATTGTGGAGAATGATTCAAGGTAGATTTGGTTATTACATCTAGAAGGGCAACACACCACGGGATGGTTTCCTCAATGGCTCCTCAGTAAGTACCCGTGGTATACTTATAGGATACAGTGGTTGATTTCAATCGATTAAGTACTGGCATGGCTGTGTGGTTAAGAAGTTTGCTTCTCAACAACATAGTCTTGAGTTCAATCCCACTCTATTCTCTCCATATTCCTACTTCTTGCCCATGTAAAATATGAGAGGTTTTTCTGCCATATACCACTACAACTACTACTACTACAATATGTGTTGCTGTTGTTGTTGTGATTGCTCTCAGTGTTTCCCTATCTCCACACCCTCCCCATTATCATCATCAATGTTCTGTGGAGCTGGGATCTTTTTTTTTTCCTTAAAATTTTCTTTTTTTTTTTTACTGATATTCAACAAACATATTCATTCAGCTATTTAAAGCAAAATAGCAACAACAACAAGAAGAATAACATCCACAACTTTGAATGGAGTCTTTCACTGAGAGCAGCAGGGTGGTGGGTGGGACTGGGGGTGAAGGGCAGGGCTGTAACAAAACGAATTTCCACCTACATTAACAAACAAAACACAAATAAAAAAAGAATTAACAACCTTTTGGCTTGTGCTTTCCGCCACACCTACCACCACCACCACGACCAAAAACAACAACAAAACTATCACCCCCACCACCAACACCACTACTCTATCCTGTAAGCCACTCACCCCCTACCCCCTGTCCTACTAGACATTGTTAAGAGTTGAGGTCTCAGCTGTATGATCGGCCCCCTTGCTTCTTGTTGCGGCTTTGTTTTGAAAGTCTCTTCCCAGACCAACAAATATTGATCCTCAATTGACAATTGACGAGGAGCTCTACTGGTTTTGTTATTGCTTTTACAAGAGACAAATTATTGTAGTAGCATAGAATAACAGGTAAATGAAGCATTGGAAACATGTAGAGATGTGTATATGTGTGTGTGGTGTAAGTCCCATATATATACATATATATATATATATATATATATATATATATATATAATATATATATATATATATATATATACATACATATATACATATATATATATGCACAGAGAGATAGAGACACAAACACACAGACATATATATGTATGTGTGTGTACATGTAAATGAACATACTTATATATGTAGACAACCATACACACATGGACACGGACACACAGATAGACACATATACATGTATGTGTTCATGTATGTGATGTGTGCATGCAGCCAGAAAATATGCATTTAAAGAGACCTTCATACTGTATCTATGTTAGTAGCATGTACACAGACATACATACATACACACATACATATTTAGTCTCGACTCTCTGAAGGTAACAAGAGCTAACAAAAGCTCGACAATATGATGTTTATGGTGAAATACTATTAAACATATGGGGACCTATTGTTGTCAACTATTATTTTACATATGAAGGATTCTTTTATTGGAAATTCTTGAACCAAGTTAATGTCTGACTTTGAGGTGGATCAGGTTGTCTTGTTTAAGAATGGATACCAGGGTGGACTGGGGTGTTTTAGTTGGGGCTGGATTGAGGTGTCTTAGTTAAGGTTGACTGGGGGGTTTTATTTTAAGGTGAAAAAGGGCGTCTTCAAGGCCGGATTAGGCCCTTGATACTTAAAAGATTTTGATGCCCCCATATATATATGAAATTTCAAAATATAAACAATAATAAACCATAAAAGAAATATTTATTTTTCAAAATGACACAAAACGGTAAAATGGAAAAATAATGTTTATTTCTGCTTTACTTATATTTGAAAAGTTTCTTCCTATTTTTTTTAATTGCAAAGTCTTTGTTCGGATCCTCACTATGACACCATACACATTTGAAAAATTATATTTCTGATCATATAAACCACATTGAATATTGTTTTAGCAAGTTTAAAGTGATTTCTCTTGTGTTGTAAACCATTTACCATTTCCATGATGTCTCATTTCCCTTCATACCCTGAGCTTATTTTGCACTGGGTGGATTGTTTAAGGGTAGATTGGATGTCTTCTTTTGGGGTGAACTGGGATGTCTTAATTTAGGATGGGCTGTATTTTCTATTTTGGTGTTAATTGGGTGCTTTTTTTTTAAAGGGTTAACTATGTGTCTTGTTTAAGAGTGCACTAAGGCGAGGCTGGGGTGGCTGGAGTGTCTTAACATTCATTGTCAGAACCAACAAATGAAATATAACAAACATAGAAGCAGTGAAAATATACAGTTCAGAGACTCAGGAATAATTGAGTTGTGAACACATATTATTATTGGCATGTTTAGCTCTCTGATCAAACAAATCTACAATTAAAAGGAACTCCGGCCATGATCATCTTGTCTTTTTGTACATCTGGGATTACACTGCCGAACGTGACCTTCATATTTTAAGATAATAGTGATATTAGTGAGATTTGACTGCTATTTCTAGCAGGTGTGGGTAACCATACAACAGCACCCCTGTTGGATCGGATTGAATTATACATCAGTTTCATGTGCTCGTATGCTCTAACAATTCACTTTCATAAGAAGGAAGGTACTCTACACTGGTGTAATGCGGGTATATTCGTATACCTGCATGTGTGTATCATCTATGTTTCCACCTGTGTGTGCGTGTGTTCATCTGCTTATGTGTGCGTGTGCATGTATGAGTTTGTATAAGTGTGTGTCTGCACATATATGCATGCATATGTTTACATGGGTATGCGTGTGTTGCTGTATGGGTATGAGTGTATATGTGTATGGTATGTGGAAATAAGACAGTGAAAGAGAGAGAGAGAAAAAGAGAGGGGGAAGAAGGGTATTTGACAAGATGTACTCAGATGACAGAAGATCAGTTTGATAGTTTGGAATTCAATCTGGGTGGATGACTGAAGAAATGGGTGGATTGAAGGAATGGGAGATGAGAGAAAATGTGTTAGGGTGGCCAGAGGAATGAAAGCTAAAAAAAGGACAGATGATAGACATGTGTGCATATGCATGTGTATGTATGTATGCGTATATGTATGAGGGTCTAACAGCCAATACTATAACTGTCAAGCTGGCAGAATCATTAGCACGCCGGGCGAAATTCTTAGTGGTATTTCGCCTGCCGCTACGTTCTGAGTTCAAATTCCGCCGAGGTCGACTTAGCCTTTCATCCTTTCGGGGTCGATTAAATAAGTACCAGTTACGCACTGGGGTCAATGTAATCGACTTAATCCCTTTGTCTGTCCTTGTTTGTCCCTTCTATGTTTAGCCCCTTGTGGGCAATAAAGAAATAACTATAACTGTTAGACTATCAGTGATGAAGGCATGTGTGAAGGAGCAGCTATATTTTCTTGGAAATCCTGATGGCATAAACTTGGTGCAAATGCTTGTCACAAACCCAATAAAAACATACCTCAGGTTTCTTTCTGGTACTTATTTTACTGGTTTTTTATGCCGAACCGCTAAGTCATGGGCATGTAAACACCCCCAACACTGGTTGTCAAGCAGTGGTGGGGGATAAACACAGACAAAAAGACATATGATGGATTTCTTTCAGTTTCCATCTATATAATCCACTGACAAGGCTTTGGTTGGGTCGTAGTAAATGACACTTGTCCAAGGGGCCACGCAGTGGGACCGAACCTAGAACTATCTGGTTGAGAAGCAAACCTCTTACCACACAGCTACATCTGCTCCTTAACTATGCATTCCCATGTTGGGAATTGAACCCAGGTTACCTGGGTGAAAGCCAAGAATCCTAGCCATTATATATATATTAAGATCTGAAATATAAGATTTTCTCCACCCTGATGATGGAGGCTCATCTCATCCAATATTAATTGCATCCATACAGCTACATATTGTGATGAACTAAATTTACCAACATTATTATAGAATGCTGAGCCCCCAGGAACAGCTGTTGGGCTCATAATACCTTTATTCCACCCCTTTTAATTTTCTCTGTCATTTGAGTAAGTTGGATCAATTATTATAAATATCTTTGTTTTTTATACATAAAAATTCATCATCTGAAGGTTTCCACCTTTTGCTTCCTCTTGCTTTGCATGTATACATATATATTTTGAATTTGATGTATTTAATATATTTTATATATTTGATGTGTCTAATTTGTTTTATATGCATAATTGCCTCTAAACCCGCTCAGCTTGATCCCTCTTATAGCCTTTCCTTAACCCTTTTGATACCAACCCGGCTGAAACCGGCTCTGGCTCTGTAGTACAAATGTCTTGTTTTCATAAGTTTTGAATTAAAATCTTCCACCAAACCTTAGTCACAATTTAGTTCCTAACACTAGCTTAATGATAACTAAGTTATTTCACTAAATTCTTTGTTATATTTAAAATTAATTGAAAGAAACACAGAGCATCTCAATAGAAATATGGTAACAAAAGGGTTAACCTTGTGGAATCAATCCCCTGTAAAGACATCGAAGTCTAAGTTTGTATCTTTTGGGCATTACTAAGTGTCTTCTATACCGAGAATTTCTGAATCTCATCTGTGAACAATATATATATATATAAAATTTTTTCCTAATGAGATAAAAAAAACCCCAAGGCTGTGTAGATTTTAGAACATTTATATCTATAAATGTTCTAAAATCTACACAGCATAGGTTTTTTATATCTCATTACAAAAAAAATGTTTTTTCTATATACACATACTGACATATGACCAACGTTGAACCCCTTATTCGCATAATCACCAAACCTGGAACTTAACTATGGTCTATCTATAGCACTTATTCAGCATTACCTGACATCTTTGGCTCTCAATGACACCATCACCTCTCATAACCTATATATATATATATATATATATATATATATATATATATATATACTAATAAAAAAGGTTCAGCAAAGAATTGCCTCACCACACACCGAAGTTCAGAAATAGCAGCCAAAAATCTTAGCCATTTCTTCTACTTTAAAAAGGGTCTTCCAGAGAAACCAAAATACTTGTGAATAACCTTCAAGTATTTTGGTTTCTCTGGAAGACCCTTTTTAAAGTAGCAGAAATGGCTAAGATTTTTGGCTGCTAT
>NC_043017.1:12026877-12039377 GCF_006345805.1 Octopus sinensis | reverse complement strand
TATACACAAACATACAGAAACATATATATCAGTGTTTCTGTGTGTGTGTGAGAGAGTGTGTGTGTTTGTGCTTGTGTCTGTGTGTATATATACACACCTATTGAATACATAATAATCTATATTACATATCAACACTTGTTATACACTCACAAACACACATATACCATACATTTGAAATACATACACATCATTACAACAATACATACACAACACCACTCACACACACAATACATATATTATCCCTTTGACCGCTGTAATGCCTGAACTGAATAAATACCAGATTTTTGAATATTCCAGTAATTCCAAGAGAATTTTCGTTCATTTCTCAAATAATATCATTGAAATATATTGAGTAGATACTGCTTATAAATGGCCATTGTGTTAAAGTTATGACAACAGCGTTACAAATGACAGGTCTTCTTTCTCTTTTTTCTTTTAATCTTCTTTTTTTACTTTTTCAACATCACCATTTATCCTATATCTTATTCTGCCTAACAATCTAAAGTCTATAACCATCTCTGTCTATTTCTTTTCTATTGCTCTATATCTCTGCCTATCTGTCTCTATTAACCCGGCATGTCTCTCTCTCTCTCTCTCTGTATTATATATATATATATTATATATATATTATATATATATATATATATATATATATATATATATATATATATGTATATATATATGTATATATGTATATATGTATATATATATATATATATGTATATATATAATATAGTATATATATATATATACATACATAGATACATACATACATTCATATATATATATATATATATATATATATGAATGTATGTATGTATTATGTATGTATGTATATACATATCTCTCTTTCGCTATCTTTCTCTCCCTCTGTGTCTAATTCGCTTCCTTTATTTCGCAAAGATATATTTTATTTACCTGTGTATGGGAATTATATTTGTGCAATTCTATTACACCACCACACTCTCCTCTGCTATTAACTTCAGACCATTATATACTCGTGCCATTCAAAGCCATTCACTTTCTAATGAAAAAAAAAAATAGATATACTCGTTTGCTTTGATATTCGTCTTTCTTTCAGCTAATAAATACCATGGCCCAACGTATTTTCACAGATAAAAAAATTTATCCCACCCCGACTCCTCTCCGTTTTGTTTTTTGTTTTTGCATTTTAAATGTTCTTTGATGGAGGCAGTGGTGTTGTCAGTGTGTGTGTGTACATGTATATGTTAGTGTTTGTATATATATATTCATATGTATGTGTATGTAAGTGTTTATTTCTGTGTGCTGTGCTTCTTGGGTTTTTGCCTCATAAAAGTTCTTCGACAGTATATTACAAGTGCTGCTATTGCTGCTGCTGCTGCTGCTGCTGCTGCTGCTGCTGGTGGTGGTGGTGTGTATGTGTGTGGTTTGTGTTTCTATTTTGTCTCATAAATATTCTTAAGGTATAAATTTTGAATGAATGTATTTTTGCACATGTATGTATGTGTGAGTGTGTGTATATATATTTCATGTGTGTGTATATATATATATTGCATGTGTGTGTGTGTGTGTGTGTGTGTGCATCTACCTATCTGTCTATTTATCTATCTGCCTATCTATTTATATATATGTGTGTGTGTGTGTGTGTGTGTGTGTGTTTGTGTATATTTTGATGCACAAATACTCTTTAGATATCCATTTTGAATGTGTTTTGTTTTGATGATGATGATGATGATGATGATGGTAGTGTTGATGGTGGTGATGATGTTGATGGTGGTGGTGGTGTTGATGGTGGTGGTGGTGTTGATGGTGGTGGTGGCGGCGGCGGCAGTCGTAATTGTGGTGGAAGCTAACAATTTTATATTGCCAGCATCTTAACAATGTGATAATTAAGAAAGACTGGTGAACAGTGGCCATGGTCATGTGATGTATGGGCTTGTATTAACCACATTCAGTTCTGGTTCTCATGACAGACCATAAATTTTGGATTTCAAAACCACCACCAACACGACCGCCATTTCCACCACCACCACCACCAACACGACCGCCACTTCCACCACTACTACCACACACTAACACACACACGCACACTCCTGTCCAACTGGCAGCTCTTCTCTGATATTAAGAGATTGTGCAAGATTCTTCATTATGCGGCTGGATTTTCACAAAACTTCAAAACTGGAGTTAGGCGGGAATACTTTGTTGACCAGTCTCTGATTCTATGATGAAACCCTTTGTAATAATAAAACGAACAAAAATTACGAGAGCCTCACAATCCCTTTTGGGTTTTAAAAGAACCCTCTTCCTTAATCAGTCTTGCCATTTGAGTGCCATTGGTTGCTATTAACTGGGTCCCCTCTGTTGCAAGCATTTAAGTTTGGTGTGGAATGTGAGGAGAATCTCATCCTTTAACCCTTTCGTTACCAACCTGGCTGAAGCTGGCTCTGGCTCTGTGTACAAATGTCTTATTTTCATAAGTTTTGAATTAAAATCTTCCACCAAACCTTAGTCACAATTTATGTTCCTAACACTAGCTGAATGATAACTGAGTTATTTTACTAAATTCTTTATTATATTTAAAGTAATTGAAAGAAACACAGAGCATCTCAAAACGAACAGGTTAACCTCCATCAACTTCAGAGATCATGAGACGGGTAGAGAGAAAAGTCATAGGTGCTGCTACTGTTTTCTACTGACTGTACCATGTAAAACAACAGCAATAAAAACAGAGCAAAGCATTGCTAGATGAATGCTTTGACAGAGCACAAAGTATTGAGAGGGTGTGCAGTGATGCTGTGTGAGTGTTATGCATCAAGATGTGCAGGAAATCGGTTACTGCACAGCCAACCCATGTCAATATGGATTAAAACATCTTTTCTTTTCATTTGTGTCAATCATTGGATTGTGGCCACACTCGAGCAACACCGTGAAGGGTTTTAATCAAACAGATCAATACCAGTAATTCTTTTTTATTCTCTCAGTCTCTTTTACTGAACCACTAAGTTACAGGGACATAAACCATCCAACAGTGAGTGTGTGTGTGTGTGTAAGTATCTAAACACACACATATATAAATATCTATATGCATACATTCAGCCATCCATCTTTATAATAATGTCTGAGAAGCAAAATAGATCTTTGCAAGATTTGCACTCAGACTGCAATGAGAAAATACCAAATATTGCAATGGCATTTTTCCCTGTCACTCCACCATTCCTTAGTAATGCAAGGGTGGTGGGTATCTTCAGGGTGTATTAGCTAAATGCTGGATACCCACAAAAGGTGGAAACATTTTCTCTTGATGGTAATTCTGTTCTTCATAACAATTCTTCTTTGCTTAGAATGATTCTGCTCTGGTCAAATTTTATTTTTAAAATCCAATAATATGCACTCAGACGCAACAATTAAGTTCAGCTAAAGTCATGATATGTCTAGAAATAATCTAAAGGTTGTATGTTTAGAACAGACTAAAAGCTTTAGTTATATTACTCTGAGTGTACAGAGTACCACAAACCACTAAAGATGGTAAATTTTTCATTATATAATAATTCTATAGTTGCAGTAATATCATGACATAATCAGGTTATAATTTGATTTCAAATCTAATAATACACACTCACAAACTAAAGATTAAGTCTGCTTCAAGTCGTATTATGGATAGAAATAGCCAAAAGTTTGGATGTTTATTTCGGAGTAATACTCATGTCAGACTAGTAGCTTCAGCATGGTATCACACATTGCAATAACAGTCGGTATCCATCATTGTAGAATAATTCCTTCTATTATAAAGTCAAGTCTGGAATTTTGCGGGAGGCAGTCAATTATATCACTCAAGGACAGCACTTTCCTCTCCGCTCTCAATTTCCTTTTCAAGTGAAACTTGAAGAAGTCAATGAGAGCTCTACCAAAGAGGAATGGGACCTTTCAGCCTTGTTCACCAAACAACCTCTTTCACCACAGCCACTAGGCAAAAGAAAACTGCCTTGCCTGCCAGATTGAAGGAAGATGGCGGTGCAATCATCACTACAAACTCAGCTGACAGATGGCCCCATCCCACATGTGACAGCAGCTGTTCAACATAACCCCACAAGTTAACAATGCCTGGACTCTGAACGAGGGTGTTCAGAATGGTTTTGTCACTCTGCATGCACCTTCGATAAGTCCATCTAACAGCACATCTGTGCCTGCAGATTTTATCTCGAACTGGTGGCACCCCCTGGTAGCACTGCCAGGCCAAGAACATCTGGAAATTATCCACGATAGTCCCCAACGGAGAAAATGTAATGATTCTTTGGGACCTTCCAGTACATACAGACCGGACAATCAAACATAATAAACCAGATATTGTTGTGAAAGACAAAAACAATAAAATCTGTTTAGTGATTGACATGAGCATTTCTTCTGATCATAATATCTCAGCAAAAGAATTTGATAAGCTCAGAAAATATAAAGATCTGCTGATTGAAATCTAAAAAATGCAGCATCCCAAGATGGTTACAATACCAGTAATTGCAGGAGCAATTGGAATGACGAAAAAGAAAACTGAAAATTATTGCAAGCGGGAAATGCAAAAAATTGTCTTAACGGGCATGTCACATGTATTGAGAAGAACATTGTCACTGTGAATTTTCTTTCTTTTTCCCTGCTTATTTTCATTGCTTTTTTCTTTCTTTTTTTCCTCCTCTTTCCTCTGCCTTTCTTCCCCCTTTTTTTCTATCTGATGACTTTGTAAACAAACAATCTGGTGTGTTTAATTTAATGGCCTACCAATGTATACAGTGAGTTTCTTTGCCCTAGGTGTTAGGAAGACACTCCGCAAGAAATGGAGACAAAGTTGAAAGAAGAAGAAGAAGAAGAAGATAATAAATGATAATTATAATTTCCTTTAATACAAACTTAGAAATAAAGCCAGGCTGAAGTTATGCTATGAGATAGTTTTATATATTTGTATTCATAAGGCTGTGAACTGGCAGAATAGTTACAACACTGAGCAAAGCACCTAGTGGTATTTCTTCAAAAAAGGCGGCGAGCTGGCAGAAACGTTAGCACGTCGGGCGAAATGCTTAGCGGTATTTCATCTACCGTTACGTTGTGAGTTCAAATTCCGCCGAGGACGACTTTGTCTTTCATCCTTTCGGGGTCGATAAATAAAGTACCAGTTACGCACTGGGTCGATGTAACTGACTTAATACCTATGTCTATCCTTGTTTGTCCCTTCTATGTTTAGCCCCTTGTGGGTAATTAAAAAAAAAAAGAAATAGGTATTTCTTCAAATTCCACTGGGATTGACTTTGCTTAGTCATCTATTCAGGGTCAATAAAATAAGTACCATTTGAGCTCTAGTTGGTGGAGGGGGGTCAATATAATTAACGTATCCTCAACCACTAAAATTGCTAGCCTTGTGCCAAAATTAGAAAGAAAAATTTTATTCTTACTGTTGTAGATTCTATACAGAAACACAGTCTGAGACAATAACCATCCTACACCATTGTAATAATGGTTTCAAATATAAAGCACAAGCCTAGGAAATTTGAAGGAAGAGAAAATCAGCTTCAGTCCTTGACCACCACTCCTCCTGGGATGTATGAAATTCAAGGTTGTCCCAGACAGGTTTTGAATTCAGAACAAATACTACAACCATTCTGTCCCAATGCTCCACTGATTCTGCCAAATAATAATAATTCTTTCTAAATTTGGCACTAGGCCTGCAATTTTGAGGGAAGCAGGCAAATCAGTTATATTGATCTACATTACTCTTTTACTTCTTTCAGTCATTTGACTGCGGCCATGCTGGAGCACCGCCTTTAATTGAGCAACTCGACCCCGGGACTTATTCTTTTGTAAGCCCAGTACTTATTCTATCGGTCTCTTTTTGCCGAACCGCTAAGTGACGGGGACATAAACACACCAGCATCGGTTGTCAAGCAATGCTAGAGGGACAAACACAGACACACAAACACACACACGCATATATATATATACATATATACGATGAGCTTCTTTCAGTTTCCATCTACCAAATCCACTCACAAGGCTTTGGTCGGCCCGAGGCTATAGTAGAAGACACTTGCCCAAGGTGCCACACAGTGGAACTGAACCCGGAACCATGTGGTTGGTAAACAAGCTACTTACCACACAGCCACTCCTGCGCCATTACTTGACTTTTTTTTCTTTTATTGACTCCAAAAGAATGAAAGGCAGAGTTGATCCCAGCAAGATTTGAACTCACAACAACGGAGTCTGAAGAAATGCTGCTAAGCATATTGTCCAAAAAGGTGGTAGTAGTACCAATAATTGTCGGAGCCCTGGCAACAGTGAGTAAAAATCTTGAGAAGTACATGGAACAAATAGGGGCTGCAATAAGCGTGGAAGTCTTGCAGAAAACAGCACTGCTTGGAACCGCTTGATTACTCTGGAAGGTGCTCGAAAAATAAGGAGTGACCAGCTGACACCATAGTACGTCTCCAGCATTAGAAGCTGTGCAAAGACAATAAAATTATACTAATTGTTCCTAATACAGGTACAAAGCCTGAAATTTGGGACAGAGACTAATCAACTATAATGATACCATTACATGAATGGTACTTCATTTCATGAACCCTGAAAGGGGGGGAAGGTAAAGTTGACTCCAGCAGAATTTGAACCCAAAATGTTATGAGTCGGAAGAAATACTGAAGGCATTTTGTTCACCACAAAAACAATTCCGTCAGCACACACAGCCTTTATATTGATACCATTACATGACTGGTACTTAATTTCATGAACCCTGGAAGGGGGGAAGGTAAAGTTGACTTCAGCAGAATTTGAACCCAAAATGTTATGAGTCGGAAGAAATACTGAAGGCATTTTGTTCACCACAAAAACAATTCCGTCAGCACACACAGCCTTTATATTGATACCATTACATGACTGGTACTTAATTTCATGAACCCTGGAAGGGGGGAAAGGTAAAGTTGACTTCAGCAGAATTTGAACCCAAAATGTTATGAGTCGGAAGAAATACTGAAGGCATTTTGTTTACCACAAAAACAATTCCGTCAGTACACACAGCCTTTATATTAATACTAATAATAATAGTACTAACTACTCATTGTAGTTTAGTTTGCATGTGTATGTGTGTGTGTGTACAAGCATGTCTCTGTGCAGCCGCACACACACACACGCATCTCCGGACTTTCAGGATGAAGTGCTTCCATATATTCCTGTGGCGAACGATATGCCCGACTGCTGCAAGTGCAACAAACAGTTACACTACAGTTGCAGTTGTTAGTATAGTTGCAGCTATCAGCAGCAGAGGAAGCAGGCTGGCCAATGAAAACAGCTTAAATATTGAGAGGAGGAAGAGGGGGAGGAGGAGGAAACGAAATTGCAGGCACAGAGAAAGCAGTAGTAGTAGTAGTAGTAGTAACAAAGTGGTGGTGGTGGTTGTGGGGAAGAGGAAGGGAAAAAAGAGCAGAAGAGGAGTAAGAGGAAAAAGAGAAGGGGAAAGAGGGAAAAGAGGAAGGGAGTAAGTTATCCTCTGACTGGAGAGCTGTCCCAGATGCTCGAAACAGAATAGACAGACTCCAAAGAATGCCACCCATGGGCCAGGTGATGTTGTTAAATCAGGTGAAACAGATGAAAACGCAGGGAGAAGGTCTCTAATCAAAGCCATTTCAGTGATGTGGTCTCTATAATGGCAACTGCCCTTACATTCTGAACTCAAATTCCGCTGAGGCCAACTTTGCCTTTCATCCTTTTGGGGCCGATAAATTAAGTACTGGCGAAACACTGGGAGGGACGGGGGTATCGATGAAATCGACTAGCACCCTCCCCACAAAATTTCAAGCATTCTGCTATCAGTAGAAAGGATTATAATAATAAGGATAATAATAATAATCTTTTCTACTCTGGTCCTTGTGCCTAGAGTAGAAAAGATTACTACTATTATTATTATTATTATTATTGAGTGAGAGATCAGTGCATGCCATCAAAGTGACACTAGGGTAAAATATACGAAGCCCAATATACCCATCATGACTACCCGTCTGATAAGGGTACACTAGGCACATGCATCACAACCATGTGTGCACGACATGGTGATCTCATATCAAAATAAACAGCACATGACGTTGCAGGTGGGGCCCAGTTAGAATTTTCTTCAGGTCGAGTAACCCATCCCAATTATTATTATGATTATTATTATAGATGTGTGCATAGCATACAATATCGTGAGGTTGTTGATTGAAGATATTGTATCTACCGGGGTTTGTACTGTTTTGTCAAGTCACAACAAGGACCTCAGACAGACAGTGCTTTACGCAAAATGCGTGCAGTTCCAAGTAATGCCGACTTTTGCAATACACCTAGATTGTAGGGTATTTCTAAAGTTTTCAGATGTTTTTTCAGATTGGGTGGTATTGAACCCAATGCTCCAATGACAATAAAGATAACCTGTATGCTTGACTCTCATACCTGCCACATCTTAGCAACCTCAATTCTCAGGTCTCTATATTTATCAACCTTTTCTCTTTCTTTCATGATGATATGTTGATCTCCTGGCACTGCTACATCGATTATTTGCCACTCTTGTTTGTCCCTCCTAAGGGTTACTATATCCAGCCTTCAGTGCTCTAACACTTTGTCTATCATTATTAAGGCGAGAAGATAAATCTCTCATCAAATCCCACTTTTTCCACTCTCTTGGAAAACAACATATTAGATAATTTGCTCAGGGCTCCCTGGAAACAAGAAAAAAAGGGAGGGTCATGACTGGTGCGTCTTTGATCATATGTTCTGTTCCCTCAAGAAGCTGACCTGGGCACAAAGAATGATAACAAGAACAACTCCCAATGCTATTTTAAATATCATTTATCAATCTCTCCTTTCTGGCCTCACCCTGGAACGTTCCCATTCCCATTTTTACCTCTACCCAGTCCCACCCATGCACACTCACATATGCATCCTGCCATTGTGGCCACACACTATCAACCATGACCACCCCTATCAAATGTACCCTCATTTCAAGGCATCATCACATGATCACTGCTTTCTGTAGACTGCACATGGGACTGAAAACTGAGGGAGAGAGGGGGAGGTGAGGAGAGGTGGAACCCTTTATAAGCACTGATCCCATCCTTATCATAACATCCTTTGTTCTCCCACCTACCCTAATCCTACCTGCTTTCTCCAGCTCCCCCCCCCCCCCGGCATCTCCGGAACTCACGCAACTGTTCTACAACTTCAGTATCCTTCTATTCCCTCTTTACTACACACCATAACAAATCACAACAGCCACAACTAATAACCATATGACAAAAGCCTACGCGCTACTACCACAACTCTACCGGAACCCCAATCGTCTCTCTACAACACCACAACCACACAACCTAAACAACTATTACCACAACAGCAAGCAGCTAATGACCACCTCTACAACAACCACAACAATCGCAACCAGTAACAGAAGTGTATCATCTCCTTCCTCCATCTACTTCATCCCTCTTACAACTAACACATACATCATCAATCAAATATTCACACACACATACACACACACACACACACACACACACACACATCCCACATGTATAGACGTATGTGCATGCACATGAATATGCATATATATATATAGATTCTTTTATTCTTTTACTTGTTTCAGTCATTTGACTGCGGCCATGCTGGAGTACCACCTTTAAGCGAACAAATCAACCCCAGGATAATATATATATATACACACATATATATATACACATATATATATACACATATATATATACACATATATATATACACACATGTATATATACACACACGACCACACATACATATACGCACAGAAAAATATATATACACATACACACACATACTCACATACACGCGTGTGTGTATATATACATGTGTGTATACGTGTATGCATGTGAGTGTGTGTATGTATACATATATGTGTATGTGTAGATATGTATATGTATGTGTATGTGTAAGTGTATATATATGTATATATATGTGTGTGTATGTATGTGTGTATGTATATGTATATATGTTTGTATGTGTGTGTATGTATGTATACATGTGTGCATAGGTATAAGTGAGAATCTCCTTATTTACCTAAAACTCTATTCCCCTTTTTTTTATATATAGATTTTTTTATTTTTTTATTTTTTTATTTATTCTTCTATCTAATTTAACACTGACTCCTTGACCACTCCCCCAAGTATGATATTTTGCGCTATGCCTACCCCCAAAAAGTCCCCCACCAACACCCCTTTAAACCTGCCTAAATGTATAAATGCCAATACAATTCTTGTTAACTAGCTTCCTGAAGATTTCTCTTGAATGAAACAGTTCTAGTCCTGTAGAAGCTCCTTCTATATAATAAATTAATTTTACTCTGCTATGTATTGAGTACCTTATTTACTGTGGTTAACCCCGAATCAACCCGGGACCTACATATATATATATATATATATACATATGCATACATATATACATATACATATATATATATATACATATATACATATATATATAAACATATATATATACATATATATATACATATACATATATATATATATATACATATATATATACATATATACATATATATACATATATACATATATATACATACATATATATACATATATACACATATATATATATATATATATATATATATATATATATAAAGTTATAATTAAAGTTTAGATTTGGAATTTAAAATTTATCATCCCAACTCTATATTGAGTAGGTCCCTAGTAGTGTGCCAGCTGAGCACATTCACTTCTAATGGCTGCCTGGTGTCATCCACATTAAATATACATTTCTCACTGGAACTACATTAGGAATTCCTCGGTGCACACCAAGTAGAAATAATTGATATGAAAAATAAAGTCTGCTGGAAACAACGATATGATAAAGTTTCTAGTATACTCTACCTTCCGTTTGGATTAGTTCTACTGTATATGTTTATATATGTGTGTATATATATATACACGAGTGGACGAATGAAAGAAAGTGACACTCAACACACTTGTTAGGAGTTTCAAGAACTATTAGATAATAGTTTGTGCATATATATATGTGTGTGAGCAAGGTACAAGTACAGACAGACAGATATATAAAATACATACATGTGTGAGTGTATATGCATAAATAGACGTTTTATATATATATATAGACACAGAATATATTGTACATACACATGTGAGTGTATGTATATATATATATATATATATATATTATATATATATATATATATATTATATATATATATATATATATATATATAAAAATTTAATTAGGGTAGAAATTGATATTAGTCATTAAAACCAGTGGCCCAACATATTAAAAAGAATCCGAAGATTAAAATATTTTGTATGTAAATATATATATGTATATATATATATATGTATATATATATATATGGGAGTATATAGTTGTATGTAAGTTTATTGCTTTTTCACACACACACACACAGAGGTTTATTGATAATTACATATTTTAAATGAAATTTCTATAATGCACTGAAGAGACATACACAGGGTAAGAGAATCGGTGTAAAGTATGCAGAGACACATTTCGATAATGTATCATAGAAGTCATTTAAATTTATGACTTCTTAATTTCAACACAAAAGCCTGTCCTTTAGTATTCTATTCTAAATTAGTCTTCAACAAATAGAAATCTAGATTGGAGACAGATATAACCATACACATGGACACATAAGTACATGAATGTGTATGTAAATATATATGTGTGTGTGTGTATATTATATATATATATATATATATATATATATATATATATATATATATAATATATATATAAGTTTACGAAAATAAACAAGACGAAGGCAGGTGGAGTACAAACAAACAAATGTATTAGTATAGCGCTCAGGAATAGAAATAGAAAAAGTCTTTTACGTTTTGAGCCTACGCTCTTTGACAGAAAGATACACAGAAAAAAATGCGTGTAGTGTAGGAGCTAACGATTTATCATGGCATATATATATATATATATATATATAATATATATATATATATATATATATATATATATATATAAGGATAAGATCGTTAATTTAAAAATAAAATAATGATTTTATCAAGTGGTCAATATGGAAAAAATAACCTTCAAAGGTAATAATTATTAAAATTAAATTTGATCATGGCTGCTATTTTCAGCATGGTTGTATCTCGTAGATACCCTAATTTATAATTTTATATATATATATATATATATGATGGTGTTGGTAGTGGTGGTGGTTGTAATGATGAAATGATGACGAAGGGAGAAGAATAATGTTTGTATCATCCAACATGGTATGTGATAGTAGCACCTTGTCAGTGATGATGATGATGATGATGATGATGATGCTGATGGTGGTCACCATAGCATAAAAGGTGGTATTTGATAGCAGTAGTTGTGGTGGTGGTGGGGACTGACTGACTTAAGCTTTAGTTAAGTGGAATTACCATTTCTAAATCTAATCCAAACTGAAACAAACCCAACCAACATCCCCCCTTAGATCCAGT
>NC_043017.1:12009377-12021877 GCF_006345805.1 Octopus sinensis | reverse complement strand
TAAATAAAGTACCAGTTTCGCACTGGGGTCGATATAATCGACTCAATCCCTTCGTCTGTCCTTGTTTGTCCCCTCTATGTTTAGCCCCTTCTGGGCAGTAAAGAAATATATATTGTTTAGTATATTATAAGACTACATTTGTCTAAATATATCATTCTCATCATTATTGCTTTAATGCTCACTTTTCCATGCTTGCATGGGTCAGACTGAATTTATTGATGCTCTTCCTGTCACCAGCCCTCGCTTGTTTCCAAATAAGGTAATATTCCTCCTTGGCCAGACATGTTTTCAGGGAAGACGTGAAATGATGGCCACTGCTTGTATAACAATGACACTCGCTTACAACTGTCACATGATGTCAAAACAAGGAAACAGCAACACAAACATGAACACCTTCCCACACATTTACGTACACACGCAAATATAGGCTGTGTGGTAAGTAGCTTGTTTACCAACCACATTGGTCCGGGTTCAGTCCCACTGTGTGGCAAGTGTCTTCTACTATAGCCTCGGGCTGACCAAAGCCTTGTGAGTGAATTTGGTAGACGGAAACTGAAAAGAACCCCGTCGTATATATGTATGTATATATATATATATATATAAGCGTGTGTGTGTCTGCGTTTGTGCCCCTAGCATTGCTTGACAACCGATGCTGGTGTGTTTATGTCCCAGTTACTTAGCGGTTCGGCAAAAGAGACCGATAGAATAAATACTGGGCTTACAAAAGAATAAGTCCCAGGGTCGAGTTGCTCGATTAAAGGCGGTGCTCCAGCATGGCCACAGTCAAACGACTGAAACAAGTAAAAGAAATAAAAATAAATGAATAAAAGACACGCATGCAGAAACACACCTAAGACAAAATAGAGTGAAAAAACTACAGAAGGCTTGTGTTATATGGTTAAAGAGTATATTTAAATCATTATGTTATGAAAATGTTACCACAATTTGTAATATTTCCATTTTATCAATGTGTCATTGGAACACCGACACAAGTTAGATTAAATAAGGAATCCTACTTTATTGAAAAATATAAGCCAAAACTTAACCGTTTCTAACAATTTTAAATAAAGAAACTTACTTCATTGAAAAAAATATAAAGCAAAACTTAATCATTTCTAACATTCTATTTTTACTACACTAAATAATGTTAAATTAATAAAACCTAGTCATTGCCAACATTTTTGATTTTCTCCCTTATACTTAAAAAATCCCTGATTGCCTTCACTTGTCTGGAACTCTCCTACTTCACTTCATAGCGAAGAGATGACACAATATTGGTAAAGAAATTTGTGAAATTTGAAAAGAAAATACGAAACCGGTTATTTCTCCAAAGACAATGTTACTTTACACATAATTTTATAACATTTTCCTAACATAACGATTTAAATATACTCTTTAACCATATAACACAATCCTTCTGTTGTTTTTTCACTCTATTTTGTCTTTTATATATCCAACCGTGTGCTTTCACATACCAACTCTCTCACCTGTATATATATATATATATTTATATATCTCTTTTAGTTTCTCTCTATGAAATCCACCCAGAAGGCTTTGATGGGCTGAGATTTTGGTAGATGTCACATAGTAGGACTGAACCCAAAGCCAAGTACTTTCCTAATCAATTTATCAATTAACATAGGGATTATCTAACATACTAAATTAATTTACTATCTAACTTATTGACTATTTAATGAATTAGCTATCATTAACTATTTCATAAACCTTTTCATTTGTTAACTAAGTTATCAACTCAACAAATTATTTATCATACTGACTAACAAATTAATTAACTTAATTATCACTAATTTTATTAAATTATTTATTAAATAACCAAGATAGTAACTTAGTAACAAACAATTTATTTAACAATATAAATAAACTACTTTTCAAATAATTATGTTATAAACTACATTGCTTATTTAACTATTTCACTAAATAATAAAAAGAATAGCTAATTAATTCAGTTAGTTACTTGCCAACAAACTGAATAATTTATGAACTGATCTGTTAACAAGATAATTCATTATTAAACGAACTAAGTGAATTAATCTAGAAGCTAATTCTTTGCTTCCCAATTACAAGCCCTGTGAGTGGATTTGGTGGACAGAAACTGAAAGAAGCCTGTTGTATGTGTGTATGTGTGTGTGTATATATATATATATATAGGGAGAGTTTACGAAAAAAACAAAAGCCGAAGACAGGTGGTGTACAAAACAAACAGATGTATTAGTATAACGCTCAGGAATTGAAAAAGTCATTTACGTTTCGACCCTACACTCTTCTACAGAAAGGGACACAGTAAAAATAAGGAGAGAAAAATAAATGTGTGTAGTGGCTAACGACCTATCATGGCTACTATATATATATATATATATATATATATATATATATATATATAATATATATATATATAGTGGTGTGTGTGTGAACATTTGTGTTTGTATCTCCTTGTCATGATATTGTGTGATAATTGCAAATGAGTGTCACTGTTGTATAAGCTGTGTCATTCATTTCCAATATTCTGTGAAAGCATGTTTGGTGATAGGGAAATTTTACTTTGCTTGAAAATAGGGAAAGATAGGTAACAGGAAGGACATCTTGCTGTAGAAAATCTGCCTTAATAAATTCCAGCCAAATCATGGAAGCATTGAAAACTGGATGTTAAAATGATGATCATGATCATGATCATGATAACTTACTGTAAAACAATTTAATTAACTTAATAACCCATTAAGTAAGTTACTTATTAACAAACAAACTTAAAAATTAACAAACTATTATATTTAATAATGCATTCATCAAATAATTTATCAAGTGTCTTACTAACTAACTAACAAAGTAATTAACAAAATAATTAATTAACTTACCAACTCATTAACTGGCTATTTAAGAAACACGGTGTAATTATCACACTATCACACAAACTATTCTCCTATTCCAGACACGTTTCTTACATGCATTTTGCTGAATAAAGCCAGATTATAAAACAATAACGTGGTTAGGTCGGTGTCCCACTGCATTGTATAAGAAAACTGGTTGAGGAACAGTTGCGGGGTGAAGTGGTGAGAATGTGACAAGGGATTGGGTAACAAGGCTGGGGGAGGTGGGGTTCACACATCATTGTATAACATGGCTGGAACAGCAGTGGGGTTAGACGTAACAGGGTCACACACTGTATTGTATAACAAGATTGATTGAAGAACAACAGTAAGGAAATGTCTGTGACGGGAATCCTACCGTATTGCATAAATGGATTGGTGGAAGAGTTTTTAGTGAGGTTAGGTTGGCTCACAAAGCGTAGTGAGATTGTATAGAACCGGATTTGTAGAGGAGGAACATCACTCGGTTGCAGATGGCAGAATAAATAAAAAAGAAGAGGTGGAGAAGGCTGGGAGAGTAAAAGGGAGGAAAGCAGCAGAATCTCTATCATCATCATCATCAGCATTATTGAAATAACCCTCAACACCACCACCATTACCATCATCATCATCAAACAGTGGTTTCTAACCATCGTATTCAGTCACAAATTTGCAAGATGCTGTAAATTTTTTCAAGTCCACAAATGAAAAAGCAAAGATGACTTCAGCAGAATTTGAACTCAGAATGTAAAGAGCCAAAAGTAAATACCAAAATGTATTTTATTTGATGTTTTTAGGAATTCTGCTAATACACCACCAACAACAACAGTAATAATCTTTTGGTCTGAAAGTTTCAGAGAGGGACGAGTCACTTGCAGCAACCCCAGTGTTCAACTGTTACTTGATTTAATGAACCTGAAAAGGGTGAAAGACAAAATTGACCGGGGCAGAAATTGAACTCAGAACGTGAAACAGGATGAAATACTGCAAAGCATCTTGTCCAGTGTGCCAGCTTGTCAATTAGGTTTCTTTACTTTGGCTCAAGTTACCTCAATGCCAGTCATTTCATTGATTACTTGTTTTATCGACTCTGAAAGAATAAAAAACAAAGTCGACCGTGGCAGAATTTGAACTCCTGAAGTGGAAGGAATGATGCTAAGCTTTTTATCCAACATGCTAACAGTGCTGCCACCTTAAATTATAATCCTTTCTGCCTATGGGCACAAAGGAGGGTGCTAGTCAATTACATTCACCCCAGTACTCAACTGGTACTTATTTCATCAACCCCCAAAAGAATGAAAGGCAAAGTCAATCTTGGTGGAATTTGAACTCATAAAGTAATCATGGGCAAAATGTTGCTAAGTAATGTGTCTGGGGCAGTCACAATTCTGTCATCTTGCCACCTTTATAATAACAGTAACAATAATCACAACAACAATAACAAGAACAGTGATTATTTCTAATCCAGGGCACAAGGTCTCAAATTTAAAGGATGGAGCAGAGTTAATTATATGTAGACCCTAACACATCCTTAGCACTTATTTGATCAACTCCTGAAGGATCAAAGGTAAAAGTGGCTCTTGGTCTAAATTACAATTCAGAGCATAAAGGAACATCACTTCAGAACACCAGGCGTTTTGTTGGATGCTCAACCAATTATGCCATAACAACAATACCAGCAATAAAAAAAAAATATATAATGACATCTAGCAAGGGAAGAATCAATTGAATCAGGCCCCTATTATATGGCCATTTCCTTTTTTTATCAAACCCTAAACAGATGAAAGGTAAAAATTTGACCCCAACAGAATGTGAACTCAGAATCTACAGGGACCAAACAAAATTGCCACCACATTTCATCCCCAGGCATACGCAGACAGAAGTTATTGTGTGCGGTGTTTCATTCCACTGGGAGGAGAATGCAGGGCTATTTTTCTGGTTCACGACCACCAACTCTACTACGACATGTACAACAATAACAGCATACCACCTTTAAGCCTGACGAACCTATCACATCTTGTTGTTATTGTTGGGTGTAATTATGTTTTATCTTGCTTTTTGTAAATTTTTGGGAGGGTTTTATATATATATCACACACACACAACACACACACACACACACACACACACACACAACACACACACACACACACACACACACACACACACACACATGCACAAACATATGGTTCAGAATATTAAATAACAAAAAAAAGCTAAATAAATACAATGAATATATATATATATATATATATATATACAGAGAGAGAGAGAGAGAGGTAGATATATAGAAACAACCACCCATATAAACCTCTTTCACTGTCACCCTTTCTGTCTCTGACCCTTCCCATCCCCTACTGCAGTAGCCATATTGGAAATATTTAATGGGACAGCTTCAAAGACATCAGCAGAAAATTATCATCTGCAGCTAGTAAAAACATTCTCCCCCTCTAGAGGAGTGTGACCCTCAACCACCACCACCACCACCACCACCACCACCACTTGGCCAGGCTCATCATTGTGCAATTGGTGATGGTGTTGCCGATGAAGCTGATGATGATGATGGTGTTGGAGGTGGTGGTGTTGGCTGTGGTAGGGTCGTTATTTTAGGTCCTCACAGATGGGCAGCAGGAAAGAGGGTGGGACACAACAGGAGGATATATATATATATACACATAAATATATGCATGTGAATATATATATATATGTATGTGAATATATATATATATATATATATGTGTGTGTATGTGAATATTATATATATATCATCATCATCATCATTGTTTAGCGTCCGTTTTCCATATATATATATATATATATATATATTGCCATATATAAATATATATGTATGTGAAAATATATATATATATATAAATATATATGTATGTGAATATATATATGTGTGTGTGTGTGTGCATATGTGAATATATATATGTGTGTGTGTGTGTGAATATATATATATATATATATATATATACTTATTTTGTCATATTTTTTAGTTCTCTTTCCCTACTCCCACTCCACCCCATTACCTCCATTGTCACTCCTACCCCCACTCCTCATCAGATCCAATTTAACAATAAATTACTTGGTTGATTTGAAAATTCTGGCTTGTTTCCTGTTTTTTTTTTATTTATTCATTTATTTATTTATTTATTTATTTATTTTTGTTGTGTTTTTTTCAATAAGCTTATTATTGTTGTTGTTGTTATTGCTTCTTGTTTTTAACTGAACTGATGCTCTTGTTGTTATTGTTTCGATTGTTGTTACTGTTGTTATTAGCAACATCATCATCATCATCACCATCATCATCAGTGTCATTGCTGTTGTTATTGTTACTGTCAACAATATGACATGATGATGATGATGATGCAGATGATGATGATGATGATGATGATGATAATGGTTCCCAATTTTGAAGTGCGAGGGTTAGTTGGCGAAATCACCTCCAGTAGTTGATTGGTATTTTAATTTGCTGGATTTGAACTCAGAACATAAAGACCTGAACGATTTACTACATGACAGTTCATCCAACATTAACCCTTTCGTTACCAACCCGGC
The DNA here is from genome assembly GCF_006345805.1 of Octopus sinensis. Lineage (NCBI taxonomy): Eukaryota > Metazoa > Mollusca > Cephalopoda > Octopoda > Octopodidae > Octopus > Octopus sinensis. The sequence goes on along the minus strand of NC_043017.1, from coordinate 12,015,456 downwards.
TGAAACCAGCTCTGGCTCTGTAGTACAAATATCTTGTTTTCATAAGTTTTGAATTAAAATCTTCCACCAAACCTTAGTCACAATTTATGTTCCTGACACTAGCTGAATGATAACTAAGTTATTTTATTAAATTCTTTGTTATATTTAAAGTAATTGAAAGAAACACAGAGCATCTCAAAATAAATACAGTAACGAAAGGGTTAGCAATTCTGTGAATCTTCAGGTCTAACATAATTCTTTCTTTTTATAAGACACAAAGTCTGAAATTTTGTGGGAGGAGCCTAGTCAAATACGTTGACCCCAGTGCACAACTGGTACTCATTTCATTGACCCCAAAAGAATGAAAGGCAAAGTCAACCTCGGCAGAATTTGAACTCAGAACATAAAGATCGATGAAATACTCCTAAGCATTTTTAATGGAGTTGTGTCTGTTTGACTGCCAGTTGAGGTCTACAAAACATAGTAGGGGTCACTTCCCCCAGTCGCATTGGTTTTCTTGAGACTCCTCTGCCCTAGCCATTGGCTGCAACCCCTCAGCTTACCTTCTAGCTCAGTGACAACACCCTTCCTCCTGTTCTTTGGGCCATCAACTGAAGCATTGAACTGGGATATGGCACACGGTGCCAGCAGGTGGATCAATGCCTTACAGTATAATTCACTGAGGGGGTAGTCCAGCTGATCGATTATCTGAAAAGCTCATCAATTCAGCTGCTATTTCTAGCAGGTCACTTGACTGCATTGATCTATCACTCGACTGCATTGCTGATGACAGTGATGTTGTGGTTGTTGTCTTTAAATGATTGCTTATCAATATTGATCATTAATAAAATAACAATTAAATTCAATTTTATATGTTGTGTTGTCATAATGTTATAAGAATTAATGGTAAACATTTGGTTTTGACAGAATGGTTAGCTTATATGTGTGACATGGCATTCAACATTATATTGTGGTTGTATATGTGTGTGTGGAGGCGCAATGGCCCAGTGGTTAGGGCAGTGGACTCGCAGTCATAGGATCGCGGTTTTGATTCCCAGACGGGCGTTGTGAGTGTTTATTGAGCAAAAACACCTAAAGCTCCATGAGGCTCTGGCAGGGGATGGTGGTGATCCCTGCTGTACTCTTTCACCACAGCTTTCTCTCACTCTTACTTCCTGTTTCTGTTGTACCTGTATTTCAAAGGGCCGGCCTTGTCACTCTCTGTGTCACGCTGAATATCCCCGAGAACTACGTTAAGGGTACACGTGTCTGTGGAGTGCTCAGCCACTTACACGTTAATTTCACAAGCAGGCTGTTCCGTTGATTCGGATCAACCGGAACCCTCGTCGTCGTAATCGACGGAGTGCTTCCTTTCTAAAAACAATATGTGTGTATTTCTGTGTATATGTATGTGTGTATATCTGCATGTATATCTGTGTATGTGAGTATATTGTGGTTGTATATGTGTGTACATCTGCATGTATAGCTTATGTGCATGGCCTGGTGATTAGGGTGTTGCACTCATGATTGCAAGATTGCAGTTTTGAGTCACAGACCAAGTGGCCTTCATGAGCAAAAACACTGCATTTCTCAAAAATGTCCTTCTCATTTTAATGTGATAGAAGGAATTTAGCTGCTACTACAAACAAGTCAAACAGCTGTATAGAGAGATAACCTTGTTGGTTAGTTGGAACAAATTTGGATGGATATATTAGCAAAGGAGTGGCTGTGTGGTAAGTAGCTTGCTTACAAACTACATAATTCCAGGTTCAGTCCCACTGCGTGGCACCTTGGGCAAGTGTCTTCTACTATAGCCTCGGGCCGACCAAAGCCTTGTGATTGGATTTGGTGGACAGAAACTGAAAAGAAGCCTGTCGTATATATATATATATATATGTGTGTGTGTGTGTGGTGTGTGTGTGTGTGTGTGTGTGTGTGTGTGTGTGTGTGTATGCGTGTGTCTGTGTTTGTCTGCCCCCCACAACATCGCTTGACAACTGATGGTGGTGTGTTTACATCCCCGTAACTTAGCGGTTCGGCAAAAGAGGCCGATAGAATAAGTACTAGGCTTACAAAGAATAAGTCCTGAACCCGATTTGCTCAACTAAAGGCGGTGCTCCAGCATGGTCACAGTCACCTGACTGAAACAAGTAAAAGAGAGAGTAAAGAGCAAAGGTTCTGTATTGTTGCTATATATGTGTGTATAATTATATACACACACACACAGAGGGGTTGTTTTTTGATAAGTAAAGTAAGATATCAATGATTAGATCAGGTCCGGTAGATATATGTACAAGCATACATTAGTCTATGTATATAAAAGGATGTGTACTGGTCTAGTATCAATGGCTAATTTGTGTATTGTAGCTATGTGTATGAAAGAGGGGAGTGTTTGTTTACGTGCTAGCAAGAGGTAGTTTCTAACTGTTGTAGTTGTGTATATATATAAGTGTATGTCTGTACATATATTAGTTTTTTTATAAATATATCGCCATGTTGATTCGCTAGCTTCTGCACGCATTTTTTTCTCTCCTTGTTTCTTTCTGTGTTTCTTTTCTGTGTATCTTTCTGTTGATGAGCGTAGGCTCAAAATGTAAAAGACTTGTTTTATTTATATTCCTGAGTGCCATACTAATACAATTGTTTGTTTATATTCCACCTGCCTTCGTCTTTTGTTTATTTTCATAAAGCTTCCCGTTATATATATATATATAAAAGAGTGTATCTATACACACATACACACACACACATATATATATATATAAGAGTGTAAAGTGGTTGGCATTAAGAAGGGCATCCAGCTGAAGAAAGGCATTAAGATGGGCATCCAGCTGTAGAAGGGCATTAGGAAGGGCATCCAGCTGTAGAAAGCATGACAAAGCAGAACACTGGAGTTCAATGGATTCCTTCGTCCCATTGGATCCTGTCAAACCACTGACCCCTTTTGCCAGTTTCGGACATGGACATTGAATGGTGAGAATGAGAAAGACATCAATGAAATTGTCTGACTTTTGTCTCCAGAAAAGTGAAAACATGGCATAAAATAAAGGCTCAAGATTAAATACCCAATTTGGACCTCATGTACTTATACAAAAGGGGGAAAAAAATTGGAACCTGGTGATGATTGGATGATAAGCAATACAAAACATAGGGTTTAAAAACAAAGAAATGCAATTTCCTATGAAAATATATATAAATAGACATTATCGAATTGGTTTAGTCCAGAAAGGAAAACTAAAGATGCTTTCCGTCAGTTTAACCCTTTCGTTACCAATCCGGCCAAAACCGGCTCTGGCTCTGTAGTACAAATGTCTTGTTTTCATAAGTTTTGCATTAAAATATACCACCAAACCTTAGTCGCAATTTATATTCCTAATACTAGCTTAATGATAACTAAGTTATTTTACTAAATTCTTTGTTATATTTAAAATAATTGAAAGAAACACAGAGCATATCAAAATAAATACAGTAACGAAAGGGTTAACAGTTGTTTTAAGAAATGTATCCTGAGTGAAAAACATTTCCCATGCTTAAATTCATGCTTAAATACCTGCCAGGTGGGTTTTCAAGAAGATCTTCGGTCTAAATAGAAGCAATTGAAAAGCTGAGAGCAACCGGATAAACAGTACTTGAGTAACACTGAAGAAAGACTCTTCAGGAGGAGAAAATCAATAGCAACAGGTAAACAATTCAAGTGGGAGTAGTAATTAGCAATAACGACGAAACCCTTCGTTTCGATGCTATTGAACAAGTTGCTTCATCCATGCGTATTACTCATGTACAGTCATGTACAGTCATACGTAGACGCATAAAGGCCTCAAACAAATGTCTCTCTCTCTGTCGTTCTCTCCCTGTGTGTTTGTCTGTCTGTGTGTATGCATTGCTTAAAAGATTGTTATTATTTCAAAGCACTAGTGAGAGTAGAACCAAACATTGTGAAGATGAAGATGATTGGAACTTTAAGTTTTGCCTATCAACCATTTAGACGCACATATACATGTATACATACATATATATACATACATTGTGTGTGTGTGTGTATACGTATATATATATATATATATATATATATATATATGTTCATATATCATCAATTAACGTCTGTTTTCCATGGTAGCAGCAGCTGCACCAAGTTCCAACTTGGTTTAGCAGAGTTTTTACAACTGGATGCCCTTCCTAACACCAACCACTCTGAGAGTATAGTGGGTGCTTGCCTATACATATCATATGCATATATGTAAGTATATATATATATATATAATATATATATAATATATATATATATATATAATATAATATATATATATATATATATATATATTATATATATATATATATATATATATATATAAACTCTTTTACTTGTTTCAGTCATTTGACTGCTGCCATGCTGGAGCACCGCCTTTAGTCAAGCAATTCGACCCCAGGACTTATTCTTTGTAAGCCTAGTACTTATTCTATCGATCTCTTTTGCCGAACCGCTAAGTTACGGGGACGTAAGCACACTAGCATCGGTTGTCAAGCGATGTTGGGGGGACAAACACAGACACACATACATATATATATATTTACATATATGTGTCATCATCATGGACTCTCCCGTCATGGTAAAGGTGCACCGTGTGCCACATGTCAGGTGAAGAAATGATCACCGAACAATTTGAAATGAAGTGCTTCGTTCAAGAATGCAATACCTGGTCTGGGAATCAAACCTACAATTTCGCACTCTACCCACTAAGCATTGTGCCTTCACACATACCTATATGCATATATGTATACATACATATGTATATATATATATATATATGTGTGTGTGTGTATATGTATGTATGTATGTATATATATATACACACATAAACACTACATATCAATAAAAATGCACATAACTGCTTGCACAAATAGTTATACAGACTGTTTCATAATTACATTAAACGATTCTATGTCATTATGGCAGATGTGTTAACCTTTACCTATTTACTATGGAATGCTTTTGACTCATAAGTGTGACTCTTAGTATAAGTATAAGGCTACATGTAGCTGTAAGGCTATATAAAGTATGATCATTAATATACGTATAAAACAATGACTTTTGTGGGTAAAGGTATTTCTCTTGAAACCCAACTCTTATTACTTAACTGGTAATTAATGAAAGCCATAAATTGACCTCCATAGGATTTGGATTCAGAATGTAAATAGACAATTTATATTTAAAAGATATTTTTTGCCTCTCCACCATTCTCACCATTCTCTATCAATAATAATAATAATGATGCTGCTGATGATGATGATAATTTCAAATTTTGGCCCAAGGCCAGCAATTTCAGAGGAGGGAAAAATCAATAACATCAACCCCAGTGTTCAACTGGTACTTATTTTATCAACCCCAAGAGAATGAAAAACAATGTTGACCTCGGCAGAATTCAAGGTCAAAATATAAAGATGGGCAAAATAATGATAATGAGAACAGCAACACTGACCACAACAATAATGGCAGCGGCAATAAAGATGACAATTTCTTTTGATGATGATGATGATGATGATGATGATGATAACAACAACTTATATTGTTATAGAAATAATCTTTTCTATTATAGACACAAGGCCTGAAATTTTGTGAGGAGCAGATAAGTTGATTACATTGACTCCAGTACGCAGCTGGTACTTACTTTATTGACCCCAAAAGGGTGAAAAGCAAAGTCGACTTTTTCAGAATAATTTCTAATTTTAGCAAAAACTCAGAATTTGGAAGACATGGAAGAAAGAGCCCTGGTCATTACCTCCACTTAATAGAAACACAAATCTACTTGCCAACAACATTCCTGTCATCATCATCATCATCATCATGTTTGTCTCACCCATGGATCTGGACATTGTCTTCCTTGTCCTGGAGCCTCTGACCAACCACAGTCAATTGTTTGACTTGTCTATTGATTTATTGTTGAACAAGAACAAAGCTGGGTATCTTTGCAGAGACACCATCAGAGTCATGGAAATACAATAGACAACAGCATCACAATTGCAACCTTTGTCACTACAATAACAAACACCACCACTACCTCTACCACCACCACCACCACCACCACCACCACCACCACATCAT
>NC_043017.1:11994377-12004377 GCF_006345805.1 Octopus sinensis | reverse complement strand
GTGGTAGTAGTAGTAGTAGTGGTGGTGGTGGTGGTGGTGGTGGTGGTGGTGGTAGTAGTAGTAGTAGCAGAGCAGTAGTGGTGGTGGTGGTAGTAGTAGTAGAAGTAGTAGTAGTAGTAGCAGAGTAGTAGTAGTGGTGGTAGTAATAGTAGTAGTAGTAGTAGTAGTAGTAACAGAGCAGTAGTGGTGGTGGTGGTAGTAGTAGTTGTTGTAGTGGTGGTGGTGGTGGTGGTGGTAGTAGTAGCAGTAGTGCTGCTGATTAAAGTATTATTGACGGTTGTAGTGTTGGTGATTGTTGTATTAAGGGTGATGGTGATTGTATTGTATTGGTAGTTGTACTATCAGTGGTGGTATTTAGTAACATTTGTAGTTGTAGCAGCAGTGTGGTGGTAGTAATAGTGTTTGCGCTATAATTGATAAATTTAACATCACCACCAACATCACAACCAGCATCATCACTACCGTCATCATCTCCCATTTTTTTCGTTTCCAACACCCCCATATAGCAATGTCCCCACCCCTCCCACTGTTTCTCTATGTTTCCTCACCCTGAATACCAAGCATCTGTCACCTAGGTAACCGTCTCCTCTCTCTTCATAGCATTTCCTTTCAAATGCACATCCGAGCATCCGGTGCAGTGCAGGTTGCACTGAGGAAAAAAAAAATAACCCTCAATGCACTGCTAATGACCAGGTTTTCTTTAATGTTAACATCTCAGGACTTCACCAGAGCAAGTTGCAGTGATGGTCATGGTGGGGTGGTATTGATGGTATAATGTTTGTGATGATAGTGCTTATGATGGCGATTGTGGTAGTGGTGGTGAAGTTTTTCGATGGTGGTAATAAGGTTTGCTTCTGGGATCGATTGGGAAATTCAGAGGTGAGAAAGAAAGAAAGAAAGAAAGACCAAATGAAAGTAAGGAGGAAAAAAAGAATCCCCCCCCACACTCTCCTACAGAAGACGAGAAGAAGATAAGAAAAGATGAAGCAACGATAAGACACACAAGCGATATAGCGTTAATGAGGATATGTCAAATAAGATAATGAACAGTTTAATCATTGATTATTAATGTGGGAGGAGTGGAGAGAGAGAGAGAGAATAGCCAAAAGAATGAGTCTCTTCTCAGCTGGTGAGAGAGGTTACCTGCCCTTCATTGTCAGGTTAACCTTAGAATTTATGGGGTTCCTTGATTGGCCTTTGCTGGTTGTTCTTCTATTGGGATGTTCCGTTTCATTCCTTTTCTAGGTTTTTTTTTTTGCTTTCTCCATAAATTCTGATCGTGACAATCGTTCACCATATTCTTTTTGGAAGGGTGGGGGAATTATCCTTTTAATGTTCCTCTTTCTGTTGCCCTTGTGGCAAATAAAAAATAATATAAAAATTATTATTGTAATTGTTTTTGTAATCATTGGCTTCCGTACCCGTGGCACGTTAAAGGGCACCATTCGAGCATGATTGTTACCAACATCGCTTCACTGGCACCTGTGCCGGTAGCACGTGTAAAAAGATTCGAGCGAGGTCATTGCCAGTACCGCCTGACTGGCTCCCATGCAGGTGGCATGAAAAATGCACCCAGTACACTCTCGGAGTAGTTGACATTAGGAAGGGCATCCAGCTGTAGAAACTCTGCCAGATCAAGACTGGAGTCTGGTGCAGCCATCTGGTTGCCAGCCCTCAGTCAAAATCGTCTAACCCATGCTAGCATGGAAAGCGGACGTTAAATGATGATGATGATGATGATGATTGTTTTTGTAGTCATTATTATTATTATTAAGTCTAACTCATGCCAGCATGAACAACGGATGTATGATGATGATGATGATGACAATTATTATTATTATTATTATTCAGGTAATGAGCCTGCAGAACTGTCTGCACTCTGGTCAAAATGCTTGGCAGCATTTCATCCATTTTTACAATCTGAGTTCAAATTCTGCTGGGGTCAGCTTTGTCTCTCATCCTTTTGGTGTCAATAAAATAAGCACCAGTTGAGCACAAAAGGGGGGAGGGGCAATGTAAGTGACTTCCCCGCTCCCTTGACCTTGCTGGCCTTGTGCCAAAATTTGAAATCTTTATTATTGCCAATCTCTCATCAATTTCTTCAAGTATCATTTGAAGAGGAAGGTGAGGTAAAGCGAGAGATTTTATTGAAAGGTAGATGAGAGTCACAAAACTGATGATGGGGGAAACGACTCCCTCTGGATGTGCCTTTTTAAGAAGGAAAAAAGAAACTGTAAGATGTAGCTCCTGATGCTTCGGAGATGACAGAAAAATCCAGGATTTTTGTGTGCAATTTCCTTTCAGTTACTCTAGGTGGGCTCTATCCTGCTATTGGAGATTCAATTTACCCATTTTTCTGAATTAGGATGATGACCCTTAACTGTTGTTTCTACTTTTGATCATTGTAAACCACATCTTTTTGCATGTTTGATGTAGCCTTCAATGGCTTGGCTCCTTATTGCCAATAAAATAAAAATTATTAGTATCATTATTAAGGCGGTGATGCTGGCAGAATTGTTAGCATGTTGGATGAAATGTTTAGCAGTATTTCGTCTGCCACTATTTTCTGAGTTCAAGTTCCACTGAAGTTGATTTTGCCCTTCATCCTTTTGGGGTCGATAAATTAAGTACTAGTGAAACACGGCAGTCAATGTAATAATAAATTTCAAGGCCTTGTGCCTTCAGTAGAAAGGATTATTATTATTATTATTATTATTATTATTATTATTATTATTATTATTTAGTCTCACCTCTGTCAAAGAAGGAGTTGTGGTAGCATTGACAAGTCATACCTCTTGAGTTAAATGTCAAGAGCCGACCAATTGATATTGAAGAGGGCAAAAGATTACATACTGTACATGTGTATGTATATATGTATATATATGCATATGTTTGTATATGAATACATACATGTGTGTGTGTGTGTGTACATACACTGATTGAGCATGTATGTATGTGTGTATATATATGTGTATATATATATGTGTGTGTATATATATATATATATATATATATATATATATACTATACACACAGTTCTCTAATAAATAGATATTTCATTTCATCACACTCTTTGTGTGATGAAACACAATGGTTTCTTTCTTCTCTCTCTCTCTCTCACTCTCTCTCTCTCTCTCTCTCATATATATATATATATATATATATATATGATAACGCAAAATATTTATTTAATAGAGAACTGACTAGATAGTTGGTGGATATATATATATATATATATATATATATATTACACACATATATATATGTATGTGTTTGTACGTGCAGGTGTGTGTGCCTGTATAATTTTGTGTGTGTGGGGGTGCATGCTTGTTTGTGTCTTTCTCCATTTATACTGTACATATGCATTTGTACATCTATGTATGTATTTGCGATGTATGATAATGTAGTAGTAGTAGTAGTAGTAGTAGTAGTAGTAGTAGTGGTGGTAGTAAATGGTGTGTTTTCCAGATCGCATTTCTCAGAGGCCAAAGATCAGCGGGAAGATCACAGGGGTCAGGTAGACATTGTGACCTTTCTGTCAAATTGATGAAGCTACAAGTAAAGATCAAGTCCGAAGACCATCATTGCTACAATCGTTATTGTTGCTGTTGTTTCTATTGTTTTGTTGTTGTTGTTGTTGTAGTTGTTGTTACGCTTGATAAATCTAAATGTGATGGTGATGGTCTGTGGAGATGTCATCAAAACAGGGTCTTACTCTACACAACTTTAAATCTATGCATACACACACATATGTATGTATATAAAACACAAATATATAGATAGATACATATATACACGTACATATATACATATATATATTTCTATACACACATGAAGACACATGCACATGAACACATTGATACGATCAGCTAAAACCTTTCAAGATGGTGCCCAAGTTTAGCCAAGAATCTAGCGATTGGAACATTGTTCGACATGTATGTGGATATATACATTCATACAGTCACACACGTGCACACACACACACACACACACACACACACATACATACAGCAAATGTTAACATAAAGCTGAATATCAGTGAAAAAAAGAACACCTATGCTGAACTATTGAGGAATCTGCAGTTACTCTATCCAGATTACAAGTCCAGGTTTATACCCGTAATTATTGGGGCCCTGGGAAATGTAACACACTGCCTAAATATCAATCTTGAGAAATTAGGCTTCTCAAAACCAGAAAGGTGAACGCTAATTCGAAGACTACAGATCCAATCCATCACTGGAACTGTAAAAACCTGTAAAACTTTCCAGAAGTTTATCCTTTAAATATATATGAGCATGTCTAGATATGTAACTATATGCATGAGAAAACATACATAAAACATACAAATCTGCAAATACATACATACAAGCAAAAATACCCTGTTGTTGATGTTGGAATTCCCACGAAGAAGCCTTGGATCTAGGTTAGAAACCAGCTCTTTCTCTATTGGTAAGAAATCTTGAAATAAAACTGCATAATGGCATACATACAACAGGTTTCTGCACAGTTTCTGTCAATCAGCTTCCTTCATAAATTATGGGTTAACTTCAGGTACTTAGACAAGATGAATCAGACTTAAATAAGTAATGAGATTGATGTGATCAATTAAATCTTTGAAGGTGGTGTGACCAGCACGGCCACAGTTGAATGGCAAAAACTAATGAAAGGGTAAATGAATGCTGTCTTAAATGAATATGGCAAGGTCATGACTGGAGTGCCTTTGAGCACAGGTTTATTCAAACACTAAACAACAGTAGCTTTGATCCCTACAAACCCCTAATGAGGATTATTTCCATCAGGCTTATTTGTTCTGTGATCTTCAAGACCAGATATTCTACATGGAAACATATTCTGTTGAGCTGGGCTCAGCAAGAGAGCCATTGTTGCCTGCTTTATATGAAAGAAATAACAGCTAATATTACCTCATATAAAAAAAAACCCTCTAAAACATCTAACAAAAAGTGGAAGGAAAAAGAGCACAGATTTGTTGGTGAAGAAATTAAACCCAAAAACAGTTTTTGAATTTTGACTCAGAGCATACCAACCACATGGTTCCAGGTTCAGTCCCACTGCGTGGCACCTTGGGCAAGTGTCTTCTACTATAGCCTCGGGCCAACCAAAGCCTTGTGAGTGGATATGGTAGATGTAAACTGAAAGAAGCCCTTCATATATATGTATATGTATATATATATGAATATATATGTGTGTGTCTGTGTTTGTCCCCCCAACATTGCTTGACAACCGATGCTGGTGTGTTTACGTCCCCGTAACTTAGCGGTTCGGCAAAAGAGACCAATAGAATAACTACTAGGCTTACAAAGAATAAGTCCTGGGGTCGATTTGCTCGACTAAAGGCAGTGCTCCAGCATGGCCGCAGTCAAATGACTGAAACCAGTAAACGAGTAATTAGGAAAGAAGAAAACTGAAAATAATGACTGTGTGTGTAAGAAACTTGCTTGTCAACCAAGTGATTGCAGGTTCAGTCCCACTGTGTGGCACCTTAGGCAAGTGTCTTCTACTATAGACCTCAGATGACCACAGCCTTGTGAGTGGATTTTCTAAATAGAAACTGAAAGAAGCCCATCATATTTACATGTTTGTGTTTGTCTTTCTATTTACTCCCCCACTACTGCTTGACAATAGTGCTGGTTTGATGATGTAGGAAAAGGAGATTTAATATTGCCATTTATATATATATATATATATATATATATAAATATCATTTAATATACTCAGGATTTAAATAGGAGCTGCTATTAGTTTCATGCTGTGGAAGCACAATGATTCAGTAGATTAATATATCATCTCTTGTATCTGCAAGCAATCCTTTAGGTTGAAGGATTGCTTGGAGACAAAAGGCATATTATGAAGTATTGTGCTTCCACAGCATGAAATTATTAACAACTCATGTTTAATGTATATTAAATTATATATATATATATATATATATATATATATATATATATACTTCCTTTTTTGCATCTTCCCTCTCTCCAGGGGTGCAAGTTTGTCAGGTTGAGAATCCCTGTTCAAGTATAAAGACTGAATGTTTATGGATGGAAAAATCTTTGATCATAAATCTTTTCAGTCAGAGCTGACCTGGGGCTATACAAGATCTGATTGAACAGGACTGGTTTAGGGCTATACCAGACCTTTTCTACCAGTGCTGATTTACATCTGTACAAGGTCTGTTTGATTAAGGCTGACCCAGAGAGACACCGAGTCTGTTCAATCAGAGCTGATTTAGAGCTAGGCAAGATTTGCTCAATCAGGGCTGACCTGGGGCTAAACAGCACCAATAATTTATTGAACTTCCATTAATATATTATGAATAGAAATCAGCAAAATTGAAAATAGCATACACACATACAAACACACATGCACACATGACAGGCACACAAACACACATATAACATGCATACACACAAAACACAAACACACTCGCACACACACACACACACACACACACACATAGCATGAATTAAATAAATCAAGAAACAAAATATATATAATGGAAATCTGATATTAATTCTGAAAGTAAAGTAAAGTGAAACAAATAACTAAATAAATGTGAAGTTCTGCTGAAATGTTGCAAACGGAGAAATAAAGTCAGAAAAGAGTTAATGAGTTAATTAAATAAAATATATTATCAATATTAATCTTTCGTGTGTAATATTATATTTGCAAAATATATCATAATTGAATACTACTACTACTACTACTACTACTACTGCTGCTGCTGCTGCTGATGATGATGATGATGATGATGATGATGATTGCTTTTATTTGCCACCAGGTCATCCGATGAGGCAAGACATTAGAAGGACAGTTTACAATTTGTGTTGGGGTTTACATAAAAGATGAAGGGAAAGAAAGGGAAAAGACGTTTTTTTTTAGATATCCATGGTGGTAGGTAGGAGCACTCCGGTGATTGCGACGATGAGGGTCCCAGCTGATACGATCAACGGAACAGCTTGCTCGTGATATTAACGTGCAAGTGGCTGAGTACTCCACAGACACGTGTACCCTTAACATAGTTCTCAGGGAGATTCAGCGTGACACAGAGAGTGACAAGGCCGGCCCTTTGAAATACAGGTACAACAGAAACAGGAAGTAAGAGTGAGAGAAAGTTGTGGTAAAAGAGTACAGCAGGGTTCACCACCATCCCTGCCGGAGCCTCATGGAGCTTTAGGTGTTTTCGCTCAATAAACACTCACAACGCCCGGTCTGGGAATCGAAACCGCGATCCTCCGACTGCGAGTCCGCTGCCCTAACCACTGGGCCATTGCGCCTCCTGATATCCATGGTATACAAAGTATGAAGACACCTGAATGATAGGGTCCTCCTGACACAGAGGGGAACCAGAGCCAGTCAAAGAATCCCCACAAGTCCAGGATCATCTTGACCATGATCCTGTCAGCTCACCGTCTTAGTAATAATACTCGTAATTGTTTCAAACTGTTGCACCAAGCTTGCAATTTTAGGGAATGGGAACCAAGGTGATTCCTTCAACACCAGTCCTTGAAAGGCGGCGAGCTGGCAGAAACATTAGCACGCCAGGCAAAATGTGTAGTTGCATTTCGTCTGCCGTTACGTTCTGAGTTCAAATTCTGCCAAGGTCGACTTTGCCTTTCATCTTTCGGGGTCGATAAATTAAGGACCAGTTACGCACTGGAGTCGATATAATCGACTTAATCCGTTTGTCTGTCCTTGTTTGTCCTCTCTATGTTTAGCCTCTTGTGGGTAGTAAAGAAATAGGTACTTTATTTAGTTGGCACTGAAAGGCAAAGTCAACCCTTGTGGCATTTGAACTCAAAATGTAAAGGGCTGAAATGGTTTCAGATTTTGGTACAAGGCCAAGAATTTTAGAAGGTGATGGTGTTGGTGGTAGTGGTGGGGCTAATGACAATAATAGCGGTTTCCAATTTTGGCATATATATGGGAAGGGGATACGTTGATTGCATCGACCTCAGTGCTTAACTGGTACTTATTTCATTGACACTGAAATGATGAAATTGTCTGATAGGTAGGAACAAAAACCTCTGCATGGCAAATACATGGCCCGTAGCAAACAAGCTGATGTAGACCAGAAGCACACCCATCAGTTGCTAGGGAGCTCAGGGCTAAAAACAGAGAGTGAAGGCTTTATCTTGGCCGTCCAAGATCAGAGCTTATTGACCCAGAACTGTCAAGCCAATGTGATGAAAAATGGTGTAGACCCAAAGTGCAGATACTGCAACAATGGGATAGAAACAGTTGACCACCTAATCTCTGGATGTAAGGGTTTAGCACCTGTAGAATACAAATCAAGACATGACAGAGTTAGCCAATATCTACATTGGATAACGTGTTGGCATAATAAAATCAAAACTTCTGACAAATGGTACAAGCACCACCCTGAGGCTGTAAATATTCTTTGGGACTTCCCACTATGTACAGACCAGTCCATCAAGGCAAATAAACCAGATATTGTTGTGAAAGACAAAAGCAATAAAGTTTGTTTATTGATTGACATGAGCATACCCTGTGACTATGATATCTCGGCAAAAGAATTTGATAAGCTCAGAAAATACAAAGATTTGCTAATCGCAATCAAAAAGATGTAGCATCTCAAGATGGTTACAATACCAGTGATTGTAGGAGCACTTGGAATGATAAAAGAACTGAAAATTATTTAAGAAGGATCCCTAACCATTTTCTTTTATTGTTGTTGTACAATTGTGCATTTGCTTGATGGTCTGACCCCCTCCCCTCAAAATCACCCTCTACTGTTTTGAGAAAAAGAACCCAATAAACTATTGCAATTTTAGGTACAACATATAACAAGATGCGACAATCATAAATAGAATACCTTTAACCATAGATCTGCTCAATCATGACTGAAGGAAGGAGGAGGAGGAGGAGGGGGAGGAGGAGGAGAAGGAGGAGGAGGCAACAACAACAACAACAAGACAGCTATGTCCTTAATCTGACAAAACCATGACAAGTCACATGTTTTAGATCTTCCGATGGGCTTATCCCAGGGGCTCCATGTGACAAGCAAATCTTTACTCCATAAGCTTGTCTATCTTCTGTGTCTGACCAAGAGCTGAAACCCCTCTTCATTGAAGCATCCCTTTCTGTTCAAAAAAACTGGCAATAGCGATAATGGTTAGGTGACAATAGGGGTGGTGGGGGTTCGATTGTAGATGATGAGTTTAACAAGGTAGGGTCTGTTGCATGTATCTGGCATTGGCGAGAGACACTGACCACTGCTGGTCGAAAGATACCAAGATGTCTACATAATCTACTTAGCAAACAGAAAAGAAAGAGCGAAACCAGTGGACGACCTGCCCATCACTTGCCAGGCTGGACAGTTATTGCAGCAGAAATGGTGGTGGTGGTGGTGGTGGTGCGCATCATGGTGATGATGGTTATGGTTTGATGATGATGAGGATAACAATGATGGTGATGATAGTGGCAGTGTTAGTTGTGATGAGGATGATGATGATGATGATGATAGTGACAGCGACTGTGTTGATGATGATGATGATGATGATACAAATCAGTTGTTGGTTTTTGTTGTCAATAGTGATGATACAACACTAGCTGTAAATGATGCTATTATTTTGTAGAAGTAGTAGTAGTAGTAGTAGTAGTAGTAGTAGTAGTAGTAGTAGTAGTATGTTGCTGGTGGGTAGGTGGGGTGATGTGGTCATGGTGGTGGTGTTATTGTTGGTGATGTTGTTGTTGTTGTTGTTGTTGTTGGTGGTGGTGGTGGTAGTGGTGGTGGTGGTGGTGATGGTTAATGGAGTTGATGACATTGATGAAGTTGATTATCCCAGGACAATATTTTCCCCATCACTGTCCAGCGGGGGAAAAAAAACCTTAGGGACACGCAGAAACGGAATTATACCCTTTCTGTCCAATACAGGTCAGTTATTCTTCATTTCCATTATATTAGATAACTTCAACAACACTGACCATTTCATCCACCAACACACAACCACCCTCCACTACT
>NC_043017.1:11981877-11989377 GCF_006345805.1 Octopus sinensis | reverse complement strand
CATGCTCAACTGGTTAAGGTCAAGCAACTGGCAAGCAAATCTGTGGTATGGAGCAGAATATTTGCTGTAGCCCATCTTTTATACCAAGACAAAACAATGTCCATGATAACACTTCCAATCAGTTGAAATCAAAAGCTGAGAGCCACTGCCTGTCTATTATTATGCTGCTAGGATCAACTTTGCCTTTCATCCTTTTAGGGCTCCATAAAATAAGCATTAGGGGGCGATGTAATCGATTTATACCCTCCCCTGGAATTGCAGGTCTTGTGCCAAAATTCGAAACTGTTATTGTTGTTGTTGTTATTGGGAAACTTGTTTGTGTGTCTGGCTAAGTATAATGTGGTTTATGTTCACAGTTCAAATACTGTCAAGTTGATTAAATCAATTTCCTCCCGCCTTAAATTCCAAGCCAAACAAATTGTTATTCTTAGAATATAAAAGAAATCATTATCATTACTGTTATTTTAATTCTTTTTCTTGTTTTGGTGTTTCTGTTGTCCTTGAAACAACTAAAGACATTGTTGTTATTTATTATTTACTATTATTATAATTATTCAAAATTGATTGTATTTATATATTTTTTAACCTTGTTTACAGTGTTTTGAATTTACCATCCATAAGACATCTCATATATATATATATATATATATGAAAATGTCAAAATGGGGATGATTTTTGGTCTATAACTGATGAGGGATATGTCCACATTCTATGTATGTTTTTTTCTTGTTTTTCATTTCTTCCCTCATTGTCCTCCTGTGCCACTATATATATATATATATATATATATATATATATATATATACATATATACACACACATATATATATATATTAATTAACTTACTTAATATATCATTTAGTCCTTTATATTTAAATGATTAACTGTTATTATTATTGTTGTTCTCCTGAATAAAGGAAAGCGATGTTGTTGTTTTTATTATTCCTGTTATTATTATTATTTGTCTTTTATTTCACTATCCTGATACAATTTACTAATTTCTATTTTCTATTTTTAAAATAATTTATTGTAATATTTCCTTTTTGTTTTGTTTTCTTTTCATTTTTTTATCTATATATTTTTTCAATCTTTTTTTTTATTTTATAGGAAATTTGAAAATTTCTTATTGTTCAATTTTTAAATAACTTTTTCTTTTCTTGGATATTTTTGTTATTTATTTGAGCTTTGAGTTTTTTATTGTTTTTTTTCCCCCAATTCTCATCTAAATTGTTGTTATTCTTTCTCTTTTCATTCTTCAGAAATAATATTTAATTATAGATAATAAGAATTTAATTAACACCGGAATTAAAATCTCTTCAAAGAAAAATGAACACAATAACAAATCCAGCCCCTAAATATAAAATATAAAAAAATTGCAAAGACTAAAATGAAAAAAAACTATATAAACCTTACAAAAAAATTTACATTAAAATCATATAAAATTTATATAAACTTTCCATACAAATTACATAAAAATTTTAGCAAAATTTCATTTCTGAGATAAAGTAAAAAGCATTAAAAAAAAAATAAACAAAAGCAGAATGCTAGGAGTCACTGGTCAACCTTGCAATATTTCCTTTTATTATAATAATCATCTGGCCACCACCTATACACCAGTGTTTGTGTGTGTGTGTGTGTGTATGTGTGTGTGTATGTATGAATGTATGTATATGTGCACATGCATGCACACAAACACACACAGAGGTATAAGTTGTAATAAAAATGTCAAACCAAGTAATGATATTTTGAAATCATTAAATGTGTGCATTTTAAATCTGCATAATATATAAACAGGAAATACATCCATTACTCAAAGTCTTCCTCAATTAAAACATTTCCAATTATAAAACCAGTTGATGGAAATAGTTCAATATATAATAACAAGGATTTGGAGAAGTTTTTCAATATTTGAATTGAGCTGAAAATTCTGGTACCAGATATTCACTTGTAATTGTAACACAACATACATACACACATATATATGTATGTATGTATATATACTCTTTTATTTTACTCTTTTACTTGTTTCAGTCATTTGACTGCGGCCATGCTGGAGCACCACCTTTAGTCGATCAAATCGACACCGGAACTTATTCTTTGTAAGCCCAGTACTTATTCTATCGGTCTCTTTTGCCGAACCGCTAAGTGGCAGGGACGTAGACACACCAGCATCGGTTGTCAAGCAATGCTAGGGGGACAAACACAGACACACAAACACACACACACATATATATATATATATACATATATACGACAGGCTTCTTTCAGTTTCCATCTACCAAATCCACTCACAAGGCATGGGTCGGCCCAGGGCTATAGCAGAAGACACTTGCCCAAGATGCCACGCAGTGGGACGGAACCCGCAACCATGTGGTTGGTTAGCAAGCTACTTACCACACAGCCACCTATCTATATGCATATCTATCTATATATCTATATATATATACACACACACATACATACATACATACATGCATACATACATACATACATACATACATACATACATACATACATACATATATATATATATATCAAGAGAGAGAGAGAAAGAGTGACACTCACATATTTTTGTATGTATATTGTATAACTTTGTATGAACGTGTGAGTGTATTTTGTTTTGGATTTGGATTAATGTGTATCTGTAATACATTGTGTGTGTGTGTGTGTTTATGCGTGTGGTAAGCCATATTCCAGCCCCTCCCCTATCCTACCAACCCTACCTTATCCTTGATTTGTTCACTCACAAAACCAGAACCAACCCCAGCCCCCATCCCGTCCCTCCTTCATCCAATGCTCAAACAACTTTCACTTCCTGAACTTCGCTGCTTTGATTTTCTTAGATTCACACACACACACACCACACACACACACACACACACACATTCTCGGAGATATGCATATGCATATACACACATACATACACACACACATTCAAACACACTCAGAGATACACATACATGCATATATGCACATACACACACACATTCTCAGAGACATGCATATGCATATACATACATACATACACACACACATGCAAACACACTCAGAGATACACATACATGCATATATGCACATATACACACACACACATTCTCAGAGACATGCATATGCATATACACACATACATACACACACACATGCAAACACACTCAGAGATATACATACATGCATATATGCACATATACACACACACACATTCTCAGAGACATGCATATGCATATACACACATACATACACACACACATGCAAACACACTCAGAGATACACATACATGCATGTATGCACATATATACACACACACACACACACATACAAATACATACGGACACGCACACACACATACAAATACATACGAACACGCAGACACACACACACAACCCTGTCTTGTAGTGAATGATGGATTAGAAAAGAAAAGAGAAAGGAAGCAAATACAGCAAGCCATCCATCCACCACCATCCCCATCCTTGTCACTAACACACACACACACACACACACACACACACACACACACTCACATGCACACACACACACACAGACCAACACAGTTAACATTATCACCACCAATTCTACCACCACCTCCACCGCCACCTCTACCGCCACCTCTACAACAAACACCATTCATATAAGATGTATCTACCCACAAACTGACTCCCCCGCCCAGTGCTGTCTCCCCTTTTTTGACTTAACAGATAGTTGTGAAAATCAAGTAGATTGAAGTAAATTGGAACTTGGAATCAATTCTGTTCTTTCTCTCTCTCTCTATGCCTGTCGCAAAGTGTGTTTCGTAAAAGATGGAATTCTATAGCAAGTATGTTGCGAGTGAAAGAACCTGTTTAATCGAGAATGTAAAAAAGGAGAAAGCAAAGTCTTCAGTGTGAGTATGTGGTTTTTGTGGGGTCGATCGCATCCTCTGCTTCATTTTTCGTTATTCACTCATTCTCATTTAATTGTATATATTTTAATTGTTTGTTTATTCATATGTTTCGTCTCATTCGATACCCTGACCCCAACATTTGTTTTGTCCCCTCTTTTTTTCAACCTTATGGTGAATAAAGAAATACTCTCTCTCTCTCTCTCTCTCTCTCCCTTTCTCTCTCACTAATGTTACTGGTGATGGCAGTCGGTGTCTGTTGAGTAGAGAGATATAGAGTGAGTGTTTAAATGAAGGTATATAACATCTATTGCAAGGTATATAACATCGATATAACAAGGCAGTGAGCTGGCAGAAACGTTAGCATGCTGGGCAAAATGCTTTGCGGTATTTCGTCTGCCGTTACGTTGTGAGTTCAAATTCTGCCGAGGTCGACTTTGCCTTTCATCCTTTCAGGGTCGATAAATTAAGTACCAGTTACGCACTGGGGTCAATGTAATCGACTTAATACCTATGTCTGTCCTTGTTTGTCCCCTCTATGTTTAGCCCCTTGTGGGTAATAAAGAAATAGGTATATAACATTGAGTGCTGTCTGAGAGTCTGTGAGTGTTTAGAATGGGGAGGCATGTAGCATTCATTCACTCATAGACGGACACACATGCATGGCATGGGTGTATACCCACACATATATTATATAGATATGTAGATATACGTATAGTAGAGTCAGTCCTTTTATATGTAGCACCAGCATGGATATTTACCAAAAAACTGGAATCTTAGCTAAAAGGAATTTAGGACAGTCTTAAACATATCTTGGAGAACTCATCCCACCAAAAAACAGCTGTATAGAGATCTGCCTGTTTCCACCATTATAAGCAGAAGGTGGCAAGTGACCAAAGCATATCTGTACTCAAGCAGGTTGTCTGAATACAACATATGTACATCAACTCACCAGGGACAATGAATGCCTCCCGGAAGAACTCTCTTTTAAGGGTTTCCATCGTTGGTGAGAAGGGGTTACTTTCTGACTGGAAATCTGGCTTGAATATTAGCAATATGGTGGACACTGTTAAAAGGAATTACAAGTGCTAAGGATAATATTTAACATAAATATTAGTTTAAGAACTTTTTTAGAACTTTGTTGATGAATGGTTATGAACAGGACAAAACATTTTTTTAAAATCTATCAAAGTGAAATATAATCAGGATTTCCCCTCCTCCTTATTTGATGTCAACTTTTCCATTCTTGCATAATGGGGACATTCCTTTACAACTATCACATGAAGTCAGGGCAAGGAGAGAGTAATACACACACACACACACATACATGCACACACACACATAAATATGCACAATTTCACTTTCTATCAAGCAAATCCACTCACAACGCTTTGATCCTCAGCCAAGGGCTATCATAGAAGATGCTAGCCTAAGGTGCCACAAAGTGAGACTGAACTCATGACCATTTGGATAGGAAGCAAACTTCTTATTACACTGCCATGCTAATGCCATGCCTGTGCCTCAACCAAACCTGCCCCTCAGCCAAACCTTCACCTTCTGGGGAATTATTCAGTGTGAAACAAGTGGACACTTGTCAGCCACAGGTGAATACAGACAGGAAAGATGTCAAATATGGATGATGGATCACATTTAATACACTTGAATGACAATAGTCCATTTGACAGGCTTCTACACAATATCCATCGGTTGAATTTTTCTAACTAGGCTTTGGCTGATCCAGGAACACGATAAAAGACACTTGACAATGGTACCACAACCATGTAGCCATCCATCCACCCATCTTCTTCATCCACAATTCCTGAGAAGATCATTGGATAGGTAGAGTCCTTAGGAACCTCTTTCATAAAGTCCTACCAGAGGTAACTGTCATAAGGATTCCAAAGTATGACCAACTGAGGACATGGATACCATCCAACCATCTCTTGCCCTTGGTCTACTCCTTGGTATCTGGCTAGTTGGCTCAGCTTGAAGAATCGCTCTCGTGTATCATTCTTGTGATATTCTTATCATATGTCTGCAGTACCAGAGCTGTGATCTTTCACTGCAGAGAATTGGTGTCTCAACTTGCAGAGACTCCTTGGTCTCCCCTGATCTCTATCAAGTAATGTTACTCCAAATAGCTTTCAAATGAACCCTATTTTGGTTACTTGTATTCATCATTGTACTTTTTGATTGCTGTCTGAGAGTCTGTGAGTGTTTAGAATGGGGAGGCATGTAGCATTCATTCACTCATAGATGGACACACATGCATGGCATGGGTGTATACACACACATATATTATATAGATTCATGACCATTGGTGAGAATCAGTGCCGTCTTAAGGAATGGGCACAGCAAAGAGTTGCCCGGGGTCCCCACAGATCTACAGGCAACCCAATTCTCTAATGTTGTGGCTTGCAACCAATATATAAATGCAAAATGACCAAGTCCATTGACTTGCCTATGATGCTTCAAAGATGGCTTTGGTGAAGATAGACATGAAAACCAAAGATACTGGCAAAGCAGATTTCTTAATCACACAAGTCATGATTCCAAATTTTGGAGAGGGTTCTTTTAATATTGCTTTTCACAAAACTGGATTTTCTCTGTATTGTATCATATGGCGATGGCCTAACTGGCCTAAGTACAATGTATGATTACAACTTTAAGCCAAGGTAATAATTATAATTAACTGGTTAATTAAGCTATCAAATTATCTCTCAACTGTTCAGGAATCCTGACAATTTGCCACTGAGATATAACAATAATAATCATTGCTCTCTAATTTACAGCTCAAAGCTAAATGATTCATCTTAGATAAATAGATGTGGGACTGGATTTTATTTTTAAATTAACCATTTCATTTTTTTCTGTATTTTTTCTTATCTTTTTTTGTTATTTTAACCTGCACACACAGACACACACACACACACACATGCATATTTTATTTTATTTTATTATTTTAGCTAATCCTCTCAGTAGGATAGGATTAAGGGAGATTTAACAGGGAATATACAAGCTGAAGTAAATAATTTCACTTGTAATTCAATTAAGCAATGTTAATCTAAAAATGTGGAGTTGAAGGTTGATAAAGTATGAATGGGAAGAGAGAGAGGTTACTACATGTATACGTGTGTGTGTGTATACATACACTCGCACACACACACGCATATATATGCATGTGTGTGTGTATATGCACATAAGAATGCATATCATCCTATAAATCTGTAACATGATGTCTGTTTGTATAACATACCCACACACACACACACACACACACACAGAAATATGCATATATACATAGGTATGCACTTGTACCTCTTTGTTTACATACACACACTCATATACACATCAAAAGTTAGCTAGTCATGGCAGTCAAATTCTTGTCCTCTTGTCTCTTATTATTTGTAAAATGTCAACAGTGAGCTGGCAGAATTGTTATCATACCAAAAGCTAAACGGAATTTTGGTCGATCTTTACATTTTGAGATCGAACTGTGCTGAGGTCAACTTTTCGTTTCATCCTCTCAGGGTTGATAAAATAAGTACCAGTCACATATTGGGGTGGATGTTATCATTTTGCCCCGCCCCTCAAAAACTTCAGCCCTGTGCCAAAATATGATACCA
>NC_043017.1:11964377-11976877 GCF_006345805.1 Octopus sinensis | reverse complement strand
GGGGTGTTGCTGTAATGGGAGATTAATTATGGTAAAGGAAAAATCAAACACAAACATTGCGGCTGATGTAACTGCCAGTTACTTCCAAGAAAGATGATGATAATGATTATTATTATTATAATTATCATCATCATCATCAGCAGCAGCAGCAACATTATTATCATCCTCATCATCATTATCATAATTTTCAAACTTTTACAAACCACATCCTTCCTTTGAACAAGCTGTCCCAAAGTAATCATCGGAAATACTCTTTCTGGCATTATCGTGTTATCTTTTTTTCCATTGTTTTGTTTTTTTTAATATTCATTCGCAAACTGGTCTTAACAGAATATCACAGAATATCTAAAATGGCAGCAGATTTTCTAACAAAATAATAGAGGAAATTTATATCAAATAGAAATGATAAATATATGAGATGGCACCAGATTTGGTTGGTTATTAAGGTTTGGGGTTGGCAGGTGTTTGTGGAAGATAAAATGGAAATAAATAAAAACCTTTAAAACAAAAGAAATGAAGGGATAATATATATATATATATATATGGTGTAAAAGTGGCACGTAAAAAGCACCCACTACACTCATGGAGTGGTTGTCATTAGGAAGGGCATCCAGCCGTAGAAACATTGCTAGATCAGACTAGGCCTGGTGCAGCCTTCTGGCTTCCAGACCCCAGTTGCACTGTCCAACCCATGCCAGCATGAAAGCGGATGCTAACAATGATGATGATAATATATATATAGATTATATATATATATATATATGTATATATATATGTATATATATATATATTCTATATATATATATGTTATTATATATATATATATATATATATATAGTATATATATATATGTATATATATATATATATCTATATATATATATAATATATATATATATATATTATATATAGGTAGATAGATAGATAGATAGATTGATATATGCATTTATATATGCATCATCATCATCATTGTTTAACGTCCGTTTTCCATGCTGGCATGGGTTGGACGGTTTGACTGGGGTCTGGGAAGCCAGGAAGCTGCACCAGACCCCTATCTGATCTGGCAGTGTTTCTACAGCTGGATGCCTTTCCCTATGCCAGCCACTCTGAGGGTGTAGTGGGTGCTTTTTTCGTGCTACTGGCATGGAAGCCAGTCAAGTCGACACTGGCATTGGCCACATTTGGATGGTGCTTTTTACACCATCTTCCTCGGTCTCCCTCTACTCTGGATTCCTTCCACTGTTTGGGTGTGGCACTTCTTCACACAGCTCTCCTCATCCATCCACAGTACATGACCATACCAACGCAAACGTCTCTCTTGCATGCCACATCCAATGCTTCTTATGTCTAACGTTTCTCTCAGGGTGCTTACACTGTCATGTGTGCACACTGACATTACACATCCAGCGGATCATGCTCGCTTCATGACCATGAGAGAGGACCAAAGTGTACATACGCTGCTATATTTTATATATAAAAAATACAAAAATGGGACAAGAATGCAAAACATCTAGACAGGTGATACAAAAAAGAGACAACAAAACATCCAGACAGACGATATAAGGAAAAACAGGACGGGTCATTCAGAGTTTTCTATCCTCAGTCGAGTTCCAGATTATCTTTGCAATTTAAGCTGGTTCTACTCGAGATTGCTCCAATCTGGCCAGCCCCAAGGAAAAAATGGCATGCATGAAACCCTCAGCCATTTAATTCCTTCTGTAAATTTCTGCCAATTAAAAGTATGAAACAAAATATTCTCATGTACAAAGTTCTGGTCCTGTTTATTGCATCAAAACTCTGTGTGTGTGTGTGTGTGTATGTGTGTGTTGTGTGTGTGTGTGTGTGTGTGTGTGTGGTGTGTGTGTGGTGTGTGTGTGTGTGTGTGTGTGTGTGTACATGTGTGTGTGTGTGTACACTCACATAGAAACACCCATTTTAAAAATGTAAAAAGAAATGTAAATGAAATACTTAGAACCGTCTCATCTAGATCTTGACTGATCTTGTTGACCATGCTAACAATAATTGTAGTTTATGAGTGTCATTCATTTCCAATCTTCTGCAAAAAACATGTCTGGTCACAGAGAAATATCCCTGCTTTTGGAAACAGGTGAAACTTGACAACAAATGGGTCATTTGGCCATAGAAATTCTGCAGCAATAAACACAATAAATTTTGTTTGATCTATGCAAGCATAGAAAAATAACGCCAAACAATGATGATAAGGATGATGATGATGATGATGATAGTGGTGGTGGTGGTGGTAGTAATGATGATGATGATAATAGTAATAAGGCAGCAAGCTGGCAGAACCATTAGCATGCCGGGTGAAATTCGTAACCGTATTCCGTCTGCCGTTACGTTCTGAGTTCAAATTCCGCCGAGGTCGACTTTGCTTTTCATCCTTTCGGGGTCGATAAATTAAGTACCAGTTACGAACTGGGGTCGATGTAATCGACTTAATCCGTTTGTCTGTCCTTGTTTGTCCTCTCTGTGTTAGCCCCTTGTGGGTAGTAAAGAAATAGGTATTGGTAGAGCCTTGGGAGAAAAAAAGAACAGGTCTGGCGAGCTGGCAGAAACGTTAGCACGCCGGACGAAATTCGTAACCGTATTTCGTCTGCCTTTACATTCTGAGTTCAAATTCCACCGAGGTCGACTTTGCTTTTCATCCTTTCGGGGTCGATAAATTAAGTACCAGTTACGCACTGGGGTCAATGTAATCGACTTAATCCGTTTGTCTGTCCTTGTTTGTCCCCTCTATGTTTAGCCCCTTGTGGGTAATAAAGAAACAGATAATAGTAATAAGAACAACAACAAAATGTAAATAATGAACAATAGTTAATAATTATAGTAATTGCAATGATTTAAATGAAGACAAGACATTGGGGGGTTATTCTCCTCTCAACCTTCTCCAAATAGTTTTAGTCCTTGGACTGTGGCCATGCTGGAACACCACATTTATTATGAGTTGTGAATTAAGAAACTGATAAATTCTGAGAAGGAATATCCAACAGGACTGATCATTGCTTTCCATTGATTTAAGTGACATGGTGAGCTGTTATTGACCATGACCCAGTAGCTCGGTCAGAGGGAAGTTGTTCTTTGAATTAATTATAAACATGTTTAACGAGAGAACAAAGAACATTAATTTAGCTTGTTGCAGCTCTCCACTCTCCACTCAACTATCGTTCCCATCTTTTGTAGAGGGGACAGAGCAAAGTAGGTGGGGCAGAGCAAAGTAGGGGGGACAGTGTGAAGTAGAGGGGACAGTGCGAAGTAGGGGCGACAGTGTGAAGTAGAGGGGACAGTGCGAAGTAGGGGGGACAGAGTGAAGTAGGGGGGACAGTGCGAAGTGGGGGGACAGAGTGAAGTAGGGGGAAGGATTGTTAAAGTATGGATGAAGTCAACAGTTTCCTCTATACAAAAGCAAGAATAAAAAAAAGAAAATAATCAACTGCAGAACATTATTCACACACACACACACACATTATATATATATAGATATATAACATATATATATATATATATATATATATACATGTATGTTTGTATGTATGTGAGAGTGTGTGTATGTATGTATATTTATATATACGTCTATAGGCACAGGCATATCTCTGTGGCTATGAAGCTTGTTTGTTTGGTTGTACAGGGCAGCAGCTATAATAACCCTGGGCCAACCAATGTCTTGTCAGTGAATTTAGTAGAGGGAAACTGTATGGAAGCCTATTATATACATTAAGGGCTTGGAAGGGTACAAAGATGGGGTATTTCCAATTTAGCACCCAACCCAAGCTTTAAGCTATCTACATTCTTGATTTGCTGCCTTAAAAAAGATTGAAATCTTTCAGGTATAGAAAATCCAGGTGTCACATCAGTAAAATCAAAATGTGGGTTTAGTGAAGGGTAAAAATGTAATCCAAATGAGACAAAAACCTATTTCTCTGGCTTCTTATTTGAATTATGTGTGTGTTGTGAGTGTGTGTGTGTATGTTTGTTTTCTCCTTTGTTTAACAACTGGTGTTGGTCTATTTATGTCCCCATTGCTTAGCATCTCAGCAAAAGAAATTGATAGATAAAGTACAAGACTTGAGAAATAAATGCTGGGAGTGATTGTTTCAACTTAATCTTTTTCGACACACACATCCACACACATCTACATGCACACACACACACACACACACACACACACACACACACACACACACACACACACACACACACACGTTCCTTCATATACATATACTTAATATCTCAATCGAAGGAGAGGGTCTTTCTCCGTCCGGGTTGCGGATCCGTGGAATAAGCTGCCAGACGAGATGGTGAAGATGCCGACGACCGCTTTGTTCAAAGTCTCCCTTGACCTCAAGTGGCCTGAACTCTTTACATGAACACCACCCTGTACATAACTCCATGTCCCCCTACATGGCCTTGCTTTTTGCTTTTCGAGCCAAAAAATTAACTAACTAAACTAACCACAATTAAGAGGACATTGCCACTCACTGTATTTAGCATAGCGAAGTACTAAAGCTCGGCTCCTGAGATAAAACATAAGGACTGTTTATTTAGAGACGAACTCAATTGCTCAATCAATAAGCAATTAAAACAGTAAAAAAAAAAAGATGAAAAATATCTACAAAACTATAAAATACATACACAGTACAAAAATAATATAAACAAATATAACGTTTTAGTGTTTTTTTATTTATTTTTTATTTCCAGTTGATTAGGAAAACAAAATCCGCAAATGATAACAAAACGATGTCCAGTCAATGGAGCGATTGGTGAAGCGGGCAGTACAGTGCATAGACGTGGAGGGTTATTTATTTTAAATTAGATCTATTATAAGGAGGGACGTTTTTTGTCTGGGAAGAAATAAAGGGTAAATAGGATATGTAATTAGGTTCTGCATGAGTGCAGCTACAACGGGGGAGTAGCAGCAGCAGCAGCAGCAGCAGCAGCAGTAGCAGCAATGTCATAATGCGTCGGTAAGCGAGGACAATTGCAGCAACAACATCTTTTGTCTTTTACACATTTCATTCATTGGTCTGTGGCCATGCTGGGGCACCACCTCGAAGGAACATTTTGAGTCAATTCCACTTATTTTGTCAATCTCTTTTGCCAAACTACTAATGTTACAGGGACATAAATGAACTAACACCGGTTGTCAAGCAGTGAAGAAGGCGTCAAGAAGTGTCAAGAAGGCGGCGAGCTGGGAGAAACGTTAGCACGCCAGGCGAAATGCTTTGCAGTATTTCGCCCGTCGTTACGTTCTGAGTTCAAATTCCGCCGAGGTCAACTTTGCCTTTCATCCTTTCGGGGTCGATTAAATAAGTACCAGTTACGCACTGGGGTCGATATAATCGACTAAATCTGTCTGTCTATCCTTGTTTGTCCTCTCTGTGTTTAGCCCCTTGTGGGTAGTAAAGAAATAGGTCGTCAAGCAGTGATGGGAAACAAACCACACAAATACACACACACACACACACACACACACACACATGCATATATATATATATATATATATATAGACACATTTTGCTTCTTTCTGTTTCTTCCATCAACCACATTCTCTCACAAGGCTTTGGTCAGCCCAGGTCTATAGTAGAGAACATTTGACCAAGGTTTCACACAGTGGGATTGAACTCAGAACCATGTAATTAGGAAGCAAACGTCTTACCAAACAGCCATGCCGGAGCAAATAAAATACAAAAAAATAATGCAAAATAATTGCAAAAATAGTGAAGGCAGTGCTCCAGCATGGCCGCAGTCAAATGACTGAAACAAGTAAAAGAGAAAAGAGAAAGGAGAAAGAGCAGATAAAAAGCTACAATAAGAACAAAAACAATAGCAAAGAATTGTCCAGCTTTGTAAAATATTTAATTTCGGGTACTTTATTTGCCGTGGTTTACGCTGTGCAGATGATTTCAAGCAAGGATGAAATGGCACTATTCATGGCTACCAACAATAGAAAATTTTCAGATCTTTACAATATATAAGAAAAGAAAAACAGATGAAACATTGTGTGCTGTTGGTTCATTACCTTTTCATTTCAAATTCAAACTTTCAGTTGTGCTTTGATAAAATCTAGAAAGTTTTGTCTTCTTTACAATGGCCAGTCTCTTGGTGCAAACTACGTGTTGAATAATAAAAGGATTTAGAGACAAACCGCATTAAAACACAGCAACTGAGTTTTATGAAGGGTGGCAATATGTGACCTTCTAGAAATAACAGCAAAGTCATAGTCTCCCATCTTCCACCAAATTACTAGGCATCGTCTTAAATGCAGGAGAAGACACAATGAACAATTCTGTCCAATTCAATGCTGAGCCAACGTGTTTGAGAGGAGGGGCATTTTGACTGGTATTTTATTGATCCCAGAAGGATGAAAGGCAAACTTATCCTCAATAGTATTTGAACTCAGGACACACAAAAAATGCTGCTGAGGATTTTATCTGACACAATAATATTTCTACCAGCTCATCACCCTAATAATAATAATAATAATAATAATAATAATAATAATAATAATAATAATAATAATAATAACAACAATAATAATAATAATAATGACTTCAAATTTTGGCACAAGGCCAGCAGTTACAGGGGAGAGGTTAAGTTGATTGCGTTGACCTCAGTTCATAACTGGTACATATTTTATCAATCCCAAAAGGATGAAGGGCAAAGTCAGCCTTGGCAAAATTTGAACTCAGAATGTACAGATGGATGAAAGGCAGCAAAGCATTTTGTCTGAGAGTCTAATGATTCCGTCAGAATACTATAGCCTTAGATATCAGAAAAAAGAATGAGATGGTCATGGCTAGAATGTCTTTGATTCAAGGGTTTGTTCAATCATGGTGACCTCAGTTAAACAACAGTACTAAGAATACAACAACAAATGCAACAGGCATAAAACCACCCCACTTTTATGATGGTGACACTCGTTTACAATTATTATGTAGCATCAAGATAAGAAGACTGTAACACACACGTATGCATATATATATAAATGGCAAAATGTCTCTGTGTGTGTGTGTCTTTTATACAAATCCACAATTTTTCAGTTAGAGGGCTTGCACTTTCTATGGTCATTATAAACCGTCCAAGGATGGTCGTGCACATCTTTACATTTCCTCAGTCACCCCTGCAAAGCCATTAAAAAATCAATAGAAGTGACTTTTTTGTGAATTTTCTATCCAAAACCCAATCAAAATGCCCGTAACTTGATACGCCAATTGAATGTCAGCTAGCTGTATGTGATTGGTCAGAGATTTGGATAGTACTCGCGTGTATGTGCGCACGCATGCAGCTGTATATGCATGTACTAGCACTATGACCTGGCAACGCCGGGTCATAGTGCTAGTATATATATATAATATGGGCTTCTTTCAGTTCCTATCTAGCAAATCCACTCACGATACTTTGGTGGACCTGGGGCTATAGTGGAAAACACTTGCCTAGCAAATAAAGGAGCAAAACAACATGTGCAGAGAGAGTAAAACTGCTTGGAAAAGGTAAATAAATAAATATAGAAAGCAGCACCAAAAAAAAAAATGTAAATGAATGCACGAGAAAAGTTGTTGCTTGCTTCATGTGGTCAACTTGGCTGATCAATCACCAAATAAGAATGCATTGTTGTATTTTGTTGACCACTTTTGTGGTCATCTAGCATTGTTATCATTCATTATCAGCCGCTAATGAAACCATAAGGTCTCCGATCAATTTATCTATCTCCATATTTGTATCATCATCATCAGTGTCATCACAAACTAAACTGAAATCCTCATATATCCAGAGAGAGCAATGGTGTATAAAGAAACATCTCTGACAAAAATGAAAAACAAAAAAAGGAGAAAGGAAATTTGTGTGGTAAGTAGCTTGTTAACCAACCACATGGTTCCGGGTTCAGTCCCACTGCATGGCACCTTGGGCAAGTGTCTTCTACTATAGCCTTGGGCTGACCAAAGCCTTGTGAGTGGATTTGGTAGACAGAAACTGAAAGAAGCCCGTCGTATATATATATATATATGCGTGTGTGTGTTTGTGTCTGTGTTTGTCCCCCTAGCATTGCTTGACAACCGATGCTGGTGTGTTTATGTCCCTGTTACTTAGCGGTTCGGCAAAATAGACCGATAGAATAAGAACTGGGCTTACAAAAGAATAAGTTACTCAATTAAGGTGGTGCTCCAGCATGGCTGCAGTCAAATGACTGAAACAAGTAAAAGAGTACAAGAGTAAAAGAAAACATTTTGCTTTAATCAGAAAAAAAAAGAATAAATATAATTAAAAAGAATAACGAAACAATTCAAAAGGCAGGAAATGTCAAATTGTGATGTTTATACATTTTTAGAACTTTCTAGAACTGTTTCCCTCTAAAACATCCTTCACGTATTGTTTAGGTTGTTTTTTTTTCCTTTTTGTCGCGGAAAGTAGAGGCCTTTAAACTTTGGTTACAACAACTTATATAACAATTAAAGGAAGCCTCTATGTGGCTGTTTGAGCTGCTACAAATAGCAGCCAAATCTTCCTGCTGTTTGATAACGGACATATTGGTTAAGGTGGCCTTGAATATAAACATACACCATTCATACCTATATATGCATACAAACATACATGCACATATATATATATATAAATTATAATAAAGGGTTAATTGCAACAAGTTGCTCAAAACCACATTAACCCTTTATTATAATTAATATAATCCTTACCAAATATGGTCATTTTCATACCGAAAAAACTACTAGGTGAAATTTATTAATTTTATTAAATTAATTATATTTCACCCTTTACGTGTATATATATATATATATATATATAATATATATATATATGTGTGTGTGTGTGTGTGTGTGTGTGTGTGTGTGTGTGCCTGTATACATACATACATGCACAATATCTGTGAAAACGATGGGGTGGGCAAGGCTGGCTACCACCCCCACAACAGCAATACTCCTGCCACCGTCAACATAGCCGTAAAACCAATCCTCAATGCTACTCCACCCCATCATGACTACTACCAACAAAAACACTCCAATCCAGGCTCTATGAGGTTGTTCGACCAGCCAGAAATAGCAGCTAAATCTGACATAAAAGCCACACCACTTAGTGTGATTTGAAGTAGGGGTGATTTAGGCAACATGGTAGTGTTGGTTGCTGTATTGGTGGTTGTTATAGAAGTTGTGGTTGTAGTAGTAGTTGTATTAGTGGTTGTTAATATAAGTTGTGGTTGTTGTGGTGATGGTATTCATACATCAGAAAAAGATGGGATGGTCACATTGGAATGCTTTTGATCATAAGTTTCCTCAATCAGGGCTCATAGGGGGTCGTTACACAACAACCTACTTTCAACAAACACTAACATCAGCATGCATAAGCCTGTATGTGGTCCCCCAGATTGCTTGAAATACCAGCCAAATAATACTTTACAGTCTTAAAAGGAAAGGACATTAGATAAAGTAGGCTTAGATACTCCACAGAAGAGGTGAGAGTCAGAGAGCTATGATGCGTTTGATGATGGAGCGAGTCAATTATGACTCACCTGGGGCTAAACAACAATGACCATAACAACAACAAAACTACAGCGACCATCACCACTCGTCTCTGTTTAATACCCTATGCCACCACCACCACCACCATTCTTCTTCTCTACCTAATGCCAATGTCTTGTAGAAATCTTAATCCATTCGAAGTTGGTCACAAAATGCAGGTCTTACAAAGTGATACACAAACCCCCTCTTCTCATTTTCTTCCTTTCCCTTTCATTCCACTTCACTTCCCCTATTTATCCCTATTCTTTTTCCCTTCCAACTGACCAGGTTCATGTCTATTCTAACACCCACTGTCCAGTCAGCCTTTCTGCCTCTCTCTCTCTCTCTCTCTTTCTCTTTCTAAATACATTCCAACCCATCTCATCACACAATGACCACCCCCACCACGACCTCCACCACAAACTCCATCACCACTACAGGCAGAGGTTTAAGAAAATCCACATCCTCCTCTAGCTGCTCCCTTCCACATTTACACACACACACACACACACACACACCACACATACATACCCTGCCCTCCTCTTTCTGGACCTCGGCAAGACCCTCACCTCATACCCCACCAACTACCAAATCCCCCCCCCCACAATTAAGATATTCATAAATAAATGGTCATCTTTCCAGATTTTAAACGCTTGTTTGCCTAATGTCAGAAGATTTTTTCCCCAGTGTCACCATCCTCCTTCATTCTCCTTTCTCTCTCTCTCCCTTGCTCTTTCCCTCTATCTCCCTTTCACACACACACACACACAGTTATTCACTCGGTGTTCCTTTGGACAGGAAACCTAAACGGAAACAATTTTAGGGAAGATGTGATAAGCTGTTAATACAATAATTTTTCATTTCTTTTTTTTTTTTATATATATTTATACATTTCTTTTTTTCTTAGTTTTTTTTTCTTTCTTTTTGCCGCAATATTTTCTTTGACCATCTGCTCCACATTTTTGAGTGATTTCTTCAAACACGTGGAACACCCCTACCCCGCCAACACACATACACATGTCTGCATGTGTGTATTTGCATTTTTGTGGTTATGTTATATACACACATACACACATATTTGTGCATACATACACACACACACATATTTGTGCATGCACACATAAATAAATGCACAAACACATATAAATCTCTTAATACATATTTCAGCATGTAACAAAGTACTCAATACTCTGAAATAGGGTTAAAATAAAATATAGTGCAATCTAATATATATATACATATATATATATATATTATATATATATATATATATATAATATATATATATATATATATCACGTGATCACGTGACTGACCAGACCATCAGATGTTGCTGCACATCGCTGATCACAATGCGTTCGCATTGTTTTAGCCTTCGAATGACGCCACCCCGCTGGCTAAGCGAGCAGGCCAATATATATTATATATATATTATAATATAAATAAAGTTAGATAAGGCTGGTTTATGAGATTTTATATACTGGTCATTAACTTAGCATGTGCTTCTGTTTGAGATTTATGTTTACAGACAAGATATTTATATATATATATATATATATATATATATATATAATATATATATATATATATATATCAGAAGAAAAAGAAAATGGAGATTGGGAAGTTAATAACTGTTTATTATTACAGCAATTAATCACCATGCTTTACAAAAACACACACATAGAGGTACATACCTACACCTGCACAGACACACATGTATGTACACATGCACTCAGACATACACACACATGTACTTATATACGTATATGTATACACACACACATATGCACATACATGTATACACATACATGTATATATGTATGCATATATACTTATGTGCATATATACGTATATACACAGATGCACATACATACGTCTGCACACATATACACACATTTACATGCATACATCCGTACATACATACACTTACATGCATAAACACATAATTTTGTCTTACCTTTTTCTAGTAATTGATATTATGTTGTTGTTTTTTTAATTTGCTGACCACAATCAAATAAAACCCCTAATTACAATTAACCCTTTCGTTACCAGCCTGGCCAAAACCGCCCCTGAATCTGTAATACAAATGTCTTGTTTGCATGAGTTTTGAATTAAAATCTTCCACCAAACCTTAGTCACAATTTATGTTCCTAACTCTAGCTTAATGATAACGAAGTTATTTTACTAAATTCTTTGTTAAATTTTAAATAATTGAAAGAAACACAGAGCATCTCAACAGAAATATGGTAACAAAAGGGTTAATGATCATTGTTTTAACATTTATTTCTCAATGCTTGCATGGGTCAGATGGAGTTTATTCAAATAAATTTTCTATGGCCAGACACCCATCCTATTGTCAACTCTCACATAAAAGAAGAACTCTTAGTCGGCTCTAGTACTTTCCGTAGGGTTTACTTTTTCATTTTAATTTGCTTTAACATTTTTTCTTTTTTTAAGATTATCATTTAAAAAAAATATTGACAAGAAATAGCAGCTAAACCATCAAATTACTCATTGCCATCTTAGAAAAGAAGTAATGGAATTGATGTAATTATAGATATACTATATCTAGAAACAAAAGTGAATGAGGTGGTCACGCATAGCAGGAATACTGTGATCATAGGAATACTGTGATCATAGGAATACTGTGATCATAGGAATACTGTGATCATAGGTCTGGACAATCCGACTCAAAGAAGAAAAATAAAAACAAACATTTCAATTTTTTTTGTTTTTATTTTTGTGGCAGGTACAAAATTTCACATAAAAACCCAACACAGACTCATGGGCATAAACCCAGGCAGCAAAACAAATTACAAGGTGGCCCCTATGCCCACCTTTCTTAATCTGAGCTGAACCTGAAACCACACGAGTGCAAAGCAAGTTTCTTAACTACACAGCCATGCTTGGAGAAAATATGTGTTAAAAAAATGTTGGAAGAAAGTCGCTGTTTTATATGGACAGTTTAGATTGCTAG